>NC_091977.1:538743440-539043440 GCF_044704955.1 Pristiophorus japonicus
AAGGCATACAGAATACTTGCCTTTATAAGTCAAGTCATGGAATACAAGATCAAGGAGGTTATGCTTGAACTGTATAAAACACTGGTTAGGCCACAGCTGGAGTACTGTGTGCAGTTCTGGTCACCACATTACAGGCAAGACATGATTGCACTGGAAAGGGTGCAGAGGAGATTTACAAGAATGTTGCCTGGACTGGAGAATTTTAGCTATGAGGAAAGATTGGAGATGCTGGGTCTGTTTTCTTTGGAACAGAGGAGGCTGAGGGGAGACCTGGTTGAGATGTATAAAATGATGAGGGGCCTGGATAGAGTGGATAGGAAGGACCTGTTTCCCTTGGCAGAGGGATCAACAACCAGGGGGCATAGATTTAAAGTAATTGGGGGGAGGTTTAGAGGAGATTTGAGGGGAAATGTCTTCACCCAGAGGGCGGTGGGGGTCTGGAACTCACTGCCTGAAAGGGTGGTAGAGGCAGAAACCCTCATCACATTTAAAAATGTGCACTTGAAGTGCTGAAACCTACAGGGCTACGGACCAAGAGCTGGAAAGTGGGATTAGGCTGGATAGTTCTTGGTTGGCCGGCACGGATACGATGGGCCGAATGGCCTCCTTCCGTGCTGTAAACGTCTATGATTCTATGAAGACGCTCCCCTCCCCCCACTCCCTCACTCCCTCACTCCCTCCCCCCCCACTCCCCCACACCTCCCCACCACGCCCCCCTCCCCCACTCCCCCATACCCCATCCCCTCCCTCCCACCCACCCCGCCTCCCCCCACTCCCTCACTCCCCGCGCCCCCCTCCCCACACCTCCCCACCCCGCCCCCCACCTCCCCGACTCCCTCACTCCCTGCCCCCCCACCCCCCCACACCTCCCCACCACGCCCCCCTCCCCCACTCCCTCACTCCCTGCCCCCCACACCTTCCCACCATGCCCCCCTCCCCCACTCCCTCACTCCCTGCCCCCCCACTCCCCCACACCTCCCCACCACGCTCCTCCCACTCCCCCATACCCTGTCCCCTCCCTCACCCCCCCACTCCTCCCTACCCCGCCCCCCCCGCCTAAACCCACTCCTCCCCCCCACACCCTGCCCCCCTCCCCCCACCCCGCCCCCCCTTCTCCCCACTCCCCTCCAACCACACCCCCCTCCCCCCACACCCCCTCCCCACCAGCCACGTAATCTCCAGGAAGAGGCAAAGGAAAACAGAGAAAGTCCCAGGGCCAATAAGGAAAGTACTCTGGTAGATTCCTCTCCGACCCCCTCAGGGGATGAAAACCAGCCCCAGGAGATCATGTGTTAATGATAGAAAGAAAGACTTGCATTTATATAGTGCCTTTCATGAATCCAAAGCACTTTCCAGCCAATGAAGTACTGTTTGAAGTGCAGTCACTGTTGTAATGTGGGAAACGTGGCAGCCAATTTGCGCACAGCAAGCTCCCACAAACAGCAATGTGATAATAACCCAGATATTGGCCAGGGCACCGCCCCTCTTTCCAGTTTTAGCACTCCGAGGGAAGGGGTAGTGCTTGACTTAGGGTTTCGCTTCTGTCCTGGAGCGCTAAACCGGGTGTTCGCGGTGAAGCCTCTCGCGTTGCACACGGTGATACATTTACGCTACCGCAAACGTTATCACCCAAAACGGGGCACGAGGCAATTTCTCTCCCTAGGGCTCCTTAACTAAGGAAGGATATGCTTGCCATAGAGGGAGTGCAATGAAGGTTCTCCAGACTGATTCCTGGGATGGGGGGATTGTCCTATGAGGAGACATTGAGTAGACTGCGGCTATACACTCTGGAGTTTAGAAGAAAGAGTGGTGATCTCATTGAAACCTATAAAATTCTTACAGGGATAATATGAATATAAGAAATAGGAGCAGGAGTAGGCCATTCGGCCCCTCGAGCCTGCTCCGCCATTTAATATGATCATGGCTGATCCGATCATGGACTCAGCTCCACTTCCCCGTTCCCCATAACCCTTATCGTTTAAGGAACTGTCTATTTCTGTTTTAAATTTATTCAATGTCCCAGCTTCCACAGCTCTCTGAGGCAACGAATTCCACAGATTTACAACCCTCTGAGAGAAGAAATTTCTCCCCATCTCAGTTTTAAATGGGCGGCCCCTTATTCTAAGATTATTCCCCCTAGTTCTAGTCTCCCCCATCAGTGGAAACATCCTCTCTGCATCCACCTTGTCAAGCCCCCCTCATAATCTTGTACGTTTCGATTAGATCACCTCTCATTCTTCTGATTTCCAATGAGTAGAGGCCCAACCTACTCAACCTTTCCTCATAAGTCAACCTCCTCATCTCTGGAATCAACCGAGTGAACCTTCTCTGAACTGCCTCCAAAGCAAGTGTATCCTTTCGTATATGGAAATCAAATTGACAGGGTAGATGCAGAGACGTTGTTGGCCCCTGGCTGGGGAGTCTAGAACCAGGGCTCACAGACTCAGGATAAGAGGTCAGCTATTTTGGACTGAGACGAGTTGAAATTTCTTCACTCAGCGTGTAGTGAGTCTTTGGAATTCTCTGCCCCAGAGGGCTGTGGAGGCCCGGTTGTTGAGTATATTCAAGGCTGAGATCGATTGGCAGAATAACCAAAGGCAACGTAAGGAAAAACTTTTTCATGCAGCATGTGGTTAGGATCTGGAATGCGCTGCCTGAAAGGATGGTGGCGGCAGACTCAACTTTATCTTTCAAGAGGGATTTGAATAAGTCTCTGAAGGAAAAAAAGTTGCAGGGCTCCAGGGAAAGGGTGGGTGGAGTGGGACTAGCCGAGGGTCCGGATGGGCTCGATTGGGCCGAATGGCTACCTCCGTGCTCTAACTGTTCTATGATTCCAAGATAGGTGTCATTCTTGACCCTGAAATGAGCTTTCAATCACATGTCCGCAGCATAACTAAGACCGCCTATTTCCAGCTCCGTAACATCGCCCGTCTCCGCCCCCTGCCTCAGCTCATCCGCTGCTGAAGCCCTCATCCAGGCCTTAGACTTGACTATTGCAATGTGCTCCTAGCCGACCTCCCACATTCTCCCTGACGTAAACTAGAGGTGATCCAAATTGCTGCTGTCTGTGTCGTAACTCGCACCAAGTCCCGCTCACCCATCACCCCCTGTGCTCACTGCCCTGTGTCGTAACTCGCACCAAGTCCCGCTCACCCATCACCCCCTGTGCTCACTGCCCCGTGTCGTAACTCGCACCAAGTCCCGCTCACCCATCACCCCCTGTGCTCACTGCCCCGTGTCATAACTCGCACCAAGTCCCGCTCACCCATCACCCCCTGTGCTCGCTGACCTACATTAGCTCCCGGTTAAGCAAAGCCTCGATTTCAAAATTCTCATCCTTATTTTCAAATCCTTCCATGGCCACGCCCCCTCACTATCTCTGTAATCTCCTACAGCCCCACAACCCCCTCCCTCCCCCCAAGATGTCTGCTCTTCTCTAACTCTGCCCTCTTGAGCATCCCTGATTATAATCGCTCCACTATCGGTGGCCGTGCCTTCAGCTGCCTGGGCCCCAAGCTCTGGAACTCCCTCCCTAAACCTCTCCGCATCTCTACCTCTCTCTCCTCCTTCAAGACACGCCTTAAAAGATACCTCTTTGATCCAGCTTTTGGTCACCTGCCCTAATTTCTACTTATGCAGCTCAGTGTCAAAATTTTAAACTCATAACACTCCTGTCAAGCGTCTTGGGACGTTTCACTACGTTAAAGGCGCTATATAAATACAAATTTTTGCTGTTGTTGGTAGATTTTTGGGCACTAAGGGAATCAAGGGATGTGGGGATAGGGTGGGAAGGTGGAGTTACGGTGGAAGACCAGCCATGTCAAAGAGTTCATAGAGTGTATCCGGGATAGTTTCATTGAACAGTACGTTACGGAACCAACCAGGGGGCAGGCTATCTTAGATCTGGTACTGTGTAATGAGACAGGATTAATAAACGATCTCCTAGTAAAGGATCCTTTAGGAATGAGTGACCATAACATGGTTAAATTTCAAATTCAGTTGGAGAGTGAGAAAGTTGGATCTCAAACCAATGTCCTAAGCTTAAACAAAGGAGACTACAAAGGTATGATGGCAGAGTTGGCTAAAGTGGACTGGGAAAATAGATTAAAGTGTGAGATGGTTGATGAGCAGTGGCAGACATCTAAGGAGATAGTTCATAACTCTCAACAAAAATATATTCCAATGAGAAGGAAAGACTGCAAGAGAAGGGGGTGACCATCCGTGGCTAACTAAGGAAATAGGGGATGGTATCGAATTCAAAACGAGGGCATACAAAGTGGCCAAGACTAGTGGGAGGCCAGAGGATTGGGAAACTTTTAAAAGCCAGCAAAGAATGACTAAAAAAATGATAAAGAGAGGGAAGATGGATTATAAAAGCATACTGGCACGAAATATAAAAACAGATAGTAAGAGTTTCTACAGGTACATAAAAAGGAAAAGAGTAGCTAAAGTAAATGTTGGTCCCCTGGAGGATGAGACTGGGGAATTAATAATGGAGAACAGGGAAATGGCAGAGATGTTGAATGAATATTTTGTATCGGTCTTCACGGTAGAAGACACTAAAAACATCCCAATATAGATAATCAAGGGGCTATAGGGAGGTGTACAATTCCCCTGGCTTGCATCCTATGGTCTTAAAAGAAGTAGCTGCAGAGATAGATTGGTTGTAATCTACCAAAATTCCCTGGATTCTGGGGAGGTCCCAGCGGATTGGAAAACTGCAAATGTAACACCCCTATATAAGAAAAGGAGGCAGACAGAAAGCAGGAAACTATAGACCAGTTAGCCTAATATCTGTTGTTGCGAAAATGCTGGAGTCCATTATTAAGGAAGCAGTAGTGGGAAAAGCATTATTGAGTCAGCATGGTTTTATGGAAGTGAAATCATGTTTGACAAATTTGCTGGAGTTCTTTGAGGATGTAACGAGCAGGGTGGATAAGGGGGAACCAGTGGATGTGGTGTATTTGGATTTCCAGAAGGCATTCGATAAGGTGCCATATAAAAGGTTACTGCACAAGGTAAAAGCTCACAGGATTGGGGGTAATATATTAGCATGGATAGAGGATTGGCTAACTAACAGAAAGCAAAGAGTCGGAATAAATGGGTCATTTTCCAGTTGGCAAACAGTAACTAGTGGGGTGCCGCAGGGATCGGTGCTGGGTCCTCAACTATTTACAATCTATATTAATGACTTGGATGAAGGGACTGAGTGTAATGTAGCCAAGTTTGCTGATGATACAAAGATGGATGGGAAAGCAAATTGTGAGGAGGACACAAAAAATCTGCAAAGGGATATAAACAGGCTAAGTGAGTGGGCAAAAATTGGCAGATGGAGTATAATGTTGGAAAATGTGAGGTTATCCACTTTGGCAGAAAGAGTAGAAAAGCAAATTATAATTTAAAGGAGAAAAATTGCAAAGTGCTGCAGTACAGCGGGACCTGGGGGTCCTTGTGCATGAAACACAAAAAGTTAGCATGCAGGTACAGCAAGTGATCAGGAAGGCAAATGGAATGTTGGCCTTTATTGCAAGGGGGATAGAGTATAAAAGCAGAAAAGTCCTGCTACAACTGTACAGAGTATTGGTGAGGCCACACCTGGAGTACTGCGTACAGTTTCGGTTTCCGTATTTAAGGAAGGATATACTTGCATTGGAGGCTGTTCAGAGAAGGTTCACTAGGTTGATTCCAGAGATAATTGGGTTGACTTATGAAGATAGGTTGAGTAGGTTGGGCCTATACACATTGGAATTCAGAAGAATGAGAGGTGATCTTATCGAAACATATCAGATAATGAGGGGGCTCGACAAGGTGGATGCAGAGAGGATATTTCCACTCATAGGGGAAACTAAAACTAGGGGACACAGTCTCAGAATAAGGGGCCACCCAACTAAAACTGAGATGAGGAGGAAGTTCTTCTCTCAGAGGGTTGTAAATCTGTGGAATTCTCTGCCCCAGAGAGCCGTGGAAGCTGGGACATTGAATATATTTAAGGCGGAGATAGACAAATGTTTGAGCAATAAAGGAGTCAAGGGTTATGGGGAGCGGGCAGGGAAGTGGAGCTGAGTCCATGATCAGATCAGCCATGTTCTTATTGAATGGTGGAGCAGGCTCGAGGGGCTGAATAAGCTGCCTTCTGTTCTGCTCTGACGCTCTGCAGTCCTCCAGTGGGTAAAAAATTGCGTTCAGAATAGTTTTAGTTTCGTGAGCTTTAGGTTCTGAGGATAAATGTGGTTTACATGTTTAATTTTAACTGCAGGATCCCACTCCAATGCTCCCTTGCAATGCTAACCTTACCTCTTACAATTGTGAGTAATGTCGTCATCATCACCATCATAGGCAGTCCCTTGCTTTCACTATTAGAATGAGTCCTTAGGTGGCTGAACAGTCCAATACGAGAGCCACAGTCTCTGCCACAGGTGGGACAGACAGTGGTTGAGGGAAAGGGTGGGTGGGGAGTCTGGTTTTCCGCACGTTCCTTCCGCTGCCTGCGCTTGCTTTCTGCATGCTCTCGGCGACGAGACTCGTGGTGCTCAGCGCCCTCCCGGATTCACTTCCTCCACTTAGGGTGGTCTTTGGCCAGGGACTCCCAGGTGTCGGTGGGGAAGTTGCACTGAGTAATGTACTGCACTATATTCACTCTTCGCAGTTTCATACGTATAATGCTTTACCAGAATCATACTGGACACGGAAGGTTAAATTGCATGGAGAGATTGCAGAAACTCAAGTTGTTTTCTCCGGAATTTGGAAGGTTAAGGGGCGATCTGATCGAAGTTTTCAGGATATTAAAGGGAACAGATCGGGGAGATAGAGAGAGACTATTCCCACTGGTTGGGGCGTCGAGGACTCGCGACAGAGTCTAAAAATTAGAGCCAGACCTATTACTGTATACACTCAACTTAGATGCACACCTTGGCCACAGGGGGTGAACTTGTGGAAGACACTCCTTACCTGATCACTCAGGTATATAAAGGAAGGTCCCATGCAGGGTCATCACTTCTGGAGTCTTGTAATAAAGAGCTAAGGTCACAGAGTGGACTTGTCCCTGGAATGTGCCTCGTGTGGTTTCATGCTGTAGAGTAAGGACTTTACTTTGGCGACGAGGATGGGATTTCACGACCCACGAGAATGGCCACCGGTAGCACAGAGGAACGGTACTGTGTTGGGGAAGACTGGGACGATTTTGTTGAGAGGCTTCAGCAAAGCTTCATTACGAAAGACTGGCTGGGGGATGCAGCGGCTGACAAGCGAAGGGTTCATCTCCTGACCAGCTGCAGGCCAAAGACTTATACGCTCATGAAGGACTTACTGGCACCCGAAAAGCCGTCGGAAAAAACCTTTGAAGAGCTCAGCAAATTAATCAGGGAGCACCTCAAACCAGCGAGTAGCATACACATGGCTCGACACAGATTCTACACCCACCGATGTCGTGAAGGACAGAGCCACCCAGTATGGGCAGCATCTGTAAGTTCACAGATGCCTGCAGGGGGGAGATGCTGAGGGACTTCTTTATCAAGGGCATCGGACATGCGGGAATTTTCCGCAAATTAATTGAGAACAAGGATTTGACCTTGGAAGCGGCGACGTTGATGGCTGAAACATTCATGGAGGGGGAGGAAGAGACGAAAATAATATACTCGCGCAATCAGGGAGTCAACATCATTAATGCGACTCAGAGCCCCCGCAGGCAGGCAGGGGCAGTCCGACACCCCCCAGGCAGTAATAGACCCCAGAGTAGGGCTTCAACAGAGACAATGGCAGGCTGAACAGACGTTCAAGCCATCACAGTGGACAATACGGCCCGGGATGGGACCATTGACATCCACTAATAGGGTACTTAAGAGCAGTCAAAGGGACAGTCAGCGAGGAGTCCCTTTGTTCCCAACAATGGAAACTTTAACTCAAGCTAGAGGTATGGGGGAAAACACTCAGCTAGATCTTGCAGATTCCGACAGTTTGTCTGCAGAAACTGCAATCTCAGTGGCCATTTAGCTCTGTCATGTATCTTACATTATTATATATAACTGTATCCTAACATGCTATACATGACTGTAATAAGATATGACCTGTAACCACCAGCATACCTTACCACCAGGGGTGCACTCGCAAGAGACAGGTATATAAGGACAGGTCTCAGGCAAGTGCAGCATTCCAGAGCTGTGAAATAAAGGTGCAGGTCCAGAGTGACCTTGACTTCACTACATGCCTCGTGTGAATCTGTACTGAGGGGACAGGACTTTACAGTGGCGACGGGTTACGGGATTACAGAATCCACAGAATGGCGAACAACGGATCAGATGAAAAGTACAATGCGGGAGACAATTGGGAGGACTTTATAGAAAGACTCCAGCAAAGCTTTGTAACCAAAGACTGGTTAGGCGACGATAAGGCAGACAAGAGAAGAGCCCATCTCTTGACCAGCTGTGGCTCGAAAACATACGCTTTAATGAAGGATCTGTTGGCACCCGAGAAACCAGCAAGCAAGTCGTTTGAAGAATTGAGCACACTGGTAAGAGACCACCTGAAGCCAGCGAGCAGCCTACACATGGCCAGACACAGGTTCTACAACTACAGACGCTGTGTGGGCCAGAGCATACCCGACTTCGTGGCGGAACTTCGGAGGTTGGCTAGTTTATGTGAGTTCTCCGATGAACTGAAGAGAGAAATGCTGAGAGGCTTTTTCATTGAAGGAATAGGCCACGCAGGCATTTTCCGAAAGCTCATAGAGACCAAGAACCTGACCTTAGAGGCAGCAGCACTGGTTGCACAGACATTCTTGGGAGGGGAAGAAGAAACGAGGTTGATTTACAATATAGGTAACGAAATATTGGAACAAGAAGTTCACAGCACTAAACAAGCTGCTACCCCCACACATAGACAAAACCGGGAGAAGAGGCTCTCAACAGCAGGCAGAAGTCATCAAGGGTCACAGGAAAGGCCGTTCACACCTCATCAACCCACAATGCGAGCAATCAACTACAAACTGAGAGAAGCTCAAGAGAGATCAGCCAGACGCAGCTCATTCTTTGGGAACACTTTAAACAATAGAACAGGTCTGTGCTGGAAGTGTGGGGGTGGGCACTCGTCAAGGGGATGTCGATTTCAGCAGGCTGTTTGCAGAAATTATGAATATACAGGGCATTTGGCCCGCATGTGCAAAAAAACGGCAGCTCAGCTGGTATACGAATCGGATGGGTCGGAAAGCGGACCAGAAGATGGTGGGGACAGTACCCGGGACACCGATGTACAACGGGTCAACACGATCAATGGCCGCTGCTCTGACAACAGGACGCCTCCTATAATGATGAGGGTCCTACTCAACGGGATATCTGTCAACATGGAGCTGGATACGGGAGCGAGTCAATCTCTCATGGGCGCTCAATAATTTGAACAACTGTGGCCGCATAAAAGAGACAGACCAAAACTCACAAGGGTCGACACCACACTAAGGACCGATACCAAAGAAATCGTACCAGTCCTCGGCAGCGCCATGCTCTCTGTCACACACAAAGGGACAGTGAACCGACTTCCCCTGTGGATTGTCCCCAGAGACCCCCCAGCACTGCTGGGGAGAAGCTGGCTGGCAAAACTAAACTGGAAATGGGATGATGTCCATGCCATGTCATTAGAGGAATGGACCTCCTGCTCAACAGTTATAAAGCGATTTGAACATCTCTTTCAGCCAGGTGTGGGCACTTTCAAAGGGGCCAAAGTCAAAATCTACATCACACAGGATGCTAGACCGGTCCATCACAAGGCCAGAGCTGTACCCTATGTGATGAGGGAAAAGATTGAACATGAACTCGACAGGCTTCTGCAGGAAGGCATTATATCACCTGTGGAATTTAGCGACTGGGCAAGTCCCATCGTCCCAGTCATGAAGCCTGATGGATCCGTACGAATCTGTGGGGACTACAAATCTACCATAAACAGAGTCTCCCTACAGGACCAGTACCCGCTGCCCAGAGCGGAGGACTTATTTGCCACATTGGCTGGAGGTAAACTTTTCTCAAAATTAGACCTCACATCTACGTATATGACGCAAGAATTGACCGATGAATCCAAGCTACTCACCACCATCAACACACATCGAGGCCTTTTCATGTACAATCGATGCCCATTCGGCATCAAGTCGGCAGCTGCCATATTCCAGCGCAACATGGAGAGTCTGCTCAAGTCCACCCTGGGGACGGTTGTATTTCAAGACGACATACTTATCACGGGCAGGGACACCGACTCCCATCTCCGTAATTTGGAGGAAGTACTAAAGCGGTTGAATTGGGTAGGCCTACGAGTCAAGAAATCCAAGTGCCTGTTTCTCGCACCCAAGGTTGAATTTTTGGGCAGAAGGATTGCCGCTGATGGAATCCGCCCAACAGAGTCCAAAACAGAAGCAATTCGCCTGGCACCCAGGCCCCGGAATGTTTCAGAACTGCGCGCCTTTCTCGGGCTACTCAATTACTTTGGAAACTTTATGCAGAACTTAAGCACGCTGCTGGAGCCTCTCCACGTGCTACTCAGAAAGGGGTGTGATTGGTTTTGGGGGGACGCCCAGGAACGCGCCTTCAATAAGGCACGCAACCTCTGTGTTCCAACAGTGTTTTGACTTTCTTTGACCCAGGTAAAAAGCTAGTTCTCACATGCGATGCGTTAGCATATGGGGTCGGGTGCGTTTTGCAACATGTCAATAGTGTGGGCAAATTACAACCCATAGCTTATGCCTCCAGGTCACTTTCGCGGGCGGAGCGCGGGTACGGAATGGTAGAGAAGGAGGCGCTCGCGTGCGTGTACGGTGTCAAAAAGATGCACCAATACCTTTTCGGCGCCAAGTTCACATTAGAAACCGACCACAAGCCCCTCACGTCCCTCCTATCTGAGAGCAAGGCAATAAACGCCAAAGCCTCAGCGCGAATTCAACGGTGGGTACTCATGCTGGCGTCCTACGGTAACACAATAAGGCACAGACCAGGCACAGACAACTGTGCCGACGCGCTCAGCAGGCTACCCCTGGCGACCACGGAAGGGTCTGATGAACAGGATTGTGAGATAGTCATGGCAATCAATGCCTTTGAGTCCACAGGTTCGCCCATGACGGCTCGCCAAATCAGAGCCTGGACAGCCAGCGACCCAACGTTATCTTTAGTAAAAAGATATCTCCTAACCGGTGACTGGGCAGAGGCTTGCAATGCCTGCCCCGAGGAATTAAAACCCTTTCACAGGTGCATGCATGATGTATCACTACAAGCAGACTGCCTGATGTGGGGCAGCCGAGTAGTCATGCCTCTGCGAGGCAGAGAGGCATTTGTCCGGGAGCTCCACCGCGAGCACCCGGGGATCATTCTCATGAAGGCCATAGCCAGATCCCACGTCTGGTGGCCTGGTATTGACGCGGACTTGGAGCTCTGCGTCTGAAGGTGCACCATTTGTGCCCAACTCAGCAATGCCCCCAGGGAGGCTCCACTGAGCCCCTGGCCCTGGCCTACCAAACCGTGGTCGCGGGTGCACATAGACTATGTGGGCCCATCCATGGGCAAAATGTTCCTCGTAGTTGTAGATGCATTTTCAAAGTGGATCGAATGCACCATTTTAAACTCAAGCACAACCTCCACCACTGTGGAGAGCCTCGCAACCATGTTTGCAATGCACGGAATCCCTGACATATTGGGCAGTGACAGTGGTCCGTGCTTCACCAGCGCAGAATCCCAAGACTTTATAATTGACCATGGCATAAATCACGTCAAGATGGCACCGTTCAAACCGGCCTCCAACGGCCAGGCGGAGAGAGCAGTGCAAATCATTAATCAAGGCATGCTTAAAATCCAAGGTCCCACGCTGCAGGGTCGCCTGTCGCGACTGCTGCTGGCATACAGATCTCGTCCGCACTCACTGACTGGGATCCCCCCCGCGCAACTGTTGATGAAAAGGATTTTAAAAACAAGGCTCTCATTAATCCTCCCAGACATGCACGAAATCGTTGAGGCAAAGCGCCTAAGCTGACTGAGTACCATGACAGAAATTCGAGGTGGAGATGGAATGAGATAGGGGACAAAGTGTTTGTACTAAACTATGGCAGGGGTCCCAAATGGCTTGCAGAGACAGTAACGGGCAAGGAAGGAAACAGGCTACTGGTAGTACAAATGGACAATGACAAAACCTGCCGGAGGCATGTAGACTAAGTCAAAAGCAGATTTACCAACAACACTGCGGAACCAGAGGCAGACTACAATGTGGAACTCGCACCACACCTGGTGGACAGACAGAGGGAACAACCTGAGGAAAGGACAATCCCAACAGACAGCCCAGGCGAGTCAACAACAATCACACCAATCGAAACAGACAGCCCAGGCGAGATACCAGCAACCACACCCAAAGAAAAACAGACACCAAGGCAAACAACTGAACCAGAACTCAGACGCTCCACATGAGAGCGTAGACCACCTGAGAGACTGAACCTATAAAGACAATAAGACCTTGGGGGAGGGTGATGTCATGTATCTTACACTATTATATATAACTGTATCCTAACATGCTATACATGACTGTAATAAGATATGACCTGTAACCACCAGCATACCTTACCACCAGGGGTGCACTTGCAAGAGACAGGTATATAAGGACAGGTCTCAGGCAAGTGCAGCATTCCAGAGCTGTGAAATAAAGGTGCAGGTCCAGAGTGACCTTGACTTCACTGCATGCCTCGTGTGAATCTGTACTGAGGGGACAGGACTTTACAAGCTCGAATGTGCAGAAAGCCTGCAACCAGACTAAGATAGAAGGCAGATGGACCAGAAGAGGGTTCTGTGAGGCAGGATGACTTTTGGGGCAAATCGATGGACGCCTAGGTTCAGCGGGTCCATGTGGCGAACATTCACAGTTCATACACCAAAATGCCACCAATGATGATGAGGGTTTTGTTGAACGGTATCCCAGTATGCAAGGAGCTGGACACTGGGGCCAGCCACTCACTCATGGGCGTTCAGCAATTTGAGAAGCTATGGCTACTCAAAGCCAGTAGAACCAAATTAGAACGTATTGAGACACAATTACGGATTTACACCAAAGAAATCATTCCGGTGCTAGGCAGTGCAATGATGGCTGTCACACACAATGGATTAGTGAACTGGCTGCCGCTCTGGATTGTCCTAGGCGATGGTCCCGCACTGTTGGGGAGGAGCTGGTTAGCTGAGATTAACTGGAAATGGGGGGATGTTCGCGCAATGTCCTTGGTGGAGCGAAGTTCGTGCTTACAAGTCCCACAACAATTCGAGTCACTATTCCAACCGGGCATCGGGACTTTCAAAAGCACTAAAGTAGTGATGCACATCACCCCGGACGCCAGGCCAGTGCACCACAAAGCCAGAGCAGTGCCGTATGTGATGCGGGAAAAGATTGAGAGCGAATTGCACCGGCTGTTGCGAGAGGGCATCATCTCGCCTGTTGAATTCAGCGACTGGGCGAGCCCCATCGTCCCCGTTCTAAAAGCGGATGGCTCTGTCAGGATCTGTGGCAACTACAAGGCCACCATCAATCGGGTCTCCCTACAAGACCAATACCCGCTCCCGAGAGCAGAGGATCTCTTCGCCACGCTGGCAGGCAGCAAGCTGTTCACCAAGTTGGACCTCACTTCAGCCTATATGACCCAGGAACTGGCCGACGAATCCAAACTACTGACCACCATCACCACGCACATGGAACTGTTCGTTTATAGCAGGTGCCCGTTTGGCATTTGATCAGCGGCCGTGATTTTTCAATGAAACATGGAAAGCCTGCTTAAATCCATTCCTGGAACGATCGTATTCCAGGACGACATCCTCATCACGGGCCGAGACACCGAGAAACACCTCCACAACCTGGAGGAGGTGCTACGCTGACTGGACCGGGTAGGCCTGCGACTCAAGAAGTCTAAATGTGTGTTCTTAGCTCCTGAGGTTGAGTTTCTGGGCAGGAGAGTTGCTGCAGATGGGATTCGGCCCACCGAATCCAAAACAGAGGCGATTCGACGAGCACCCAGGCCCTGCAACACATCGGAGCTGCGTTCATTCCTGGGACTGCTGAACTATTTCGGGAACTTTCTGCTGAACTTGAGCACGTTGTTGGAGCCACTACACGTGCTCCTGCATAAGGGTTGCGATTGGTTTTGGGGGGACTGTCAGGAACGGGCTTTTGATCGGGCGCGAAACCTACTTTGTTCAAACAAGTTGTTGACCCTGTACGACCCCTGTAAACGTTTAGTTCTGACATGTGAAGCATCGTCCTACGGGGTTGGGTGTGTGTTGCAGCAGGGTAACGCTGAGGGCCAACTACAACCTGTGGTTTATGCCTCTAGGTCACTCTCTCAAGCAGAACGGGGCTATGGGATGGTCGAGAAGGAAGCGCTAGCATGTGTCTATGGTGTAAAAAAAATGCATCAGTACCTCTTCGGTAGTAAGTTTGAATTAGGGACGGACCACAAGCCATTAACATCCCTGTTGTCAGACAGCAAGGTCGTCAATGCCAACGCATCAGCTCGCATACAGCGGTAGGCTCTCACGCTGGCTGCTTATGACTACAACATACGGCACCGGCCTGGCACTGAAAACTGCGCTGACGCGCTCAGCAGGCTCCCACTGGCCACCGCTGAGGGGGCAGTGGAGCAAAGCGCTGAGATGGTCATGGCTGTCGATGCCTTTGACAGCGCAGGCTTCCCCATCACAGCCCGCCAGATCAAAATCTGGACAAACAGAGATCCCCTCCTATCCCTGATTAAGAAATGTGTCCTGACTGGGGATTGGGCGCCCGCACATGGAGCATGCCCTGAGGAGGTCAGACTGTTCCACAGGTGGATGGATGAGCTCTCCATCCAAGCCGACTGCCTACTATGAGGCAGCCGGTAGTTATGCCCCAGAAGGGCAGGGAGGCATTCATCAGGGAACTCCACAGCGAGCACCCAGGCATCGTGCTGATGAAAGCCATTGCCCGGTCACACGTTTGGTGGCCTGGAATTGATTCAGAGCTGGAACACTGTGTTCGCAGGTACACGACCTGTGCCCAGCTGGGTAATGCCCCCAGGGAGGCCCCGCTCAGCCCATGGCCCTGGCCCACCAAGCCATGGTCACGCATTCACATTGACTACGCGGGCCCGTTCATGGGGAAGATGTTCCTTATTACAATAGATGCGTACTCGAAATGGATCGAGTGCATCATCCTGAATTCATGCACGTCATCCACCATCGTGGAGAGCCTACGTGCGATCTTTGCAACCCATGGCTTGCCGGACATCCTGGTTAATGATAATGGCCCATGTTTCACAAGCTACAAATTCCGGGAGTTTATGCCGGGCAATAGCATCAACCACGTCAGGACTGCGCCGTTCAAGCCGGCCTCCAATGGCCAGGCGGAACGTGCGGTCTAAATCATTAAGCAAGGTATGCTCAGGATTCAAGGACCCTCCCTACAATGCTGCCTATCGCGCCTCCTGCTGGCCTATAGATCCCGCCCACACTCACTCACGGGGGTCCTGCCAGCAGAGATACTTATGAAACGAACACTCCAAACTCGGTTGTCCCTCATTCACCCTGTCCTGACCGACATGGTTGAGGGCAAGTGCAAGTCACAAAACAAGTACCATGACCGTAATTCGAGGGGGAGATGTATAGAAATAAATTATCCTGTATTCATCCTCAATCACACCATGGGGCCCAAATGGCTTTAGGGTACAGTAATTGACAAAGAGGGGAATAGCTCATCGTGGTAAAACTCAACAATGGCCAGATATGCCGTAAGCATCTGGACCAAGTAAAAGAAAAGTTCAGCATAGACACGGAGGAACCTGAAGAAGACCATGAGATGGAGCTCACAACACCGCCAGTGAACGAGCAACAAGAGCAGTCAGAAGAATGCACAGTCCCTGAGGTCAGCCCGGACAGGCCGGAATCACCACAGGTGACAGACACTCACGTCAATGTCCAACAACCAGAGCCACAACTGCGGCGGTCCACAAGGGAGCGTAGACCACCTGAAAGACTAAACCTATGATCCCAGTAAGACTTTGGGGGGGGAAGGTGATGTCATGTTTGTAACCACAATATAACACCACTGTATCACTGTATACACTCAACTTAGATGCACACCTTGACCACAGGGGGTGAACTTGTGGGAGACACTCCTTACCTGACCACACAGGTATATAAAGGGAGATCCCATGCAGTGTCATCACTTCTGGAGTCCTGTAATAAAGAGTTAAGGTCACAGAGTGTCCTTGTCTCTGGAATGTGCCTCTTGTGGTTTCATGCTGTAGAGTAAGGACTTTACAAAGGTGGTGGTGAGCCGCCTTCTTGAACCGCTGCAGTCCGTGTGGTGAAGGTACTCCCAGAGTGCTGTTAGGGAGGGAGTTCCAGGATTGTGACCCAGCGACGATGAAGGAACGGCCGATATATTTCGAAGTCAGGATGGTGTGTGACTGGGAGGGGAACGTGGAGGTGGTGGTGTTCCCATGCACCTGCTGCCCTTGTCCTTCTAGGTGGTAGAGGTCGCGGGTTTGGGAGGTGCTGCCGAAGAAGCCTTAGCGAGTTGCTGCAGTGCATCTTGTAGATGGTACACACTGCAGCCACGGTGCGCCGGTGGTGGAGGGAGTGAATGTTGAAGGTGGAGGATGGGGTGCCGATCAAGCGGCTGCTTTGTCCTGGATGGTGTCGAGCTTCTTGAGTGTTGTTGGAGCTGCACACATCCAGGGAATGTGGAGAGTATTCCATCACACTCCTAGAAATCTGATTCCATTCGTAAATTAACCGAAAATGTACCTCCAGTTCATAAATGGGTAAACCAAATGCTCTTAAGTCAAGGATGAATGCGTCATCCCTCTGCCTATCGAGCTTTGTCCCAGGTTCGCGAGCGTTGGTGTTGTTCACTTTGCTGATGTTTCTTGTGTTGGCTTCAGATCGCTGACACTTCCTTTTGCTTTTTCCTCCCTCAGGAGAAGACTCCAGTTGTATTCTGACTCAGAGGATTCAGGTAACAAGGACAACGAGCTCAGTTGTTGCCGAGTGCGATCCACACCTGGGTCCAATTGGGCCCCTGTGGGACCGCTGCCATCCAGTTTGTTTGGCACATACACTGAATCCACCCAAGAGACCCTGTGTGAAACTCAGTGACGTGACATCACTAATTTGCTTGCTACTTTTTTCTTCTCCAAGGTCGGCTTTTCACAAAACGAAAATAAGCTTTTAAGTCCGGGTGCTAGAAGTTCGGTGAAATAGCACCCCCGCTGTCAGCGAGCGACATTACAGGGTCAGCGTCAGCGAGTGTCGACACTAGCGCTGCTTGCCAAATTTGGTGTGCGGTCATCGGCGGTGCTGAGGAGTATCGTCCGGGGCTCAGAGACATGGACCATGTACAGTAGACACCTCAAGTCGCTGGAGAAATACCACAAACGATGTCTCCGCAAGATCCTGAAAATCCCCTGGGAGGACAGATGCACCAACGTTAGCGTCCTCGACCAGCCCAACATCCCCAGCATTGAAGCACTGACCACACTCGACCAGCTCCGCTGGGCGGGCCACATTGTTCGCATGCCAGACACGAGACTCCCAAAGCAAACGCTCTACTCGGAACTCATTCACGGCAAAAGCGAGCCAAAGGTGGGCAAAGGAAACGTTACAATGACACCCTCAAAGCCTCCCTGATAAAGTGCAACATCCCCACTGACACCTGGGAGTCCCTGGCCAAAGACCACCCCAAATGGAGGAAGAGCATCCGGGAGGGCGCTGAGCACCTTGAGTCTCGTCACCGAGAGCATGCAGAAACCAAGCGCAGGCAGCGGAAGGAGCGTGCGGCAAACCAGTCCCACCCTCCCTTTCCATCAATGACTATCTGTCCCACCTGTGACAGGGACTGTGGCCATCTGTGGCTCTGTTCAGCCACCTAAGGCCTCATTTTAAGAGTGGAAGCAAGTCTTCTTCGATTCGGAGGGACTGCCTATAATGATGAGCGATGTGGAAGCAAACTTTGGTTCGCTTGCTACTCGTAGCGCCCCCTAGTGACCCCCTCAGAGAAAGACTGGTATGCTGAGCTGTCCCTGGGCACTACGGGAAGACAGGACTGCATCAGGTAAGGTGTACGGTGTTTGTTTTTCACTCTACTCTGATTCTTAGTCCTCGGAACTTATAGTGGGAAAGGAAACACGTGGCATAAAAATTTAGGCTTAACCCAGTGTCTGTTTTATTACACAACAAAAAACGACTATAAACTACAGGACTAGACTTCTGAGAGAAATCAACTGAAGACATACAATCGCCCTTCCTGGCTGTAGTTATTGTAGGTTCGTGGTCATTGGTTCCGTGACCCGTTGGTTTTTCTTCTGTCCGTTCTCTGCAGTGCTCTTCCTCCCGTGTACGTTCCCTACCACATGTCCTTCCGTCCGTTCGTCTGTTTGTTCTTTCGACCTGTGTCCATCTGTACACGTGTCCTTCTACGTCTTCTGTGTGCTTCTTCTTCCGTCTGTTCCTGTCCTCCTTCCGTCTTCTGCTGAGCTGCTTCTAGCTCGCATCTTTATATCCAGGTTCTGACTGATCTCCCGCCACTGCGCTTTCTGATAAAGTGTTTGCATCGATGCGTTGTTTGGTGGTCCCCTTGGTTGATTGACTGCAATAATGGACTTGTCTGTTTCCCATTTGCACACTGAGTCTGCAAGGCTCAAGTTGATTTCTCATCTTAACATCTCGTCCCAAAACAATGTGCACCTGCAGTGGTTCCTTTGTTGTCTGGTCTTTTTACAGACTTGGTGTCTCCAGTGGCTGTTTCCCTCACCCTGGTCAATCAAGTTCAGGGCCTCATGTAACAACACCGTTGTTGTTATGCATGAAGTCAGTTTTGGTTCCTGACCACAGAATGTCTTTAATTGTCCACATTGTCCACATGCCTGACACGAGACTCCCAAAGCAAGCGCTCTACTCGGAACTCCTTCACGGCAAACGAGCCAAAGGTGGGCAGAGGAAACGTTACAAGGACACCCTCAAAACCTCCCTGATAAAATGCAACATTCCCACTGACACCCGGGAGTCCCTGGCCAAAGACCGCCCTAAGTGGAGGAAGTGCATCCGGGAGGGCGCTGAGCACCTTGAGTCTCGTCGCTGAGAGCGTGCAGAAATGAAGCGCAGGCAGCGGAAGGAGCGTGCGGCAAACCAGTCCCACCCTCCCTTACCCTCAACCACTGTCTGTCCCACCTGTGACAGGGTCTGTGGCTCTCGAATTGGACTGTTCAGCCACCTAAGGACTCATTCTAAGAGTGGAAGCAAGTCTTCCTAGATTCCGAGGGACTGCCTATGATGATGATGAATTCCAAAAGTTTGTATTAAATTCCAAAAGCTTGGATTAATCAATTCTTAGTTCATGGTCTCCTTCTGTGCTGTTCTAAAGATTAGTAACCTTACAAAGGGTCGGGAAAGAAGATTGGGGCGGAGATGGGGAGGGGGGGGCCTGCATCATTGTTGGGGCGTGGGGGTGTGGGGGGTGGGGGGCAGTGATGTCGGGGAGGTCAGGGCCGAGGAAGATCGAGAGTGGAGGGTGCCTGATGTCAGAGTCGGGAGTGAGGTCGGAGGTCACGGGACCGGACGCGGTGACTGTTATGATAAGTACTGACCATTTTCCACCTCTGCTCCCACCGGCCTTTCAGGCAGCGCGTTCCAGATCACAACAACTCATAGAAAACATAGAAACATAGACAATAGGTGCAGGAGTAGGCCATTCAGCCCTTCGAGCCTGCACCACCATTCAATATGATCATGGCTGATCATTCACCTCAGTACCCCTTTCCTGCTTTCTCTCCAAAACCCTTGATCCCTTTAGCCATCAGGGCCACATCTAACTCCCTTCTGAATATATCTAACGAACTGACCTCAACAACTTTCTGTGGTAGAGAATTCCACAGGTTCACAACTCTCTGAGTGAAGAAGTTTCTCCTCATCTCGATCCTAAATGGCTTACCCGTTATCCTTAGATTGTGAGCCCCTGGTTCTGGACTTCCCCAACATCGGGAACATTCTTCCTGCATCTAACCTGTCCAGTCCCGTCAGAATGTTATATGTTTCTATGAGATTCCCTCTTAATATTCTAAATTCCAGTGAATACAAGCCCAGTCGATCCAGTCTTTCTTCGTATGTCAGTCCTGCCATCCTGGGAATCAGTCTGGTGAACCTTCGCTGCACTCCCTCAATAGCAAGAACGTCCTTCCTCAGAACTTGCTGCGTAAAAACAATTTTCCTCATCTTCCCCTCTGGTTCTTTTGCCAAATACCTTCAATGGGTTTTTATCTGGTTTTTCCCTCTCCCAGGAGATCACATGGCTCCGGTTGGGGTGGAGTGTAGAATGTTTCAGTGTAAGGGGTGTCGCAGTTGTGTGGGGCGGACTGGTTGGGCCGGGTGCTCTTTACCTTTCCGCCATTGTTCATTGTTCATAGGTTTATATGTAACCTTCAGGGCTGCTGACCGAGGGCCGTGCGGCTCTTTGTCGGCCGGCGCGGACACAATGGACCGGAATGGCCTCCTCCTGCGCTGTAAATTTCTATGTTTCTATCTGTGTCCCTCTGGTTACCGACCCTCCCGCCAGTGGAAACAGTTATTCCTTATTTACTCGATCAAAACCCTTCCAAGATTTTGAACACCTCGTGCTTCCTTTCCTGATAAAACACATTATAAATTGACTGCAGCCTTATTTTACAAGGATTTTCTGTTGCGCTGGAGGTGAAAACAAAGGGTTTTGATGTCCGAGTGCATGAAATGTCCTAGAATCAGCCCAGAGCTGTGTTACAGGGGCTACATAATACAGTCTGGCCCTTTGAGGGAGCTTGCAACAAGAGGAAAATCCCAGAGGACGCTCTTTTTTTACAACGCAACCTTTAACTTTTACTGGCTTTTTACAGAAGTAGGGCAAATAAGTCACATAGATATAAAATTAGACTAGTTATGTCACAGTGAAAAAGTGGGTGTTTAAAAATACAATGTATAAAACTTCAAATAAATGAGGTACGTTTAATTTTGCAGTTTTGTTGAAAGGTCATCGACCTAAAATGTTAACTTTTGTTTCTCTCCCCACAAATGCTGCCTGACCTGCTGAGTTTATCCAGTATATAAAGTGTTAGCCATGGCTCAGTGGGCAGCACCCTCACCTCTGAGTCAGAAGCTGGTGGGTCCAAGTCCCACTGCACTTGAGCACAACAATCTAGCTGATGGAGCTTGGCACTGTCAGAGGATCAGTACTGAGGGAGTACCGCACTGTCGGAGGGGCAGTACTGAGGGGGAGCCGCACTGTCGGAGGGGCAGAACTGAGGGAGTGCCGCATTGTCGGAGGGGCAGTGCTGAGGGAGCTTGGCACTGTCGGAGGAGCAGTACTGAGGGAGTGCCGCACTGTCGGAGGGGCAGTGCTGAGGGAGCGCCGCATTGTCGGAGGGGCAGTGCTGAGGGAGCTTGGCACTGTCGGAGGGTCAGTACTGAGGGAGTGCCGCACTGTTGGAGGGCCAGTGCTGAGGGAGCACCGCACTGTCGGAGGGGCAATACTGAGGGAGCTCTGCACTGTCGGAGGGGCAGTACTGAGGGAGCACCGCACTGTCGGAGGGGCAGTACCGAGGGAGCGCCGCACTGTCGGAGGGGCAGTACTGAGGGAGGGCCGCACTGTCGGAGGGGCAGTACTGAGGGAGCACCGCACTGTCGGAGGGCAGTGCTGAGGGAGCGCCGCACTGTCGGAGGGGCGGTACTGAGGGAGCGCGGCACTGCCGGAGGGGCAGTACTGAGAGAGCGCTGCACTGTCGGAGGGGCAGTACTGAGGGAGCGCTGCACTGTTGGAGGTGCCGTCTTTCGGATGAGATGTTAAACCGAGGCCCCCGTTTGCTCTCTCAGGTGGATGTAAAAGATCCCACGACACTCTGTTCGAAGTAGAGCAGGGGAGTTAACCCCGTTGTCTTGGGGCCAATAGTTATGCCTCAGCCAACATCAGTAATTAAACACTCATCTGGGTCATTATCACATTGCTCTTTGTGGGAGCTTGCTGTGTGCAAATCGGCTGCCGCGTTTCCCACAATGCAACAGTGACTACATTCCAAAAGTACTTCACTGGCTGTAAAGCGCTTTGGGACGTCCGGTGTATGTACAAATGCAAATCTTTCTTTCTTTGTTTCTGTTTCCATTCCTGAATTCAAGTATCCGCAGTATTTTGTCTTTGAATTTAATTTAGATTTGAGAGCTACGTGTCACCAACGCGCTGGTCCCCGGCGTTCTCAGAACCGACAGGACCATAGTCCTCACAGCAAAAACAATGAAAATACGATACACACATGAACGTTTTGTGTTTGAGAAGGGAGCAGTGACAGAGGTTGTATTCTGTCTGTAAGATCTAAAATATGATTACATCCCGAGTGCAATGAATTACTTTTAAACGATACGCTGTCATTGGAAAATGAATGAACTTTCTTTCCCCCGGCGTGCTCTGAATGTTGTCTGTACGATTTATACGCTGCACTGCTGCCACTCATTGGGACAGGATCTTCCCTCCTCTTAGCCCTCAGCACCGACCATGGCAAGAGCAACACTGTCCCGGAAATATATGCTGGAGTTCATCATCATAGGCAGTCCCTCGGAATCGAGGAAGACTTGCTTCCACTCCAAAAGTGAGTTCTCAGGTGACTGAACAGTCCAATACAGGAATTACAGTCTCTGTCACAGGTGGGACACACAGTGGTTGAGGGAAAGGGAGGGTGGGACTGGTTTGCCGCACGCTCCTTCTGCTGCCTGCGCTTGGTTTCTGCACACTCTCGGTGACGAGACTCGAGGTGCTCAGCGCTCTCCTGGATGCTCTTCCTCCACTTAGGGCGGACTGGTCTTTGGCCAGGGACTCCCAGGTGTCGGTGGGGATGTTGCACTTTATCAGGGAGGCTTTGAGGGTGTCCCTTGTAACGTTTCCACTGCCCACCTCGGGGCTCGCTTGCCATGTCAGAGTTCTGAGTAGAGCGCTTGCTTTGCGAGTCTCGTGTCGGAAACACTCAGCGGGTCGGGCAGCATCAGGTCAGTGACCTTTCCACAAAAATTGGAAAAATTTAGAGATGTAACAAGTTTAAAGCAAGTGCAGTGGCAGGGAAAGGGGGGAAACCGTGGAGTCATAGAAATTTACAGCACGGAAGGAGACCACTCGGCCCATCGTGTCCACGCCGGTCGAAAAACAACTATGCAACCTAATCCCACTTTCCAGCTCTTGGCCCGTAGCCCTGCAGGTTACGGCACTTCTGGTGCACATCCAAGTACTTTTTAAATATGGTGAGGGTTTCTGCCTCTACCACCTTTCAGGCAGTGAGTTCCAGAACCCCACTGTCATGTATTTAACTATCATTGTAACCCATGTATAAGCTGACCTAAGTTGTACACCTTGAGAACACCGACCACAAGGGGGCGAACTTGTGGGAGACACTCCTAACCTGGACTTTCAGGTATAAAAGTGGAAGCTCCACCCACCTTCATCACTTGAGGTCTTGGTAATAAAGGTAACTGGTCACAGAGTGACCTTCTCTCAAGTATGGGCCTTGTGTGCATTTATACTGTACAGTAGGGACATATCATTGGCGACGAGAAACTGGGATTTAAACCACACGAGCATGGCCACTAGCAGCACAGGCAAGAGGTACTGTGTTGGTGATGATTGGGACGACTTTATTGAGAGACTACAGCAAAGTTTTGTCACTAAGGAATGGCTGGGACAGGATTCGGCCGACAAACGCAGGGCTCATCTCCTGACGGTTTGTGGATCCAGAACGTACTCCCTGATGAAGGACCTTCTAGCGCCAGAGAAGCCGGCGGACAAGACGTTCGAAGAGCTCAGTAAGTTGATTGGGGAACACCTTAAACCGGCGAGCAGCATGCACATGGCGAGACACCGGTTTTATACGCACCGGCGGCGAGAAGGGCAAAGTGTTCCAGACTTCGTGGCAGATCTCCGGTGACTGGCGAGCCTATGTAAGTTCCCAGATGCATGCAGAGTGGAGATGCTGTGAGACTTTTTTATTGAGGGTATCAGGAACGCTGGGGTTTTCAGGAATCTGATTGAGACCAAAGACTTGACCTTGGAAGCGGCGGCTCTGATAGCCCAGACATTTATCTCAGGGGAGGAAGAGACCAGAATGATGTATGACAAAAATCTTGGCTCAAATGCGGCAAACGAGCAGGGAGTCAACATTTTTAACGCGGCACACAGTTCTCCAGGCAGACAAGGGCAATCAGACATGCCCCAGCATGTAGTCAAACCCAAAGGGGGAATTCAACAGAGACAATGGCTAGCTGAACGGCAATTCATGACATCGCAATGGACAATGCGGCCAGTAATGGGGCCATTAATGGTGCGCTTAAGGACAGTTACAGAGACAGTCAGAGACGATTGACTGGTAATGGACCTTTTGTTTCCAACAACGGGGCCTCCAGCTCATGCTGGAGGTGTGGAGGCAAACACTCAGCCAGAGCTTGCAGGTATCAGTAATATACCTGCAGAAACTGCAACGTCAGCGGTCACTTGGCACGTATGTGCAGGAAGCCTGCAGCCAGGTTGATGTACGAGGAGGACGGGCCCGATGTAAGCCCTACGAGGCCAAATGAATACTGAGCGAAATCACTGGAAGCTGAAGTTCAGCGAGTTCATGTGGAGCACATATACAGTTCATATACCAGGACGCCACCGATAATGATGAAAGTGCTCCTCAATGGCATCCCAGTATTAATGGAGCTAGACACGGGGGCCAGCCAGTCCCTGATGAGTATCAAACAATTCGACAAGTTGTGGGTGTCCAAGGCCAGGAGGCCAAAATTATTGCCGATTGACGCACAGCTACGGACATATATAAAGGAGATCATTCCGGTGCTTGGCAGCGCCACGGTAGTCGTGACCCACAAAGATTCGGAGAACAGGTTGCCACTCTGGATTGTCCCGGGGGATGGTCCTGCACTGCTGGGGAGAAGTTGGCTTGCTGTCATGAACTGGAAACAGGGTGAGGTCAATGCAATTTCTTCTGTGGAGCGAGTATCATGCTCACAGGTCCTGGACAAATTTGACTCATTATTTCAACCCGGCATTGGCACTTTCATGGGGGCCAAGGTCGTGATTCACATAAACCCGGATGCCAGGCCAGTACACCACAAGGCCAGAGCGGTGCCGTACGTGATGCGGGAAAAGATAGAATGCGAATTGGACCGCCTGCTGAGGGAAGGCATCATCTCGCCAGTCGAATTCAGTGACTGGGCGAGCCCGATCGTGCCGGTGCTCAAGGCGGATGGGTCGGTCAGAATATGTGGTGATTACAAGGCCACCATCAATCGGGTGTCATTCCAAGACCAGTACCCACTACCGAGAGCGGAGGACCTCTTTGCGACGCTATCCGGGGGCAAACATTTTTCAAAATTGGACCTGACCTCAGCTTACATGACCCAGGAGCTGGCGAGTGAGTCGAAGAAGCTGACCACCATCACGGCACACAAAGGGTTGTGTGAGTATAACAGATGTCCGTTCGGGATTCGTTCGGCCGCCGCGATCTTTCAGCGAAATATGGAAAGCCTCCTCAGGTCAATTCCAAGGACGGTGGTTTTTCAGGACGACATCCTCATCACGGGTCGAGATACTGAAGAACACCTCCACAACCTGGAGGAGGTGCTACGCAGACTGGAACGGGTAGGGCTGCGACTGAAAAAGGTGAAGTGTGTCTTCTTAGCTCCAGAGGTAGAATTCCTGGCGAGGAGGGTAGCAGTAGACGGGATCAGACCTACTGCGTCCAAAACAGAAGTGATCCAGAGAGCACCCAGACCCCGTAACACGACGGAGCTGCGTTCGTTCCTGGGGCTCCTGAACTATTTTGGTAACTTTCTTCCCAAATTGAGCACGCTGTTAGAGCCGCTACACATGCTCCTACATAAAGGTCACGAATGGGTCTGGGGGTCAGCCAGGAAAGGGCTTTTGATAGAGCACGCAATTTGTTATGTTCCAACAAACTGTTACCGTTATATGACCCATGTAAGAAACTTGTTTTAACGTGCGATGCGTCGTCCTATGGGGTCGGGTGTGTGTTGCAGCATGTGAATGCCAATGGTCAGTTACAGCCGGTAGCTTATGCCTCCAGAAGTCTGTCCCAGGCAGAAAGGGGCAATGGGATGGTAAAAAAAGAAGCGCTAGCATGTGTATATGCCGTAAAAGAAATTCACCAGTACCTGTTTGGCAGGAAATTTGAGCTGGAGACAGATCACAAACCCCTAACGTCCCTTTTCGCCGACAACAAGGCCATAAGAACATAAGAATATAAGAACATAAGAATTAGGAACAGGAGTAGGCCATCTAGCTCCTCGAGCCTGCTCCGCCATTCAAAAAGATCATGGCTGATCTGGCTGTGGACTCAGCTCCACTTACCCGCCCGCTCCCCGTAACCCTTAATTTCCTTATTGGTTAAAAATCTATCTATCTGTGATTTGAATACATTCAATGAGCTAGCCTCAACTGCTTCATTGGGCAGAGAATTCCACAGATTCACAACCCTCTGGGAGAAGAAATTCCTTCTCAACTCGGTTTTAAATTGGCTCCTCCGTATTTTGAGGCTGTGCCCCCTAGTTCTAGTCTCCCCGACCAGTGGAAACAACCTCTCTGCCTCTATCTTGTCTATCCACTTCATTATTTTAAATGTTTCCATAAGATCACCCCTCATCATTCTGAACTCCAATGAGTAAAGACCCAGTCTACTCAATCTATCATCATAAGGTAACCCCCTCATCTCCGGAATCAGCCCAGTGAATCGTCTCTGTACCCCCTCCAAAGCTACTATATCCTTCCTTAAGTAAGGTGGCCAAAACTGCACGCAGTACTCCAGGTGCGGCCTCACCAATACCCTGTACAGTTGCAGCAGGACCTCCCTGCTTTTGTACTCCATCCCTCTCGCAATGAAGGCCAACATTCCATTCGCCTTTCTGATTACCTGCTGCACCTGAAAACTAACTTTTTGAGATTCATGCACAAGGACCTCCAGCACCGCAGCATGTTGTAATTTCTCCCCATTCAAATAATATTCCCTTTTACTGTTTTTTTTCCAAGGTGGATGACCTCACATTTTCCGACATTGTATTCCATCTGCCAAACCTTAGCCCATTCACTTAACCTATCTAAATCTCTTTGCAGCCTCTCTGTGTCCTCTACACAACCCGCTTTCCCACTAATCTTTGTGTCATTTGCAAATTTTGTTACACTACACTCTGTCCCCTCTTCCAGGTCATCTATGTATATTGTAACAGTTGTGGTCCCAGCACCAATCCCTGTGGCACACCACTAACACCGATTTCCAACCCGAAAAGGACCCATTTATCCCGACTCTCTGCTTTCTGTTAGTTAGCCAATTCTCTATCCATGCTATTACAATTCCTCTGACTCCGCGTACCTTTATCTTTTGCAGTAACCTTTTGCCCGCATACAGAGGTGGGCACTTACGTTAGCCGCCTATGACTACACAATTCGGCACAGACCGGGCACTGAAAACTGCGTCGATGCACTCAGCAGGCTCCCACTGGCCACCACTGAGGGGTCAACTGAGCATGATGCTGAGATGGTCATGGCTGTTGAAGCTTTCGAAAGCAAAGGCTCACCTGTGACATCCCGTCAGATTAAAGTCTGGACAAATAAAGACCCGCTAATGTCTTTAGTTAAGAAATTGTCCTGAATGGGGACTGGGCAGCCACGTACGGGGCATGCCCTGAGGAGATTAAACCATTTCATAGGCGCAAGGATGAACTCTCGATTCAGGCCGATTGCCTACTGTGGGGAAACCGAGTAGTCATGCCCCAGAAGGGCAGAGAGGTGTTCATCAGAGAACTCCACATTGAGCACCCGGGCATTGTCATGATGAAGGCAATTGCCAGGTCACACGTTTGGTGGTCAGGGATAGATGCAGACCTGGAACTTCGTGTTCGCAGGTGCAACACGTGTGCCTAGCTAGGCAATACACCCAGGGAAGCCCCCCTTAGCCCCTGGTCTTGGCCCGCCAAGCCATGGTCACGCATCCATGTGGACTACGCAGGTCCTTTCATGGGAAAAATGTTTTTGGTAGTAGACGCCTACTCCAAATGGATTGAGTGTGCCATTTTATATTCAAGCACATCCTCTGCCACGGTAGAAAGTCTACGGGCAATGTTCGCCGCCCATGGTCTACTGGATGTCTTGGTCAGTGACAATGGCCCGTGCTTCACAAGCACTGAATTCCAGGACTTCATTGCAGGCAATGGAATCAACCATGTCAGAACGGCAACGTTCAAGCCGGCCTCAAACGGCCAGGTGGAACGAGTAGTGCAGATAATCAAACAGGGGATGGTCAGAATCCAAGGGGGTTCCCTACAAAGCCGCTTATCACGCCTCCTGTTGGCCAATTGATCCCGACCACACTCGCTCACAGGGGTCCCACCCGTAGAGCTGCTAATGAAAAGAACGCTCAAAACCAGGTTATCCCTTATACACCCTACTATGATAGAAATTGTTGAGAGCAGGCATCAGTCATAATATGACTACCATGACAGGAATGCGAGGGCGCGATGTATTGATGTCAATGACCCTGTTTTTGTCCTTAATTATGCTGCAGGGCCCAAATGGCTTGCAGGCACTGTGATTGCCAAAGAGGAGAATAGGGTTTTGGTAGTTAAACTTACCAATGGACAAATCTGCCACAAACACGTGGATCAAACTAAAAGGAGGTTCAGCAACCCCATAGAAAAAGCAGAGGAAGAACACGACGTAGAGTTTACTCCACCACAGGTGACCGAACACCGGAACCAAGTGGAGGAAAGCCCAGTCACTGTGGGCAGTCCAGACAGGCCTGAAGCACCGCAAACAGCAGACACTCAGGCACAACCGGAGCCCCAATTCAGGTGCTCTACAAGAGAGCGTAAACCACCAGAGAGACTTAACCTGTGATCCCAATAAGATTTTGTGGGGGAGGTGATGTCATGTATTCAACTATCATTGTAACCCATGTATAAGCTGACCTCAGTTGTACACCTTGAGAACAGTGACTGTCATGTATGTAACCTCTATGTAACACCACTGCAATACTGTATATACTTAAGCAATGCACACCTTGACAACAGGGGGTGAACTTGTGGGAGACACTCCTCACCTGGTCATCCAGGTATATAAAGGGAGGTCCCAAGCAGGGTCATCACTTCTTGGTCCTGTGAATAAAGGTTCAGGTCATAGAGTGACCTTGTCCATAGAATGTGGCTAGTGTGGGTTTTGTGCCATTGAGTAAGGACGTTACAGTGACCACAAGGGGGTGAACTTGTGGGAGACACTCCTAACCTGGACTTTCAGGTATAAAAGGGGAAGCTTTACCCATCTTCATCACTTGAGGTCTTGGTAATAAAGGTAACTGGTCACAGAGTGACCTTCTTGTGTGCATTTATACTGTATAGTAGGGACATATCACCCACCACCCTCTGGGTGAAAAAAGTTCTCCTCAGCTCCCCTCTAAACTTCCTACCAATTACTTTAAATCTATGCCCCCTGGTTATTGACCCCTCTGCTAAGGGAAATAGGTCCTTCCTACCCACTCTATCCAGGCCCCTCATAATTTTATACACCTTAATCAGGTCTCCCCTCAGCCTCCTCTGTTCAAAAGAAAACAACTCCAGCCTATCCAATCTTTCCTCATCGCTAAAATTCTCCACTCCCGGCAACATCCTCGGAAACCTCCTCTGTACTCCCTCGAGTGGCAAGATGGCAAGTTGGATCCAAAATTGGCTCAGAGGCAGGAAGCAAAGGGTAATGATTGATTGATTTTTGTGACTGGAAGGCTGTTTCCAGTGGGGTTCTGCAGAGGTGGTCACGTTAAATTGGATGGTACAGGTACCGAGCAAGGGGTTATTGGGACTGGCTGGCTTGGGGCTGGGAGTGTGGCAGAGATCATGGGGTGGGGGGGGGGAAGGGGGGCGGTGGAGGGGTGGAACGGTGGATCGCGGGGTCAGGCCAGCGATTGCGGGTGTCGGCAGCGAGGAAGGACTTCAACTTGTTCGTGTCGGAGTTCTGCGCATGAGCCACCCGGTGGCCAGGAATGGTTCCGGTCGAGGGGTGGTTCCGGATAAGGGAGTTCTGGATAAGGGAAGTTCAACCTGTATATATATCAATGATTTAGACTTGAATGTTGGGGGTATGATTAAAAAGTTTGTAGATGATACAAAAATGACCTGTGTGGTTGATAATGAAGCAGAAAGCTGCGGACTGCAGGAAGATATCAATCAACTGGTCAGGTGGGCAGAACAGGGGCAAATGGAATTCAATCCGGAGAAGTGTGAGATAATGCATTTGGGGAGGTCTAATAAGGCAAGGGAATAAACATTAAAGTAGGACACTGAGAAGTGTAGAGGAACAAAGGGACCTTGGAGCACATGTCCACAGATCCTGACTTGACGGATGGAGCAATGGGTGGAGAACTGAGAGATGTTCAATATATCTGCAGTTGCAGACTGGAAGGAGCCAGTTGGGTAAAAGCTGAGCGCGATGGTCAGTTCGGTTCCCACGCTCAGAGCTGTCCTCTGCCTTGTCTGAGGCTGCAGATCTGGTCGCAGGAGATTGCACAGCTCCCTGAGGAGGTCTTTCCTGAATCGCAGCCTTCGCAGACATGGCTCATCGGTGAGCTCCATGAAGGAACACTGATGTCGGTACACCCTGGCATGGTAGGGCCTTCCCCCAGGTCTGTGCTGGGCCCTTCCTCGGGCAGCTGGCTCATTGTCTTCTCCCTCATCCTCTCGATGCCCCTCAGCCTCTGCAGGTTGCTGCTGGCAAGCATCTGCCTCATCGGCCACTGTCTGGTGTGTGTAGTCCGCGTACCTGACCCTCCTCATCATGCCAGCTCCCTCCTGGCCACCCACTCTGCCGTGAGGTCTGTGGCCATCTCCAGGCCCTTCTCCATGTTGGGTGGCCATGCCGGCTGCCTCCCTTGCTTTCTGCCTCTGGACCCGTTGCTGATGGTGACGCCTTCTCCTGCGTGCTTCCCTGCCGTGCACAAGGTGCAGGAGGCGTTGCCCTGCTACCATTGAGCCCATTGCGTCTCCAGGCTCCAGCCTCACTCTCAGGCCTCTGTGGGGTACAGATTGAGGCCCCCAGGCCACCGGTATTCGCTGCCAATCTCGAAAGGGCGAGCAAGAAACTTTTCACAAGTCATGCAAAAGTTTTGACAATTCCGAAAAAGTTTGGTCCGGAAATTGACGCAACACTGCTTTCTCCTCCGCTGGGGGTCTCGAGCCGCCCGGCACAGTGCTCCGCCACAACAAGATGTCGGGGGCACTGTCAGGCAGCAAGTCGAGTTTTTATAGTCAAGATCGCTTCCGGGGACGGAGAGGCAGCGGTGTGCACTCTGACTGCATCATTAAGGCCACATCCACAATACCGGGGAGAGCGGGGCGGGAGTGGGGGGAGCGAGGCGGGAGTGGGGGGAGCGGGGGGGGGGGGGAGTGGGGGGAGCGAGGTGGGAGTGGGGGGAGCGAGGCGGGAGTGGGGGGAGCGGGGGGGGGAGTGGGGGGAGCGAGGTGGGAGTGGGGGGAGTGGGGGAGTGGTGCAGGAGTGGCGGAGCAGGGGGAGCGGGGGAGTGGTGCAGGAGTGGCGGAGCGGGGGGAGCGGGGCGGGAGTGAGGGGAGCAGGAGTTGACTGGGGGGAGCAGGGGGTGAGTGGGGGTGAGTGGGGGGAGTGGGGGGAGCAGGGGGTGAGTGGGGGTGAGTGGGGGGAGTGGGGGGAGGGGGGGTTAGTGGGGGGAGCGGGGCGGGGGTGAGGGGAGCAGGAGTTGAGTGGGGGGAACAGGGGGTGAGTGGGCATGAGTGGGGGGAGTGGGGGTGAGTGGGGGGAGCGGGGCGGGAGTGAGCCCCACTGTGAAAACCCCTGAGGAGAATTTCGCTGGTGGTGGCCATTGACCGCAAATTGGTGGTCGCTCGTCTCCGCCGTTTGGACGGCCCTCTCTGGCGGTAAGAAACCTTTTTGAAAGGCTGAATTTCGGCCCCCGGAACTGTGGACGGTGCTCCATGTGCGATCAATCCAAAGTTTGATACTGTCATGTATCTTACATTATTATATATAACTGTATCCTAACATGCTGTACATGACTGTAATAAGATATGACCTGTAACCACCAGCATACCTTACCACCGGGGGTGCACTTGCAAGAGACAGGTATATAAGGACAGGTCTCAGGCAAGTTCAGCATTCCAGAGCTGTGAAATAAAGGTGCAGGTCCAGAGTGACCTTGACTTCACTACATGTCTCGTGTGAATCTGTACTGAGGGGACAGGACTTTACAGTGGCGACGAGTTACGGGATTACAGAATCCACAGAATGGCGAACAACGGATCAGATGAAAAGTACAATGCGGGAGACAATTGGGAGGACTTTATAGAAAGGCTCCAGCAAAGCTTTGTAACCAAAGACTGGTTAGGCGACGATAAGGCAGACAAGAGAAGAGCCCATCTCTTGACCAGCTGTGGCTTGAAAACATACGCTTTAATGAAGGATCTGTTGGCACCCGAGAAACCATCAAGCAAGTCGTTTGAAGAATTGAGCACACTGGTAAGAGACCACCTGAAGCCAGTGAGCAGCCTACACATGGCCAGACACAGGTTCTACAACTACAGACGCTGTGTGGGCCAGAGCATACCCGACTTCGTGGCGGAACTTCGGAGGTTGGCTAGTTTATGTGAGTTCTCCGATGAACTGAGGAGCGAAATGCTGAGAGATTTTTTCATTGAAGGAATAGGCCACGCAGGCATATTCCGAAAGCTCATAGAGACCAAGAACCTGACCTTAGAGGCAGCAGCACTGGTTGCACAGACATTCTTGGTCGGGGAAGAAGAAACGAGGTTGATTTACAATGCAGGTACGACAACTAACGAAATATTGGAACAAGAAGTTCACAGCACTAAACAAGCTGCTACCCCCACACACAGACAAAACCAGGAGAACAGGCTCTCGACAGCAGGCAGAAGCCATCAAGGGTCACAATGCGAGCAATTAACTACAAACTGAGAGAAGCTCAAGAGAGATCAGACATATGCAGCTCATTCTTTGGGAACACTTTGAACAATGGAACAGGTCTGTGCTGGAGGTGTGGGGGTGGGCACTCGTCAAGGGGATGTCGATTTCAGCAGGCTGTTTGCAGAAATTGTGAATATACGGGGCATTTGGCCCGCATGTGCAAAAAAACAGCAGCTCGGCTGGTATACGAATCAGATGGGTCAGAAAGCGGACTAGAAGATGGTGGGGACAGTACCCGGGACACCAATGTACAGCGGGTCAACACGATCAATGGCCGCTGATCCTACAACAGGACGCCTCCTATAATGATGAGGGTCCTACTCAACTGGATATCTGTCAACATGGAGCTGGATACGGGAGCGAGTCAATCTCTCATGGTGCGCTTTGCAACATGTCATTAGTGCGTGCAAATTACAACCCATAGCTTATGCCTCCAGGTCACTTTCGCGGGCGGAGCACGGGTACGGAATGGTAGCGAAGGAGGCGCTCTCGTGCGTGTACGGTGTCAAAAAGATGCACCAATACCTTTTTGGGGCCAAGTTCGCGTTAGAAACCGACCACAAGCCCCTCACATCCCTCCTATCCGAGAGCAAGGCAATAAACGCCAACGCCTCGGCGTGAATTCAACGGTGGCACTCATGCTGGTGTCCTACGATTACACCATAAGGCACAGACCAGGCACAGACAACTGTGCCGACGCGCTCAGCAGGCTACGCCTGGAGACCACGGAAGGGTCTGACGAACAGGACTGTGAGAGAGTCATGGCAATCAATGCCTTTGAGTCCACAGGTTCGCCCATGGCGGCTCACCAAATCAGAGCCTGGACGGCCAGCGACCCCACGTTATCCTTAGTAAAAAGATGTGTCCTAACCGGTGACTGGGCAGAGGCTCGCAATGCCTGCCCCGAGGAATTAAAACCCTTTCACAGGCGCATGCATGAGGTATCACTACAAGCAGACTGCCTGATGTGGGGCAGCTGAGTAGTCATGCCTCTGCGAGGCAGAGAGGCATTTGTCCGGGAGCTCCACCGCGAGCACCCGGGGATCGTTGTCATGAAGGCCATAGCCAGATCCCACGTCTGGTGGCCTGGTATTGATGCGGACCTGGAGCTCTGCGCCCGAAGGTGCACCATTTGTGCCCAACTCAGCAACGCCCCCAGGGAGGCTCCACTGAGCCCTTAGCCCTGGCCTACCAAACCGTGGTCACGGGTGCATGTCGACTATGCGGGCCCATTCATGGGCAAAATGTTCCTCGTAGTTGTAGATGCATTTTCAAAGTGGATCGAATGCACCATTTTAAACTTGAGCACAACCTCCACCACTGTGGAGAGCCTCGCAACCATGTTTGCAATGCACGGAATCCCTGACATATTGGTCAGTGACAATGGTCCGTGCTTCACCAATGCAGAATTCCAAGACTTTATAATTGACCACGGCATAAATCACGTCAAGACGGCACCGTTCAAGCCGGCCTCCTATGGCCAGGCGGAGAGAGAAGTGCAAATCATTAAATAAGGCATGCTTAAAATCCAAGGTCCCACGCTGCAGGGTTGCCTGTCGCGACTGCTGCTGGTATACAGATCTCGTCCGCACTCATTGACTGGGATTCTCCCCGCGCAACTGTTGATGAAAAGGACTTTAAAAACAAGGCTCTCATTAATCCTCCCAGACATGCACGAAATCGTTGAGGCAAAGCGCCGTAAGCTGACTGAGTACCATGACAGAAATTCGAAGGGGCGATGGAATGAGATAGGGGACAAAGTGTTTGTACTAAACTATGGCAGGGGTCCCAAATGGCTTGCAGGGACAGTAACAGGCAAGGAAGGAAACAGGCTACTGGTAGTACAAATGGACAGTGGCAAAACCTGCCGGAGGCATGTAGACCAAGTCAAAAGCAGATTTACCAACAACACTGCGGAACCAGAGGCAGACTACAATGTGGAACTCACACCACACTTGGTGGACAGACAGAGGGAACAACCTGAGGAAAGGACAATCCCAACAGACAGCCCAGGCGAGTCAACAACAATCACACCAATCGAAACAGACAGCCCAGGCGAAATACCAGCAACCACACCCAAAGAAAAACAGACACCAAGACAAACAACTGAACCACAACTCAGACGCTCCACGCGAGAGCGTAGACCACCTGAGAGACTGAACCTATAAAGACAATAAGGCCTTGGGGGAGGGTGATGTCATGTATCTTACATTATTATATATAACTGTATCCTAACATGCTATACATGACTGTAATAAGATATGACCTGTAACCACCAGCATACCTTACCACCAGGGGTGCACTTGCAAGAGACAGGTATATAAGGGCAGGTCTCAGGCAAGTGCAGCATTCCAGAGCTGTGAAATAAAGGTGCAGGTCCAGAGTGACCTTGACTTCACTACGTGCCTCGTGTGAATCTGTACTGAGGGGACAGGACTTTACACTTTCGAATGTTGCCTGTTGAGCCTTGCTTTTATCCGCTCAGCTTTGCCTCAGCTCCCGCTGCTGCTCCCACACAGGTACGCTGCCTCTGTATAGAACACTGGTTAGGCCACAGCTGGAGTGCTGCGTGCTGATCTGGTCACCACATTACAGGAAAGATGTGATTGCACTGGAGAGAGTACAGAGGAGATGTACGAGGATGTTGCCTGGACTGGAGAATTTTAGCTATGAGGAAAGGTTGGATAGGCTGGGTTTGTTTTCTTGGGAACAGAGGAGGCTGAGGGGAGACCTCATTGAGGTGTATAAAATTATGTGGGGCCTGGATAGAGTGGATTGGAAGGACTTACTTTCCTTAGCAGAGGGGTCAACACCAGGGGTCATAGATTTAAAGTAAGGGGAGGTTTAGAGGGGATTTGAGGAGAACTTTCTTCACCCAAAGGGTGGTGGGGGTCTGGAACTCACTGCCTGAAAGAGTGGTAGAGGCAGAAACCCTCACCACATTAAAAAAGTACTTGGATGTACACCTGAAATGCCATAACCTACAGGGTTACGGATCAAGAGCTGGAAAGTGGGATTAGGCTGGGTAGCTCTTGGTCGGCCGGCGCGGACATGATGGGCTGAATGGCCTCCTTCCGTGCTCTAAATGTCTGTGATCCTATGATTATTTACTCTATCAAATCCCCTCATAATTTTGAACACCTGTATTAAATCTCCCCTTGACCATCTGTGTTCTAGGGACAACAACCCCAGCTTCTCCAGTCTCTCCCCTCAAGTCCCTCATCCCTGGAACCATTCTGGTAAATCTCCTCTGCACCCTCTCCAAGGCCTTGACATCCTTCCTAAAGTGCGTGCCCAGAATTGGACAGAATACTACAGCTGAAACATAGAAACATAGAAAATAGGTGCAGGAGTAGGCCATTCGGCCCTTTGAGCCTGCACCGCCATTCAATGAGTTTATGGCTGAACATGCAACTTCAGTACCCCATTCCTGCTTTCTCGCCATACCCCTTGATCCCCCTAGTAGTAAGGACTACATCTAACTCCTTTTTGAATATATTTAGTGAATTGGCCTCAACAACTTTCTGTGGTAGAGAATTCCACAGGTTCACCACTCTCTGGGTGAAGAAGTTTCTCCTCATCTCGGTCCTAAATGGCTTACCCCTTATCCTTAGACTGTGACCCCTGGTTCTGGACTTCCCCAACATCGGGAACATTCTTCCTGCATCTAACCTGTCTAAACCCGTCAGAATTTTAAACGTTTCTATGAGATTCCCCTCTCATTCTTCTGAACTGCAGTGAATACAAGCCCAGTTGATCCAGTCTTTCTTGATATGTTAGTCCTGCTGAGGTTTAACCGGTGATTTATAACTTTAAGCCTAACTTCCTGCCTTCTGTACTCTATGCCTCTATTTCTAAAGCCCAGGATCCCGTATGTTATTTTTTTAACAGCCTTCTCAACATGTCCTGCCACCTTCAAAGGTTTGTGCGCATACCCCTGCACAGGTCCCTCTGTTCCTGCACCACCTTTAAAATTGCACCAGATCTTCAACAATGGCCTACTTGTTGGCAACTGATGTTAATAAAAAAAGAAAATGCAAATGCTGAAAATATGAATACAAAGCATATCAATCAATATCTGAGGAAAAAACAGTAGCCTGATATCTTGGTTGTAACTGACTTCTAATGAGGGTTAATAAAAACAGAAAATGCTGGGAATACGCATCGGGTCGGGCAACATCTGTGGAGAGAGAAACAGGATTAATGTTTCAGGGTCGGTGATCCTTTCTCAGAACTCTAATGCAGCAAATGGGGGTATGAGGCCCAGGAGAGGCGAGGGCCCAGGGGCAGCACGGGCCCAGTCCACACTGTGCGATGTGTGCGCGCACTGGGTCCGTGCAGCAGAGCTGGTCTCCAGTCGTCCTGGTTAACCCTTGCCACTGGACCAAGACTCTGTCAAGCCCGTGTGGTGGCTGGTGTGCAACAGCCACCCCACGTTAAACAAATCCACGCACAGGCATCTTCCACCCCCTCAATTGGAGTTCAGGACTGGAACATCGGGTCCTTCAATGAAACATCTGTGAACTCATATGGAAGCAAGTCATCCTTGTTCGAGGGACCGCCTATGATAATGATGATGAATGAGCGGTTACCACCCAAAACCTCATTTAGATCAATAGGTCCATAAAACCAACGGTTTACATCGAAACATGGAAAAATAGGTGCAGGAGTAGGCCATTCGGCCCTTCGAGCCTGCACCACCATTCAATAAGATCATGGCTGATCATTCACCTCAGTACCCCTTTCCTGCTTTCTCTCCACACCCCTTGATCCCTTTAGCTGAAAGGGCCACATCCCTTTTGAATATATTTACACACAAAAAAAAGATGAATGCATTTTCCACACAAGATAAATTATAAATGATAGTTTACAAATCCCTCCATAGCCTTGCCCCCTCCCTATCTCTGTAACCTTCTCCAGCCCCTCAATCCTCCGAGATCCCTGCGCTTCCCCAACTCTGCCCTCTTGAGCATCCCCGATTTCCATCGCTCCACCATTGGCGTCTGTGCCTTCAGCTGCCGAGGCTCTAAGTTCTAGAACCCCCTGCCTAAACCTCTCTGCCCCTCACTCCTCCTTTTAAGGCGCTCCTTAAAACACACATCTGTGAACTTTGGCCACCTGTCCGAGTGTCACTTTACGTGGCTCGTGTCAGATTTTGTTTCATCATCGCTCCTGTGAAGCACCCTGGAATGTTTTGCTACGTTAAAGGCGCTACATATAATGCTTCAGAGACATGGACTATGTAGAGCAGGCACCTCAAAGCACTGGAGAAGTACCACCATCGCTGCCTCTGCAAAATCCTGCAAATCCAGGATAGGTGCACCAACGTCAGTGTTTTCTCTCAGGCCAACATCCCCAGCATCGAGGCATTGACCGTGTAAGGTTGCAAAATTCGTGGGAAACCCCCTCTCTACGCCGCACCGCCCCCCCACCCCACCCCCCCCCACCCCCAGTGTTTGGACTCATTGGAAAGGAAATTTAATTTGGAACTATCAACCAGAAAGTTTGAGATCCTAAAGTGCACATGGAAGAAACTACGAGTTTTAATCGAATTTGGGATTTTACGAGGCACATTGGGTCCGTGTGAAAAGGGCTGAAAACCAAAAGAGAACCATCCTTCAAAAGAAACCAGGTTTGATAATTGCAACTGTCTGGGGTATTGAAGCTAAAACAAATTGTCTGGAGAATTGTGTAAACTCGAAAACCCTTCTCCCCGGGAGACATTAACAGAGCAACAATCAACCCAGAGATAGCCAGCCATCACCCTGAGCAGGAAACCCATCCAGCGCATACATAATGACAATGGCACATCCAGCCCACATGGAAAACCCAGGCCTCGGCAGACATTGCAAATACCAAAGCTAATTTTACCCCATCAAGAAACAAATTTTAAAGATCGACACATCCGAGACAGGTTAACATTAATAGGCCGGCCAAAATATGACAAAGAGATATCAAGCCCGCCAAAATTTAAACAAAGAATTGGGGCTGATTTGGCGCGAAGATTAGAACAGCTCCCAAGGTATAACTGGGGCCCTGTTTTAACAAAGTTTGGGCAATGCATCAGAGGGAGAAAGGAGAGAGACCACCGCAGCAGTTTTAACAAGCCTCTCCAGCCTCGACGACACTCCCGGGGCCACACTGCCCTGCTATCGAAGAAGAAGGAAGAACATCACCACGGCAGAGAAAGCAGCCCCAGTAACTCCGGACATCACCATCGCGGCAGCAACCGACCACAGCCAGCGTGGTACCATCGAAAACACCGCGATCGACCAACTCCGAAACAAAACTCCTCAAAGAAGAAACTGAAGATTCGAAAGGTTCCACTCGACAATCTAGTCCTGACTACCAACAGGTGAAGCATTAACTAAGGAGACTTCTGAAACCTATTTCTAATGAAAGAAAGTGGGTACTCACCCCATAAGTCCAATACGCACCCTACCGCATCAGCGGACTCCACCCAACTGAAGACTATGCAGTGAGAAGTCTTCTACGATGTTCGGGGTACGGCAAGCAGAATCTACAGAGTCCAGCGAACCCCGAAATCGCGAACCACCGCCAACTGACAATAAAGGATTGGTGAGCATAGTTCCTGTTTGCCCTGGATTTGACCTAGTCAGAGTTAGACATTGGGAGGTGGGAGGTGTATTATTCACTGTAACACCTTTGAATGTGTGATATAGTGTTCTTTGTTTGAGTGATTATAAGTTTGACATTGTATTTTCTTATCCTTAATAAAATCGAAGTTCTTTTGCACCAAACCAGCTGTCTCTTGCACTTTGTCACATCCCCCAAATAAATCCAAAGTCTAGAACCCAGGGAGTGGGAGCGATTCGCACCGCTCAGAAGGTCAGAGGTGAACTTGACCCCCGAGACCACCCCCTACAACCGCGCTCGATCAGCTCTGATGGACGGGCCACATTGTCCACATGCCCGATACTAGACTATTGAAACAAGCGGTCTACCCCGAGCTACGTCACGGCAGGCGAGCCCCAGGAGGGCAGAGGGAACGCTTCAAGGACAGCCACAAAGCATCCTTGAAAAAAATGCAACATCCCCCACCGACACCTGGGAGTCCCTGACCCAAGACCGCTCAAAGTGGAAGAGGGTGCTGAGCACCTCGAGTCTCGTCGCTGAGAGCGCGCGGGAAGCCAAGCGCAAGCAGCGGAAGAAGCGTACGACAAACCCAAGTGCCCCACCCACCCGTCCCTCCAACCACCGTCTGCCCCACCTGTGACGGAGATTGTAGATCCCGCATTGGTCTCATCAGTCACCTGAGAACTGGTGTTAGTGTGGGAGCAAGTCATCCCCGACTCCAAGGGACTGCCTAAGACGGAGGAGAAAGGTTGTTGGTGTTATAAATACTAACACAGGACAGGGGCCACCATCAGCACAAATAAGTTTTAAAGTGTCCGGCAATTGTACAAAGTATTTGAAGTTAGAGTTGGATTTCTGCAGTGGGAATGGATTACAGAGGGTGAGGTGAAGTGAACCAAGCATTTGTTTCGATCATAAATATTTTATATTTCGGTGTAAATTTACGCCTTCTTGATCCCCTGCATTACTTTCTGTTTTGAAGACAGTCAACCATAACTGCCTGGGATTTAAAACAAAATCTTGCTGCTTTCTTTGTCCACTTATGATTTAATATTTACACGAACCGGGTTCTCTCACATCTACTATTTACTACATTAACAACTTGCATTTGAATAGCACCGTGATCGTCCCAAGGCGCGATTATCTAACAAAATTTGACTCTGAGCCGCATAAGGAGATATTAGGACAGGTGACCAAAAGCTTGGTCAAAGAGGTAGGTTTTAAGGTGCGTCTTAAAGGAGGAGAGAGAGGTGGAGAGGCGGGGAGCGATTAAAATCGAGGATGCTCAGAGGCCAGAATTGGAGGAGCGCAGAGATCTCAGGGGGTTGAGGAGCTGGAGGAGGTTACAGCGATAGGGAGGGACGAGGCCATGGAGGGATTTGAAGACAAGGATATGAATTTTAAAGTCGAGGCGTTGCTTAGCCAGGAGCCGATGTAGGTCAGTGAGATCAGGGGGTTATGGGTGACCGGGACCTTACATTTTGGACCCAGCACTTAGCTATCGAACGCCTCAGTCTTGGTGATAGTCTTCATTGGTAGCCGTGACGCTGTTTTCCAGCGATGCTTTCTGCCCCAGTTAAGGTTCCTGACTGCCTCATGAGGACGCTGAGGAGCCATCAGGATTCGCTGCCTCCTGCTGTTGGCCTCCCCAGCCCAGAAATCGGCGCGTTCCCAGCCTGCAAGACCATCAGCAGCGTGCGGCGGTATACCACTGCAGGGAGCAGCCCGTGCTGCTGCAGGAGGGCGACGGCTGACTGCAGTGCGGGCAGGTACAGCAGGAGCGGTGAGGTCGGGGCGAAGGAGCGGTGAGAGATTGTAGAGGGACGTGATCGGGGCCCAGGAGAGGCGAGGGCCCAGGGGCAGCACGGGCCCAGCCCACACTGCGATATGTGTGCGCACTGGGTCCGTGCAGCAGAGCTGGTCTCCAGTCGTCCTGGTTAACCCTTGCCACTGGACCAAGACCTAGCTCTGTCAAGCCCGTGTGGTGGCTGGTGTGCAACGGTCACCCCACGTTAAAAAAAATCCACGCACAGGCATCTTCCACCCTTCAACATGAAGTTCGGGACCTGGAATATTAGGTCCTTCATTGAAACACCTGTGAACTCATCCCTTTTTGGCGTGTAAGCAAGTCATCCTCAATACGAGGGACCGCCTATGATGGTAAAGATGGTGATGGGAATCCCACCGGGACACTGCTGTATGGCGGAGATGATCTCCAACCCAAGGAACTGGGATTGGAGGTGGGGGATTGGAGGCGGGGGGGGGGGGGTTCAGGGAGGGGCGGGAGGGGCTGATCGATATCCTGCCCCACCAGAACTCTCTGCGCTGAACACTCAGAGACTCCTTTCCATCATGATGGTAAATGCCCAAAACACAAAGCTGGCCATGATTGGTTGCAGCCATGTTTGTTTCAGTAAAGGAGAAAGAATCCTGAGTGATGCCAAGGCCCCAGCATCTGTAGCCCACAATGTCCTGCCCTCCTGGCTCAGTTAGCAAATCGTGATAGTGAGGACTGGAGACTCGTTTTTGATCAGCTGGGTCCTTGACCAGGCCAACATCCCCAGCATCGAAGCACTGGCCACACTCGACCAGCTCCATTGGGCGGGCCACATTGTTCGCATGCCTGACACGAGACTCAAGCAAGCGCTCCACTCGGAACTCCTACACGGCAAGCGAGCCCCAGGTGGGCAGAGGAAACGTTACAGGGACACCCTCAAAGCCTCCCTGATAAAATGCAACATCCCCACCGACACCTGGGAGTCCCTGGCCAAAGACCGCCCTAAGTGGAGGAAGTGCATCCGGGAGGGCGCTGAGCACCTCGAGTCTCGTCGCCGAGAGCGTGCAGAAATCAAGCGCAGGCAGCGGAAGGAGCGTGCGGCAAACCAGACTCCCCACCCACCCTTTCCCTCAACCACTGTCTGTCCCACCTGTGACAGAGACTGTAATTCCCGTATTGGACTGTTCAGTCACCTGAGAACTCACTTTTAGAGTGGAAGCAAGTCTTCCTCGATTCCAAGGGACTGCCTGTGATGATGATGATAATCTGACAAGCATCCCATTCCCACTCTGATCTCTCTGTCCTCGGCCTCCTACCCTTTAACTTACAATTACATCGAATACCCAGCACAGAAATAAGAACATCAGAACAAAAGGATGCTAAAAGGCTGCAGGTTATGTAAGTGGGCAAACGAGTGGCAGAATGTGAATAAATGTGAGGCGGTGAAGAAGGCAAATGGCATGTTGGCCTTCATAGCAAGGGGATTTGAGTATAGGAGCAGGGAAGTCTTACTGCAGTTGTACAGGGCCTTAGTGAGGCCTCACCTGGAATATTGTGTTCAGTTTTGATCTCCTAATCTGAGGAAGAACATTCTTGCTATTGAAGGAGTGTAGCCAAGGTTCACCAGACTGATTCCCGGGATGGCAGGACTGACATATGAGAAAAGACTGGATTGACTGGGCTTGTATTCACTGGAGTTTAGAAGGATGAGAGGAGATCTCATAGAAACATATAAAATTCTGACGGGACTGGACAGGTTGGATGCAGGAAGAATGTTCCCGATGTTGGGGAAGCCCAGAACCAGGGGACATAGTCTAAGGATAAGGGGTAATCCATTTAGGACTGAGATGAGGAGAAACTTCTTCACTCAGAGAGTTGTTAACCTGTGGAATTATCTACCGCAGAGAGTTATTGATGCCAGTTCATTGGATATATTCAAGAAGGAGTTAGATATGGCCCTTACGGCTAAAAGGATCAAGGGGTATGGAGAGAAAGCAGGAAAGTGGTACTGAGGTGAATGATCAGCCATGATCTTATTGAATGGTGGTGCAGGCTCGAAGGGCCGAATAGCCTACTCCTGCACCTATTTTCTATGTTTCTATGTTTCTATAAGAAATAGGAGCAGGAGTTGGCCATACGGCCCCTTGAGCCTGCTCCACTGTTCAATAAGATCATGGCCGATCTGATCTTGGCCTCAACTCTACTTTCCTGCCTGTTCCCCTAACCGTTGAATCCCCTACAGTTCAAGAATATGTCTATCTCAGCCTTGAATATATTCAATGACCTGACCTCCACAGCTCTCTGGGACAGAGAATTCCACAGAATTACAACCCAACCAGTCCATGCCGGCGTTTATGGTCCACTCGAGCCTCCTCCTGTCTTTCCTCATCTAAATCTATCAGCATAACCCTCTATTCCCTTCTCCCCCATGTGCTTGTCTAGCTTCCCCTTAAATACATCGATACTATTCGCTTCAACCACTCCCTGTGGCAGCGAGTTCCACATTCTCACCACTCTCTGGGTAAAGAAGTTTATTCTGAATTCCCTATTGGATTTCTTGGTGATGATCTTGTATTGATGGCCTCTAGTTTTGGTCATGAGGCTCAAGGCAAGCTCAAGGAATAGCATCTCAGCTTCCTGTTGGGCACGTCACAACCTTCTGGCCTCAACACTGAGTCTAACAACTTTAGATTATCACCAACACTCCCATTTCCTCGGATACCAATTGGTCATTAGCTGCCGACTGCAGGAAGATATCAGTCTACTGATCAGGTGGGCAGATCAGTGGCAAATGGAATTCAATCCGGATAAGTGTGAGGTAATACATTTGGGGAGGTCTAACAAGGCAAGGGAATACACATTAAATGTTAGGACACTGAAAAGAGTAGAGGAACAAAGGGATCTTGGAGTACAGGTCCACAGATCCCTGAAGGTAGCAGGCCAGGTGGATAAGGTGGTTAAGAAGGAATACGGAATGCTTGCCTTTATTAGCCGTGGCATAGAATATAAGAGCAGGGAGGTTCTGCTTGAATTGTATAAAACATTGGTTAGGCCACAGCTGGAGTACTGCGTGCAGTTCTGGTCACCGCATTACAGGAAGGACGTGATTGCACTGGAGAGGGTACAGAGGAGATTGACGAGGATGTTGCCTGGACTGGAGAATTTTAGCTATGAGGAAAGATTGGATAGGCTGGGATTGTTTTCTTTGGAATGGATGAGGCTGAGGGGAGACCTTATTGAGGTGTATACAATTATGAGGGTGCTAGATAGAGTGGATAGGAAGGGCCTATTTCCCTTAGCAGAGAGGTCAACAACCAGGGGGCATGGATTTAAAGTAGTTGGTAGGAAGTTTAGAGGGGATTTGAGTCGAACCTTTTTCACCCAGAGGGTGGTGGGGGTCTGGAACTCACGGCCTGAAAGGGCGGTAGAGGCAGAAACCCTCACCACATTTAAAAAATACTTGGATGTGCACCTGAAGTGTCGTAACCTGCAGGGCTATGGACCAAGAGCTGGAAAGTGAGATTAGGCTGGGTAGCTCTTTGTCGGCCGGTGCGGACACGATGGACCAAATGGCCTCCTTCCGTGCTGCAAATTTCTGTGATTCTAATATTAGACAGATGGCTCTGCTATCCCCATTCACACCAGCTCTGGGCACAGCTTTCGTGTCTTTAGTTGATCGATTACCATCGCCTTTTGCCGTACACCATCATCCGTTTTGTCATGTGATCACAGCCTGCCCTCCGCCCCATCACAAACCTTCCCCTTTGGAGAAGAATCCTGATGGCAGGCAGGTTAGCATCAGACGCGGCAGCCAGGTACAGTATATTGGGCAGAAAGCACCATTTGTTCTCACCATCTCACGAATCCCAAATCTACCATTAATGTAGCTCTCGTCATTAGACATGACTCCATGGAGCCAACTTGGCCCCACAGAGACCCTGCTACATTCTACCCAAAAAGGAGTTAGCAGTTGGCAGTACACAACAGACAATGTCGCCCAGCCCTACAACCCTCCCTGTCTCTGCGCTCCTCCAGCCCTACTCCCCTCCCTATCTCTGTAACCTCCTACAGCCCTACACCCCTCCCTATCTCTGTAACCTCCTCCAGCCCTACACCCCTCCCTATCTCTGTAACCTCCTACAGCCCTACGTCCCTCCCGATCCCTGTAACCTCCTCCAGCCCCAACAACCCTCTCCATCTCTGTAAACTCCTCCAGCCCCTACAACCCTCCCAATCTCTGTAACCTCCTCCAGCCCCTACAACCCTCCCAATCTCTGTAACCTCCTCCAGCCCTACAACCCTCCCTATCTCTGTAACCTCCTCCAGCCCTACACCCTCCTTATCCCTGTAACCTCCTCCAGCCCCTATACCCCTCCCTATCTCTGTAACCTCCTCCAGCCCCTATACCCCTCCCTATCTCTGTAACCTCCTCCAGCCCTACACCCTCCTTATCCCTGCAACCTCCTCCAGCCCCTATACCCCTCCTTATCCCTGTAACCTCCTCCAGCCCCACACCCCTCCCTATCTCAGTAATTGTTGTATATCTGTAAAGCATGCACTCCCATGTTCCACCACCAGGGGCGCATCCCCTGAAGTCCCAAGGGATCCCAGCATCCCTTGGGAGCACTGGAAAGAAGCCGGCCCCTAAGACCTGTTATTTACTCTGGAGTGTCTTAATAAAGACTGAGGTCACTGTTACTTTAACCTCTCTGTGTGCAGCCTCATCTGTGTTAGGAACACAATAACTGGCGACGAGTATACAAATCCAACGCAAAGATGCAGCAAACTGTGGGCATCCTGGAGAAGTTCTCGGAGGGTGAGGACTGGGAAGCCTATGTCAAATGGCTAGACCAGTACTTTGTAGCCAACGAGCTGGACGGAGAAGGAAGCTCTGCAAAAAGGAGAGCGGTCCTCCTCATGGTCTGCGGGGCAACCTACCTACAGCCTCATGAAGAATCTTCTGGCTCCAGTGAAACCCACAGATAAGTCGTATAAGGAGCCGTGTACACTGGTTCAGGAGCATCTTAACCTGAGGGACAGCATGCTGATGGCGAGGTATCGGTTCTACACGTGCCAGCGATCTGAAGGTCAGGAAGTGGCGAGCTACGTCGCCGAGCTAGGAGACTTGCAGGACAATTTGAGTTTGATGGCTACCTGGAGCAGATGTTCAGAGACTTTTTTGTACTGGGCATTGGCCACGAGACCATCCTACGAAAACTTTTGACTGTAGAGACAGCGACCCTCAGCAAGGCCATTGCGATAGCACAGGCATTTATGTCCACCAGTGATAACACCAAACAAATCTCTCAGCACACAAGTGCTAGCAATGTTCATAAATTAACTGGAACTGTGCTTACGAGCAGAAATGTACAGGGCAGAAACCACGAGTCTGCAACTGCCAGCAGGCCTCAGGTGACCCAGATGACTCAGAGTCCGCAACAAAGGATGAACGCAAGGCAATTCACACCATGTTGGTGTTGTGGAGGCTTCCATTCAGCCTATTCCTGCCGCTTCAAAGGGTACGTTTGCAAGAGCTGTGGAACAATGGGGCACCTCCAACAAGCTTGCAGATGAGCTGCAAGCTCTGCAAAACCTGCTAACAACCACGGGGCAGAGGAAGATCGGTCCATGGTGGATCAAAGCAATTTCGGTGCTGAAGTACACGGGGTGCACATATTTTCGACGAAATGTCCACCTGTAATGCTAAATGTAAAATTGAATGGCTTACCCGTAGCCATGGAACTGGACACTGGCGCTAGCCAATCCATCATGAGTAAAAAGATGTTTGAGAGACTGTGGTGCAACAAGGCACTCAGACCAGCCCTGAGCCCCATCCACACGAAACTGAGAACGTACACCAAAGAGCTTATCACTGTCCTGGGCAGCGCCATGGTCAAGGTCACCTACGAGGGCATGGTGCACAAACTGCCACTCTGGATTGTCCCGGGCGATGGCCCCACACTGCTTGGAAGGAGCTGGCTGGGCAAAATCTGCTGGAACTGGGATGGCATCTGAGCACTATCATATGTCGATGAGGCCTCATGTACCCAGGTTCTTAACAAATTTCCTTCCCTTTTTGAGCCAGGCATTGGAAAGTTTTCCGGGGCGAAGGTCCCATCCACCACAAGGCGCGAGCGGTACTTCACATGATGAGGGAGAGAGTGGAAATCGAGCTGGACAAGCTGCAACGCGAGGGCATCATCTCCCCAGTGGAACTCAGCGAGTGGACCAGCCCGATTGTTCCAGTACTCAAAAGTGATGGCACGGTCAGGATTTGCGGCGATTATAAAGTAACTATTAATCGTTTCACGCTACAGGACCAATACCCGCTACCTAAGGCAGACGACCTATTTGCGACGCTGGCAGGAGGCAAGATGTTCACCAAGCTCAACCTGACTTCGGCCTACATGACGCAGGAGCTGGAGGAGTCTTCGAAGGGCCTCACCTGCATCAACAAGCACAAGGGACTGTTCATCAACAACAGATGCCCGTTTGGAATTCGGTTGGCTGCAGCGATATTCCAGAGAAACATAGAGAGCCTACTCAAGTCAGCACCACACACGGTGGTTTTTCAGGAAGACATATTGGTCACGGGTCGGGACATCGTCGAGCATCTGCAAAATCTGGAGGAGGTGCTCCAGCGACTGGATCGCGTAGGGCTGTGGCTGAAGAGGTCGAAATGCGTCTTCATGGCAACAGAAGTGGAGTTTTTGAGGAGAAAGATCGCGGCGGACGGCATTCGGCCCACAGACGCCAAGACAGAGGCTATCAGGAACGCGCCCAGGCCACAGAACGTCACGGAGCTGCGGTCGTTCCTGGGACTCCGCAACTATTGTGGTAACTTCCTACCGGGGTTAAACACCTTCTTAGAGTCCCTACATGTGTTATTGCGCAAAGGTGAGAACTGGGTATGGGGAAAAAAACCAAGTAATTGCTTTTGAGAAAGCCAGAAATTTTTTATGCTCCAACAAGCTGCTTGTATTGTATAACCCGTGTAAAAGACTTGTGCTAGCATGTGATGCGTCGTCGTACGGAGTCAGGTGTGTATTACAACAAGCTAACATTGCAGGGAAGTTGTAACCTGTCGCCTATGCCTCCAGGAGCTTGTCTTAGGCCGAGAGGGCCTACAGCATGATTGAGAAAGAGGCATTCGTGTATGTTTTCAGGGAAAAGAAAATGCATCAGTACCTGTCTGGCCTCAAATTTGAGCTGGAAACCGATCACAATCCCCTCATATCCCTGTTCGCTGAAAACAAGGGGATAAATACTAATGCCTCAGCCCGCATACAAAGGTGGGCACTCGCGCTATCAGCGTATAACTATACCATCCGCCACAGGCCAGGCACCGAGAACTGTGCGGATGCTCTCAGTCGGCTACCATTGCCCACCACGGGGGTGGAAATGGCGCAGCCTGCAAACTTGTTGATGGTGGCGCAGCCCGCAGACTTGTTGATGGTCATGGAAGCGTTTGAAAATGATAAATCACCTGTCACGGCCCGCCAGATTAGGACTTGGACCAGCCAAGATCCTCTGCTGTCCCTAGTAAAAAACTGTGTACTGCATGGGAGCTGGGCCAGCATCCCCGTTGAAATGCAAGAGCCAATCAAGCCGTTCCAGCGGTGAAAGGACGAGCTGTCCATTCAGGCAGACTGCCTGTTTGGGGTAACCGCGTAGTGCTACCCAAAAAGGGCAGGGAGACGTTCATCTCAGATCTCCACAGCACGGGTATAGTAATGATGAAGCGATAGCCAGATCCCACGTGTGGTGGCCCGGTATTGACTCTGACTTAGGGTCCTGTGTACGGCAATGCAGCATATGTGCTCAGTTGAGCAACGCGCCCAGAGAGGCACCACTAAGTTTGTAGTCCTGGCCCTCCAGGCCATGGTCGAGGATCCATGTCGACTCTGTGGGCCCGTTTCTCGGTAAAATGTTCCTGGTGGTGGTGGATGCTTTTTCAAAATGGATTGAATGTGAAATAATGTCGGGAAGCACCGCCATCGCCACCATTGAAAGCCTGAGGGCCAAGTTTGCTACCCACGGCCTGCCTGACATACTGGTCAGTGACAAGGGGTCATGTTTCACCAGTGCCGAATTTAAAGAATTCATGACCTGCAATGGGATCAAACATGTCACATCGGCCCCGTTTAAACCAGCCTCCAATGGGCAGGCCGAGCGGGCAGTACAAACCATCAAACAGAGCCTTAAACGAGTCACAGAAGGCTCACTCCAAACCCGCCTGTCCCAAGTACTGCTCAGCTACCGCACAAGACCCAACTCATTCACAGGGGTGCCCCCGGCTGAGCTACTCATGAAAAGGACACTTAAAACCAGACTCTCGCTGGTCCACCCCAACCTGCATGATCAGGTAGAGAGCAGGCAGCAGCAACAAAATGTCAACGATGGTCGTGCCACTGTGTCACGGGAAATTGATCTGAATGACCCTGTGTATGTGCTAAACTATGGACATGGTCCCAAGTGGATCGCGGGCACGGTGATAGCTGAAGAAGGGAGTAGGGTGTTTGTAGTCAAACTAGGCAATGGACAAATTTGCAGAAAGCACCTGGACCAAACGAGGCTGCGGTTCACAGACTGCCCTGAACAACCCACAGCAGACACCACCTTTTTCGAGCCCACAACACACACCCTGTCATGTATGTAACCAGCATACTACTGTAACCCTGATACAATTGTAACCCTCATGTAACCACGACATACTGTACATACTTACTAGAAATGCACACCTTGACCACAGGGGGTGTACTTGTGGGAGATTCGGGTATATAAGGGGAGGTCCCCCACAGGGCCAGCACTCCTTGGGCCAGGTAATAAAGGTGAAGGTCACAGAGTGACTGTGTCTGCAGTACGTGCCTCGTGTGATTATGTTGAAGAGTTAAGGACTCAACACACCCAAAGGATCAACGACGCCACCCCGGACCAGGAAATCAAACCCATCACGCCCAACAGCCCAGCAAGGCCAGGCTCACCCAGCAGCCCTGCAGGGCCAACAACACGCCAGCCCAGAGAGGGCACAGCCAACACACCAGAACAGACATTTGTACCGAGGCGGTCCACCAGGGAAAGAAAGGCTCCCAACCGCCTCACCTTGTAAATAGTTTTCACTTTGACTTTGGCGGGGGAGAGATGTTGTGTATCTGTAAAGCATGCACTCCCATGTTCCGCCACCAGGGAGCGCATCCCCTGAAGTTCCAAGGGATCCCAGCATCCCTTGGGAGCACTGTATATAAGCCAGCCCCTAAGGCCTGTTCCTCACTCTGGAGTGTCTTAATAAAGACTGAGGTCACTGTTACTTTCGCCTCCCTGTGTGCAGTCTCATCTGTGTTAGGAACACAATAGTAACCTCCTCCAACCCTACACCCCTCCCTATCTCTGTAATCTCCTCCAGCCCCTAAACCCCTCCCTATCTCTGTAACCTCCTCCAGCCCTACAACCCTCCCTATCTCTGTAACCTCCTCCAGCCCTACAACCCTCCCTATCTCTGTAACCTCCTCCAGCCCTACAACCCTCCCTATCCCGTAACCTCCTCCAGCCCCACAACCCTCCCTATCTCTGTAACTTCCTCCAGCCCTTCAACCATCCGTATCTCTGGAACTTCCTCCAGCCCTACAACCCTCCCTACTCCTGTAATCTCCTCCAACCCTACATCGCTCCCTATCTCTGTAACCTCCTCCAGCCCTACATCCCTCCCTATCCCTGTAACCTCCTCCAGCCCCTACACCCCTCCCTATCTCTGTAACCTCCTCCAGCCCTACATCCCTCCCTATCCCTGTAACCTCCTCCAGCCCCACACCCCTCCCTATCTCTGTAACCTCCTCCAACCCCTACACCCTTCCCTATCTCTGTAACCTTCTGCAGCCCTATGCCCCTCCCTATCTCTGTAACCTCCTCCAGCCCCTACACCCCTCCCTATCTCTGTAACCTCCTCCAGCCCCACAACCCTCCCTATCTCTGTAACTTCCTCCAGCCCTTCAACCATCCGTATCTCTGTAACTTCCTCCAGCCCTACAACCCTCCCTACTCCTGTAATCTCCTCCAACCCTACATCGCTCCCTATCTCTGTAACCTCCTCCAGCCCTACATCCCTCCCTATCCCTGTAACCTCCTCCAGCCCCTACACCCCTCCCTATCTCTGTAACCTCCTCCAGCCCTACATCCCTCCCTATCCCTGTAACCTCCTCCAGCCCCACACCCCTCCCTATCTCTGTAACCTCCTCCAGCCCTATACCCCTCCCTATCTCTGTAACCTCCTCCAGCCCCTACACCCCTCCCTATCTCTGTAACCTCCTGCAGCCCTATACCCCTCCCTATCTCTGTAACCTCCTCTAGCCCGACATCCTTCCTAAATTTCTGTGCTCCTCCAATTCTGGCCTCTTGCTCACTCCCAGTTCCCTTCGTTCCATCCGTGCCTTCAGCTGCCTGGGCCCGAAGCTCTGAAATTCCCTCGCTACATCTCTTCCGCTGCTCCACCTCTCTCTCCTCTGAGCACATCACTCCTTAAGACCTACCTCTGTGACACTGGTCACCAGTCCAAACGTGGCTTGGTGTCAATTTTTGTTTGATAATCATTCCTGTGAAGTACCTTGGGCCGTTTAACGATGCCAAAGGCGCTATATAAATACAAGTTGTTGGTGTTGTTGTTGTTGTTCGGTCACACGACTTTACGAAATACAAATATTTTGCCCTTGTGAATATCTGCCTACCCAACATACCTCGGGAGCCTACTATCAGCAAGGGCAGACATCGACGACGAGATCCAACACCACCTCCAGTGCGCCAGCGCAGCCTTCGGTCGCCTGAGGAAGAGAGTATTTGAAGACCAGGCCCTCAAACCCGGCACCAAGCTCATGGTCTACAGAGCTGCAGTGATACCCGCCCTCCTGTACGGCTCAGAGACATGGACCATGTACAGTGGACACCTCAAATCGCTGGAAAAATACCACCAACGATGTCTCCGCAAGATCCTGCAAATCCCCTGGGAGGACAGACGCATCAACGTTAGCGTCCTCGATCAGGCCAACATCCCCAGCATCGAAGCACTGACCACACCCGACCAGCTCCGCAGGGCGGGCCACATTGTCCGCATGCCCGACACAAGACTCCCAAAGCAAGCGCTCTACTCGGAACTCCTTCACGGCAAGCGAGCCCCAGGTGAGCAGAGGAAACGTTACAGGGACACCTTCAAAGACTCCCTGATAAAGTGTAACATCCCCACCGACACCTGGGAGTCCCTGGCCAAAGACCGCCCGAAGTGGAGGAAGAGCATCCGGGAGGGCGCTGAGCACCTCGAGTCTCGTCGCCGAGAGCATGCAGAAACCAAGCGCAGGCAGCAGAAGGAGCGTGCGGCAAACCAGACTCCCCACCCACCCTTTCCCTCAACCACTGTCTGTCCCACCTGTGACAGAGACTGTAATTCCCGTATTGGACGGTTCAGTCACCTGAGAACTCACTTTTAGAGTGGAAGCAAGTCTTCCTCGATTTCGAGGGACTGCCTGTGATGATGATGACCCAACAAAGAAACAAACTCTCCCTTTTAAGAAACAGCTGTTGCACTTTAAGAACAGGACATCTGCCCAGCTTATTAAATACAGTAAGATCCGAACATCGCATCCAATTCAAACTGGGAGCTTGATCCAGATAAATCTTAATCCCAGAAGATTAGTCTTGGTCGGACTTGTCCAAAATGTATTTCATTTAGTCGTTTTGTTCCAAATTAGTTCTGAGTGAGACCACTACAGATCTGAAAACATGGAGCAAAGACGATCTTCACCTTTATTATTGGGAAGTCACTGGACTATAAACCACATCGCGCTCGAATCGAATTATTTTCTGAGCATCACTGAGGTTCGTGTTTTAAAAGAAAAAGAAAGACTTGCATTTATATAGCGCCTTTCACGACCTCAGGACGTCCCAAATTTACAGCCAATTAAGTACTTTTGGAGTGCAGTCACTGTTGAAACAAAGGAAATAGCAATTATTTTGATTGTTCCTGGGATGTGGGTGTCGCTGGCAAGGCCGGCATTTATTGCCCATCCCTAATCGCTCCTTGAAAAGATGGTGGTGAGCCGCCTTCTTGAACCGCTGCAGTCCGTGTGCTGAAGGTGCTCCTACAGTGCTGTTAGGGAGGGAGTTCCAGGATTGTGACCCAGCGACGATGAAGGAACGGCCGATATATTTCCAAGTCAGGATGGTGTGTGACTGGGAGGGGAACGTGGAGGTGGTGGTGTTCCCATGCACCTGCTGCCCTTGTCCTTCTAGGTGGTAGAGGTCGTGGGTTTGGGAGGTGCTGTAGAAGAAGCCTTGGCCAGTTGCTGCAGTGCATCGCTAGATGGTACACACTGCAGCCACGGTGCGCCGGTGGTGGAGGGAGTGAGTGTTGAAGGTGGTGGATGGGGTGCCGATCAAGCGGGCTGCTTTGTCCTGGATGGTGTCGAGCTTCTCGAGGGTTGTTGGAGCTCCACCATCCAGGCAAGTGGGGAGTATTCCATCACACTCCTGACTTGTGCCTTGTAGATGGTGGAGAGGCTTTGGGGAGTCGGGAGGTGAGATACTCGCCGCAGAATACCCAGCCTCTGACCTGTTCTTGTGGCCACAGTATTTATGTGGCTGGTCCAGTTAAGTTTCTGGTCAATGGTGACCCCCAGGATGTTGATGGTGGGGGATTCGGCGATGGTAGTGTTGTTGAATGTCAAGGGGCGGTGGTTAGACTCTCGCTTGTTGGAGATGGTCATTGCCTGGCACTTGTGTGGTGCGAATGTTACTTGTCACTTATCAGCCCAAGCCTGAATGTTGTCCAGGTCTTGCTGCATGTGGGCACGGACTGCTCCATTATCTGAGGAGTTGTGAATGGCACTGAACACTGTGCAATCATCAGCGAACGTCCCCACTTCTGACCTTATGATGGAGAGAAGGTCATTGATGAAGAAGCTGAAGATAGTTGGGCCTAGGACATAAGCTTTTGAAGTTGACAGGACAAATTGAGAAGGCTGTTAAAAAGGCACACACTATCCTTGGCTTTATAAATAAAGGAATAGGGTATATAAACAAGGAGGTTATGCTAAACCTTTATAGAAACATAGAAATTTACAGCGCAGAAGGAGGCCATTTTGGCCCATTGTGTCCGCACCGGCCGACAAAGAGCCGCACGGCCCTCGGTCAGCAGCCCTGAAGGTTACATATAAACCTATGAACAATGAACAATGGCGGAAAGGTAAAGAGCACCCGGCCCAACCAGTCCGCCCCACACAACTGCGACATCCCTTACACCGAAACACTCTACACTCCACCCCAACCGGAGCCATGTGATCTCCTGGGAGAGGCAAAAACCAGATAAAAACCCAGGCCAATTTAGGGAGGAAAAAAAATCTGGGAAAATTCCTCTCCGACCCATCCAGGCGATCGAAACTAGTCCAGGAGATCACCCTGGAATATTCTATTCCCTGCAGTACTTACCATTATATGTACGCCGGCCAACATATGCAGTCTAATCCCAATTACCAGCTTTAGGTCCATAACCCTGCAGGTTACGGCACTTTAAGTGCCCATCCAACCATCTCTTAAAAGTAAAAATCTCTTGAAACACTAGTTAGGCATCAGCTGGAGTATTGTGGCACCACAATTTAGGAAGGAGGTCAAGGCCTTGGAGAGGGTGCAGAGGGGATTTACTGGAATGGTCCCAGGAACAAGTGACTTCAGTTATGTGGAGAGACTGGAGAAACTGGGATTGTTCTCCTTAGTGAAGAGATGGGATAAGGGGAGATTTAACAGAGGTGTTCAAAATTCTGAAGCGTTTTGTTAGAGTGAATAAGGAGCAACGGTTTCCAGGGGCAGGAGGGTCGGTAACCAGAGGGACACAGATTGAAGGTAATTAGCGAAAGAACCAAAGGGGGAGAGGAGGAGAATGCGTTTACGCAGCGAGTTGTTGTGATCTGGAACGCGCTGTCTGAAAGGGCGGTGGGAGCAGATTCAACAGTAATTTTCAAACGGGGAATTGGATAGTTTTATGTATGAAGAAAGAGTCTGACTGGATAATGCGAGCTCAAAGTAAAGTCTTTTATTGCAGGTCTCCAGAGTGCCTCTCCAGCCTGTGAGGCCTCCTTAAGTACCTGTGCTCCCAAGGGATTATGGGATCCCCTGGGACTCCTGGGGATGAGCCCTCTGGTGGCTGCTCAGGGCATATGCAAGTTTACAGATAGAACAGGATAAATACTTGAAAAGGAACTGTTTGCAGGGCTGTGAGGGATAGAGCAGGGTGGAGTGGGACTAATGGGATCGCTCTAACACAGAGACGGCACAGGCGGGATGGGCCGAATGGCCTCCTTCTCTGCTGCATCATTCTATGACTCGGTGCCTTATAAATCACTTCTCAGAAATGGGACGCAAGTGTAGATGGTACCAAGTCTCACACGAGCAGTGACAATCACTCATTCAAGTTTAAGAATGTAACCTATTTAGCAAACTGTCACTCTTAAAAATAAACACAGCCAGTATCTTTAAATAGGTTTGCAATCTATGCCACTCAACCTCTCCCTGAAGTGGGTGGACAAGAGGCCGGTTGTAATGCTCGGGAGAGAGTGAGAGAGAAAAATATCCTCACAGAGATAGAACATTAGGGATTCTGAGAGCAATTAGCCCCGGGGATGAACCTGTTGTTAGATTGAGCAAGGTTACAAAGCCTGGCATTTGAAAACAGGGGACCAAATGAGGGAAAATTCAGAGCTTAAATGTAGAAGGACGTTCGAAGGTGCAAGGTTGGGAACACTCCGGTGATTCATGGCTTGGATTTTCTCGATCTCTGGTGTTAAAGTAACAGACGCACCAACGTTAGCGTCCTCGACCAGACCAACATCCCCAGCATTGAAGCACTGACCACACTCGACCAGCTCCGCTGGGCAGGGCCACATTGTCCGCATGCCCGACACTCCCAAAGCAAGCGCTCTACTCGGAACTCCTTCACGGCAAACAAGCCCCAGGCGGGTAGAGGAAACATTACAAGGACACCCTCAAAGCCTCCCTGATAAAGTGCAACATCCCCACCGACACCTGGGGAATCCCTGGCCAAAGACCGCCCTAAGTGGAGGAAGAGCATCTGGGAGGGCACTGAGCACCTCGAGTCTCATCGCCGAGAGCATGCAGAAAGCAAGCGCAGGCAGCGGAAGGAGCGTGCGGCAAACCAGACTCCCCACCCACCCCTTCCCTCAACCACTGTCTGTCCCACCTGTGACAGAGACTGTAATTCCCGTATTGGACAGTTCAGTCACCTGACTAATTTTAAGAGTGGTCTTCCTCGATTCTGAGGGACTGCCTATGGTGATGATGCATTTTGGTAGAAGGAATAAGGAGGGCTTGTTGCACTCCTTGGAAAATAAGGGGGTGAAATTGGGTTCCTTTGCACCTTGCGTTAGCGCCTCTGGGAGGCGCGAGCGGGGAACAAATGTTCGGCGACTCCCGCTAAATTCAGCGACAGATTTGCGCCGTTGCGGACCCCGATCTCCTTCGCCCGGAGATCGTGAGGTCATTGCCGTGCGCATCGCCCACGTAACGCCCCGGACCCGAACTTGCAACCCGACCCCCCCCCCCCGACCCCACACCCCCCCTGCGGGTATATAAAAAAAAACCTTACCTTCTCTCTTGCTGCGTTTGTCCTGGGTTCCTGCCCGCAATCAGTCTGCTCAGGGCTGGTTGAGCGGGATCGCGTCTGCCGTGGCGGAGAAGGGAAGTTTGTTTTTTCCCCTTTGCAGAGCTGCCAGCGATGGGTCTTCCCTTTGAGGGAGGGAAGGAGCCCCTTAACGTGGAAACACTCCATGGCCCAGTGTCATCATCATCATAGGCCGTCCCTCGGAATCGAGGAAGACTCGCTTCCGCTCTTAAAATGAGTTCTTAGGTAGCTGAACAGTCCAATACGAGAGCCACAGTCCCTGTCACAGGTGGGACAGATAGTCGCTGAGGGTAAGGGAGGGTGGGACTGGTTTGCCGCACGCTCCTTCCGCTGCCTGCGCTTGGTTTCTGCACGCTCTCGGCGACGAGACTCGAGGTGCTCAGCGCCCTCCCGGATGCACTTCCTCCACTTAGGGCGGTCTTTGGCCAGGGACTCCCAGGTGTCGGTGGGGATGTTGCACTTTATCAGGGAGGCTTTGAGGGTGTCCTTGTAACGTTTCCTCTGCCCACCTTTGGCTCGTTTGCCGTGAAGGAGTTCCAAGTAGAACGCTTGCTTTGGGAATCTTGTGTCGGGCATGCGGACAATGTGGCCCGCCCAACAGAGCTGGTCAAGTGTGGTCAGTGCTTCAATGCTGGGGATGTTGGCCTGGTCGAGGACACTAATATTGATGCGTCTGTCCTCCCAGGGGATTTACAGGATCTTGGATAATGTGGATAAATGTGAGGTTATCCACTTTGGGGGCAAAAACACGAAGGCAGAATATTATCTGAATGGCGGCAGATTAGGAAAAGGGGAGGTGCAGCGGGACCTGGGTGTCATGGTTTATCAGTCTTTGAAAGTTGGCATGCAGGTACAGCAGGCAGTGAAGAAGGCAAATGGCATGTTGGCCTTCATAGCTAGGGGATTTGAGTATAAGAGCAGGGAGGTCTTACTGGAGTTGTACAGGGCTTTGGTGAGGCCCCACCTGGAATATTGTATTCAGTTTTGGTCTCCTAGTCTGAGGAATGACGTTCTTGCTATTGAGTGCAGCGAAGGTTCACCAGACTGATTCCAGGGATGGCTGGACTGACATATGAGGAGAGACTGGATCAACTGGGCCTTTATACTCTGGAGTTTAGAAGGATGAGAGGGGATCTCATAGAAACATATAAGATTCTGACGGGACTGGACAGGTTAGATGCGGGAAGAATGTTCCCGATGTTGGGGAAGTCCAGAACCAGGGGACAGAGTCTTAGGATAAGGGGTGAGCCATTTAGGACTGAGATGAGGAGAAACTTCTTCACTCAGAGAGTTGTTAACCTATGGAATTCCCTGCTGCAGAGAGTTGTTGATGCCAGTTCATTGGATATATAAAGGCAGTTCAGAGAAGGTTCACTAGGTTGATTCTGGAGTTGAGGGGGTTGACTTATGAGGAAAGGTTCAGTAGGTTGGGCCTCTACTCTTTGGAATTCAGAAGAATGAGAGGTGATCTTATCGAAACATATAAGATTATCAGGGGGCTCGACAAGGTGGATGCAGAGAGGATGTTTCCACTGATGGAGGAGACTAGAACTAGGGGGCATAATCTTGGTATTTGGGGCCGCCCATTTAAAACTGAGATGAGGAGAAATTTCTTCTCTCAGAGGGTTGTAAATCTGTGGAATTCGCTGCCTCAGAGAGCTGTGGAGGCTGGGTCATTGAATAAATTTAAAACAGAGATAGACAGTTTCTTAACTGATAAGGGACTAAGGGTTATGGGGAGCGGGCAGGGAAGTGGACCAGCCATGATCGTATTAAATGGCGGAGCAGGCTCGAGGGACTGTATGGCCTACTCCTGGTCCTATTTCTTATGTTCTTATACACCAAGCACTAAAAGTAGCAACACAAGTTAACAAAGCCAATATAAAGCAAACAAAGCACGTGGGTTCATTTCTGGAGGGTTGGAACTGAAAAATGAGGAAGTTAAGTTCGATGTATCTGTAAAGTCCTGTCCCCTCAGTACAGATTCACATGAGGCATGTAGTGAAGTCAAGGTCACTCTGGACCTGCACCTTTATTTCACAGCTCTGGAATGCTGCACTTGCCTGAGACCTGCCCTTATATACCTCTCTCTTGCAAGTGCACCCCTGGTGGTAAGGTATGTTGGTGGTTACAGGTCATATCTTATTACATGTATAGCATGTTAGGATACAGTTATATATAATAATGTAAGATACATGACATCACCCTCCCCCAAGGTCTTATTGTCTTTATAGGTTCAGTCTCTCAGGTGGTCTACGCTCTCGCGTGGAGCGTCTGAGTTGTGGTTCAGTTGTTTGCCTTGGTGTCTGTTTTTCTTTGGGTGTGGTTGCTGGTATCTCGCCTGTGCTGTCTGTTTCGATTGGTGTGATTGTTGTTGACTCGCCTGGGCTGTCTGTTGGGATTGCCCTTTCCTCAGGTTGTTCCCTCTGTCTGTCCACCAGGTGTGGTGCGAGTTCCACATTGTAGTCTGCCTCTGGTTCCGCAGCGTTGTTGGTAAATCTGTTTTTGATTTGGTCTACATGCCTCCGGCAGGTTTTGCCATTGTCCATTTGTACTACCAGTAGCCTGTTTCCTTCCTTGCCCGTTACTGTCCCTGCAAGCCATTTGGGACCACTGCCATAGTTTAGTACAAACACTTTGTCCCCTATCTCATTCCATCTCCCCCTCGAATTTCTGTCACGGTACTCAGTCAGCTTACGGCGCTTTTCCTCAACGATTTCGTGCATGTCTGGGAGGATTAATGAGAGCCTTGTTTTTAAAATCCTTTTCATCAACAGTTGCGTGGGGGGGATCCCAGTCAATGAGTGCGGACGAGATCTGTATGCCAGCAGCAGTCGCGACAGGCGATCCTGCAGCGTAGGACCTTGGATTTTAAGCATGCCTTGTTTAATGATTTGCACTGCTCTCTCCGCTTGACTGTTGGAGGCTGGCTTGAACGGTGCCGTCTTGGCGTGATTTATGCCGTGGTCAATTATAAAATCTTGGAATTCTGCACTGGTGAAGCACGGACCATTGCCACTGACCAATATGTCAGGGATTCCGTGCGTTGCAAACATGGTTGCGAGACTCTCCACAATGGTGGAGGTTGTGCTTGAGTTTAAAATGGTGCATTCGATCCACTTTGAAAATGCATCTACAACTACGAGGAACATTTTGTCCATGAATGGGCCCGCATAGTCTACGTGCACCCGCGACCACGGTTTGGTAGGCCAGGGCCAGGGGCTCAGTGGAGCCTCCCTGGGGGCGTTGCTGAGTTGGGCACAAATGGTGCACCTTCGGACGCAGAGCTCCAAGTCCGCGTCAATACCATGCCACCAGACGTGGGATCTGGCTATGGCCTTCATGAGAACGATCCCCGGGTGCTCGCGGTGGAGCTCCCGGACAAATGCCTCTCTACCTAGCAGAGGCATGACTACTCGGCTGCCCCACATCAGGCAGTCTGCTTGTAGTGATAGCTTATGCATGCGCCTGTGAAAGGGGTTTAATTCCTCAGGGCAGGCATCATGAGCTTCTGCCCAGTCATCGGTTAGGACACATCTTTTTACTAAGGATAACGTGGGGTCGCTGGTCGTCCAGGCTCTGATTTGGCGAGCCGTCATGGGTGAACCTGTGGACTCAAAGGCATTGATTGCCATGACTATCTCACAGTCCTGTTCGTCAGACCCTTCCGTGGTCGCCTGGGGTAGCCTGCTGAGCACGTCGGCACAGTTGTCTGTGCCTGGTCTGTGCCTTATGGTATAGTCGTAGGACGCCAGCATGAGTGCCCCACCATTGAATTCGCGCCGAAGCGTTTATTGCCTTGTTCTCGGATAGGAGGGACGTGAGGGGCTTGTGGTCGGTTTCTAACACGAACTTGACCCCGAAAAGATATTGGCGCATCTTTTTGACACCGTACACGCATGAGAGCGCCTCCTTCTCTACCATTCCGTACCCGCGCTCCGCCCGCGAAAGTGACCTGGAGGCATAAGCTATGGGTTGTAATTTGCCCGCACTATTGACAGGTTGCAAAACGCACCCGACCCCATACACTGACGCATCACATGTGAGAACTAGCTTTTTACCTGGATCAAAGGAAGTCAAAACACTGTTGGAACACAGAAGTTGCGTGCCTTATTGAAGGCGCGTTCCTGGGCGTCCCCCCAAAACCAATCGCACCCCTTCCTGAGTAGCATGTGGAGAGGCTCCAGCAGCGTGCTTAAGTTCTGCATAAAGTTCCCAAAGTAATTGAGTAGTTCCGAGACATTCCAGAGCCTGGGTGCCAGGCGAATTGCTTCTGTTTTGGACTCTGTTGGGCGGATTCCATCAGCAGCAATCCTTCTGCCCAAAAATTCACCTCGGGTGCGAGAAACAGGCACTTGGATTTCTTGACTCGTAGGCCTACCTGATCCAACTGCTTTAGTACTTCCTCCAAATTACAGAGATGGGAGTCGGTGTCCCTGCCCGTGATAAGTATGTCGTCTTGAAATACAACCGTCCTCGGGATGGACTTGAGCAGACTCTCCATGTTGCGCTGGAGTATGGCAGCTGCCGACCTGATGCCGAATGGGCATCGATTGTACATGAAAAGGCCTCGATCTGTGTTGATGTTGGTGAGTAGCTTGGATTCCTCGGTCAATTCTTGCGTCATATACGCAGATGTGAGGTCTAATTTTGAGAAAAGTTTACCTCCAGCCAATGTGGCAAATAAGTCCTCCGCTCTGGGCAGCGGGTACTGGTCCTGTAGGGAGACTCTGTTTATGGTAGATTTGTAGTCCCCACAGATTCGTACGGATCCATCAGGCTTCATGACTGGGACGATGGGACTTGCCCAGTCGCTAAATTCCACAGGTGATATAATGCCTTCCCGCAGAAGCCTGTCTAGTTCGTGTTCAATCTTTTCCCTCATCACATAGGGTACAGCTCTGGCCTTGTGATGGACCGGTCTAGCATCCTGTGTGATGTAGATTTTGACTTTGGCCCCTTTGAAAGTGCCCACACCTGGCTGAAAGAGATGTTCAAATCGCTTTATAACTGTTGAGCAGGAGGTCCGTTCCTCTAATGACATGGCATGGACATCATCCCATTTCCAGTTTAGTTTTGCCAGCCAGCTTCTCCCCAGCAGTGCTGGGAGGTCTCCGGGGACAATCCACAGGGGAAGTCGGTTCACTGTCCCTTTGTGTGTGACAGAGAGCATGGCGCTGCCGAGGACTGGTACGATTTCTTTGGTATAGGTCCTCAGTTTGGTGTCGACCCTTGTGAGTTTTGGTCTGTCTCTTTTATGCGGCCACAGTTGTTCAAATTGTTGAGCGCCCATGAGAGATTGACTCGCTCCCGTATCCAGCTTCATGTTGACAGATATCCCGTTGAGTAGGACCCTCATCATTATAGGAGGCATCCTGTTGTAGGAGCAGCGGCCATTGATCGTGTTGACCCGCTGTACATCGGTGTCCCGGGTACTGTCCCCACCATCTTCTGGTCCGCTTTCCGACCCATCCGATTCGTATACCAGCCGAGCTGCCGTTTTTTTGCACATGCGGCCAAATGCCCTGTATATTCACAATTTCTGCAAACAGCCTGCTGAAATCGATATCCCCTTGACGAGTGCCCACCCCCACACCTCCAGCACAGACCTGTTCCATTGTTCAAAGTGTTCCCAAAGAATGAGCTGCGTCTGGCTGATCTCTCTTGAGCTTCTCTCAGTTTGTAGTTGATTGCTCGCATTGTGGGTTGATGAGGTGTGAACGGCCGTTCCTGTGGCCCTTGATGGCTTCTGCCTGCTGTCGAGAGCCTGTTCTCCTGGTTTTGTCTGTGTGTGGGGGTAGCAGCTTGATGGCTTTTGCCTGCTGTTGAGAGCCTCTTCTCCCAGTTTTGTCTGTGTGTAGGGGTAGCAGCTTGTTTAGTGCTGTGAACTTCTTGTTCCAATATTTCGTTAGTTGTCGTACCTGCATTGTAAATCAACCTCGTTTCTTCTTCCCCTGCCAAGAATGTCTGTGCAACCAGTGCTGCTGCCTCTAAGGTCAAGTTCTTGGTCTCTATGAGCTTTTGGAATATGCCTGCGTGGCCTATTCCTTCAATGAAAAAGTCTCAGCATTTCTCTCCTCAGTTCATCGGAGAACTCACATAAATTAGCCAACCTCCGAAGTTCCGCCACGAAGTCGGGTATGCTCTGGCCCACACAGCGTCTGTAGTTGTAGAACCTGTGTCTGGCCATGTGTAGGCTGCTCGCTGGCTTCAGGTGGTCTCTTACCAGTGTGCTCAATTCTTCAAACGACTTGCTTGCTGGTTTCTCGGGTGCCAACAGATCCTTCATTAAAGTGTATGTTTTCGAGCCACAGCTGGTCAAGAGATGGGCTCTTCTCTTGTCTGCCTTATCGTCGCCTAACCAGTCTTTGGTTACAAAGCTTTGCTGAAGCCTTTCTATGAAGTCCTCCCAATTGTCTCCCACATTGTACTTTTCATCTGATCCATTGTTCGCCATTCTGTGGATTCTGTAATCCCGTAACTCGTCGCCACTGTAAAGTCCTGTCCCCTCAGTACAGATTCACACGAGGCATGTAGTGAAGTCAAGGTCACTCTGGACCTGCAGCTTTATTTCACAGCTCTGGAATGCTGCACTTGCCCGAGACCTGTCCTTATATACCTCTCTCTTGCAAGTGCACCCCTGGTGGTAAGGTATGCTGGTGGTTACAGGTCATATCTTATTACAGTCATGTATAGCATGTTAGGATACAGTAAATATAATAATGTAAGATGCATGACAGAAAGGGATGTCAGAGTTTAAACGTGACATCAGCACAAGAGAAGTAGCTGATTGTTGAGTAGTGGGTAAGTGTTTTTTTTCTGTTAAGTTAGTACTTATGAGGAAAGGTTGAGGAGGTTGGGCCTCTACTGATTGGAATTCAGAAGTATTATGTCTGTCGTGTACTTGTGAATGACTCCACAAAGCAATGCGTTGTACTCAAACTGTAGTGACCTTGGTCCTTTATTCGTACCTCCAGAATGAGGCACAAGCATGGTGGTTCCCCTTTTATACTGGGCTCTGCCACCAGGGCAGGAAACCCCGGTCTCCAGTTGCACCCTCGAGTGGTGCCAGCATAGTTTATACACCATGTAAACCTTACTGATAGTACATCAGGTAACAAGTCTCCATCGTATGTAACTATAAAGTGACTACACGGAGAATATATCTATAGTCTGCATATATAACAAGAAGAATGAGAGGTGATCTTATCGAAACGTATAAGATTATGAGCGGGCTCAACAAGGTGGATGCAGAGAGGATGTTTCCACTGATGGGGGAGACTAGAACTAAGGGGCATGATCTTAGAATAAGGGGCCGCCCATTAAAAACTGAGATGAGGAGGAATTTCTTCTCTCAGAGGGTTGTAAATCTGTGGAATTCACTGCCTCAGAGAGCTGTGGAAGCTGGGACATTGAATATATTTAAGACAGAAATAGACAGTTTCTTAACTGATAAGGGGATAAGGGGTTATGGGGAGCGGGCGGGGAAGTGGACCTGAGTCCATGATCAGATCAGCCAGGAACGTATTAAATGGCGGAGCAGGCTCGAGAGGCTGTATGGCCTACACCGGTTCCTATTTCTTATGTTAGTCTTTAAATAAAGGTTGGTTCTTAGTCTTTTAAATAAAGGAACCGCAATTAAATTGACGAGGGATATTTCTAATCTGAAAAAAATAATTAATTAAATCAGCTGTTTGCTGAGTAGTGGCTGGGTGTGCTTTGCTAAGGTTTAGAGTTTATTTTTGCTTGATAGTTCCGAGTGTAACTAGAGGGATGGCAGGGCAGCTCAGTCCTGTGGAGTGCACATCCTGTGGCATGTGGGAAGTTGTGGACACTTCGCGCAGCTGGGGCGACCATGTGTACAAGAGGTGTCTCCAGCTGCACCAACTCGAGCTCCGCGTTTCGGAGCTTGAGCGACGGCTGGAGTCACCGCGGTGCATCCGAGAGACTGAGAGCTACGGGGATAGCACGTTTCTAGAGGTGGTCACCCCGCAGCTAAAGAATGTGCAGGTAGAGAGGGAGTGGGTGACGACCGGGCAGAAGAGGAGGACTAGGCAGGTAGTGCAGAGGTCCCCCGAGTCCATCTCGCTCTCCAATCGGTATTCTGTTCGGAGTACCGGTGGGGACGATGGTGCCTCTGGCGAGTGCAGCCAGACCAAGTCCATGGCACCACGGGTGGCTCAGCTGCACGGGGGCAGGGGGGTGATGGGGGGAGGAAGAATGGAAGAGCTATAGCGGTAGGGGATTCAATAGTCAGGAGACCAGACGAGTATTTCTGTGGCCACAGACATGACTCCAGGATGGTATGTTGCCTCCCTGATGCCAGGGTCAAGGATGTCACTGAGCGGCTGCAGGGCATTCTGGGGGGAGAGGGTGAACAGCCAGAGGTCGTGGTCCATATCGGGACCAATGACACAGGTAGCAAGAGAGATGAGGTCCTGCAGGCAGAGTTTAGGGAGCTAGGAGAGAGATGAAAAAGCAGCACCTCAAAGGTAGTAATCTCCGAATTACTCCCGGTGCCATGAGCTAGTGAGTGTAGAAACAGGAGGATAGAGCAGATGAATACGTGGCTGGAGAGATGGTGCAGGCTGGAGGGCTTTAGATTCCTGAGGCATTAGGACCGCCTCTGGGGGAGGTGGGACCTGTACAAACCAGACGGGTTGCACCTCAACAGAACCGGGACCAATATCCTCGCGGGTGGGTTTGCGAGTGCTGTTGGGGTGAGTTTAAACTAGCTTGGCAGGGGGATGGGAACCTGAGAGTAGATTCAGTTGGGAGGGGAACAAAGCTGGAAATGGAAAGCAAAAATGTAGAAAGTGAATTTGAAGGACAGAGGAAACAAGGGCTAGAATGTAGTCAACAAGGAGGTCTGGCTGTACTAAATGGTATCCACTTCAATGGAAGAAGTCTAGCAAACAAGGCAGATAAGCTGAGAGCACAGGTAGACATTTGTGAGTATGACATTATAGCTATTACAGAAACATGGCTAAAAGAGGGGCAGGTATGGCAGCTCAACATTCCTGGTTACAGGATCTTCAGATGTGATAGAGAGGGGGGTAAAAAGGGAGGGGTGCTCGCGGTATTGATTAAAGAAACTATTACAGCTGTGAGGAGGGATGCTATGTTCGAGGGATCATCAACCGAGCCATATGGGTCGAACTGAAAAACAAAAAAGGGGTGATCACACTGCTGGGAGTGTACTATAGACCCCCAAATAGTGAGAGGGAGATAGAAGAGCAAATATAAGAACAAAAGAACATAAGAACATAAGAAATAGGAGCAGGAGTAGGCCATACGGCCCCTCGAGCCTGCTCCGCCATTCAATAAGATCATGGCTGATCCGATCATGGACTCAGCTCCACTTCCCTGCCCGCTCCCCATAACCCTTATTCCCTTATCGTTTAAGAAACTGTCTATTTCTGTCTTAAATCCATTCAATGTCCCAGCTTCCACAGCTCTCTGAGGCAGCGAATTTCACAGATTTACAACCCTCTGAGAGAAGAAATTTCTCCTCATCTCAGTTTTAAATGGGCGGCCCCTTATTCTAAGACTATGCCCTCTAGTTCTAGTCTCCCCCTTCAGTGGAAACATCCTCTCTGCATCCACCTTGTCAAGCCCCCTCATAATCTTCTACGTTTCGATAAGATCACCTCTCATTCTTCTAAATTCCAATCAGTAGAGGCCCAGGCTACTCAACCTTTCCTCATAAGTCAATCCCCTCATCTCCGGAATCAACCGAGTGAACCTTCTTTGAACTGTCCAAAGCAAGTATATCCTTTCGTAAATATGGAAACCAAAACTGCACGCAGTTTTCCCGGTGTGGCCTCACCAATACCCTGTATAGCTGTAGCAAGACTTCCCTGCTTTTATACTCCATCCTCTTTGCAATAAAGGCCAAGATTCCATTGACCTTCCTGATCACTTGCTGTACCTGCATACTATCCTTTTGTGTTTCATGCACAAGTACCTGCAGTTCCCGCTGTATTGCAACGCTTTGCAATCTTTCTCCATTTAAATAATAACTTGCTCTTTGAATTTTTTTTCTGCCAAAGTGCATGACCTCACACTTTCCAACATTATACTCCACCTGCCAAATTTTTGCCCACTCACTTAGCCTGTCTATGTCCTTTTGCAGATTTTTTGTGTCCTTCTCACACATTGCTTTTCCTCTCATTTTTGTATTGTCAGCAAACTTGGCTACGTTACACTCAGTCCCTTCTTCCAAGTCGTTAATATAGATTGTAAATAGTTGGGGTCCCAGCACTGATCCCTGCGGCACCCCACTAGTTACTGGTGGACAACCAGAGAATGAACCATTTATCCCGACTCTGTTTTCTGTTAGTTAGCCAATCCTCTATCCATGCTAATATATTACCCCCAACCCCGTGAACTTTTATCTTGTGCAGTAACCTTTTATGTGGCACCTTGTCAAATGCCTTCTGGAAGTCCAAATACACCACATCCACTGGTTCCCCTTTATCCACCCTGTTCGTTACATCCTCAAATAATTCCAGCAAATTTGTCAAATATGACTTCCCCTTCATAAATCCATGCTGACTCTGCCTGACCGAATTTTTCTTATCCAAATGTCCTGCTACTGCTTCTTTAATAATGGACTCCAACATTTTCCCAACCACAGATGTTAGGCTAACTGCTCTATAGTTTCCTGCTTTTTGTCTGCCTCCTTTTTTAAATAGGGGCGTTACATTTGCAGTTTTCCAATCTGCTGGGGTCTCCACAGAATCCAGGGAATTTTGGTAAATTACAACCAATGCATCCACTATCCCTGCCGCTACTTCTCTTAAGACCCTAGGATGCAAGCCATCAGGTCCAGGGGATTTATCTGCCTTTAGTCCCATTATCCTACTGAGTACCACCTTCTTAGTGATTGCGATTGTGTTAAATTCCTTTCCCCCTACAGCCCCTTGACTATCCACTGTTGGGATATTGTTAGTGTCCTTTACCGTAAAGACTGATACAAAATATTTGTTCAGAGTTTCTGCCATCTCCATGTTTCCCATTACTAATTCCTCGGTCTCGTCCTCTAAGGGACCAACATTTACTTTAGCCACTCTTTTCCTTTTTATATACCTATAGAAACTCTTGCTATCTATTTTTATGTTTTGTGCTAGTTTACTTTTATAATCGTATCTTCCCTTTCTTAATCATTTTTTTAGTCATTCTTTGCTGGCTTTTAAAAGCTTCCCAGTCTTCTGTCCTCCCACTAGTTTTGGCCACTTTGTATGCCCTTGTTTTTAATTGGATACCGTCCTTTATTTCTTTAGTTAGCCACGGATGGCTCTCCGTGTAGGCAAATATGTCGGCAAATTTCTGAGAAGTGCCAAAAACTATATGGCAGTAATAGTAGGGGATTTCAACTATCCTAATATTAACTGGGACAAAATTAGTGTGAAGGGTATAGAGGATACAGAATTCCTAAAATGCATTCAGGAGAACTTTTTTAGCCAGTATGTAGCAAGCCCAACATGGGTGGGGGTGGTTCTGGATTTAGTTTTAGGGAATGAAGCTGGGCCGGTGGAAGGGGTATCAGTGGGAGAGCATTTAGGTGCTAGTGACCATAATTCAGTTAGATTTAAGGTAGTTATGGAAAAGGACAAGGGTAGACCAGGAATAAAAGTTCTAAATCGGGGAAAAGCCAAATTTGCAAAGCTGTGAGATGATTTGGCCACAGTGGGCTGGACTGGAAACAGCTACTTGAAGGTAAATTGGTGCCATCATCTTCATCGTCATCACGTGCCCTTAAAGAAAAAGGGTAGGACTAACAAATCTAGAGCCTCCTGGATGTCGAGGGGCATACAGGGTAGAATAAAGAAAAAAAGGGAAGCTTATTTCAGATACCGAGGGCTAAATACTGCAGAATCTCTAGAGGGGTATAGAGAGCCCAGGGGTGAAGTTAAATAGGATATTAGGAAAGCAAAGAGAGCAAGAAAAACTCTTGGCAAGTAAAATCAAGGAAAACCCAAAGATGTTTTGTAAATATATTAAGAGCAAGAACGTAACTAAAGAAAGGGTAGGGCCTATTAGAGATCATGAGGGTAATCTGTGTGTGGAGGCGGAAGATGTGGGTATGGTTCGTAATGAATACTTTGCATCTGTTTTCACAAAAGAGAGGGGCGATGCAGATACTACTGTCGAGGAGGGGGAGCAGTATGAAATGTTAGATGAAATAAACATAGTGAGAGAGGAAGTATTAAGGGGTTTAGCAGCTTTGAAAGTGGATAAGTCCCGATGAAATGTATCCCAGGCTGTTAAGCGAAGCAAAAGAGGAAATAGCAGAAGCTCTGACCATCATTTTCCAGTCCTTTTCAGGTGTGGTTCCAGAGGACTGGAGGACTGCTACTGTTGTACCTTTGTTTAAGACGGGAGAAAGGGATAGACCGAGTAATTACAGGCCAGTCAGCTTAACCTCGGTGGTGGGAAAATTATTGGAAAAAATCCATAAGGATAGGATAAATCATCAGTTAGAAAGAAACAGATTAATCAAGGACAGTCAACATGGATTTGTTAAGGGAAGGTCATGTCTGACTAACTTGATTGAATTTTTCGAGGAGGTAACCAGGAGGGTCGATGAGGGCAGTGCGTATGATGTAGTGTATATGGACTTCAGCAAAGCTTTTGATAAGTCCCACATGGCAGACTGGTCACAAAAGTAAAAGCCCTGGGCAAAGTGGCAAGTTGGATCCAAAATTGGCTCAGAGGCGGGAAGCAAAGGGTAATGGTCGATGGGTGTTTTTGTGACTGTAAGAATGTTTCCAGTGGGGTTTCGCAGGGCTCAGTGCTGGGTCCCTTGTTTTTTGTGATATACATCAATGATCTAGACTTGAATGATAGACTTGTATGATACAGGGGGGGGACTGTAGAATTTACCAATATTTTGCAAAGATTCCTAGTACCTTTCCCCTGCAGAGAAGAAGAATCCCTTTTTGGACTTTTAAAATGAGTTTAAAGGGCAGACAAGGCCTGTAGGGGATAAAAGGGGATGCATTCATGGAGACCCCCCCTCCCAGTGTTTGGACTCATAGGAAAGGGAATTTAATTTGCAACTCGATAAACATTTTGGTATCCGAGGAAAAACTCTGAGGAAGATACCTAAGAGCTTTACAAGTTTAAGATCTCTAAAGGAACATGTTGGAAGAGTCTGCCAGAACAGAGGGTGGGACTTCACTCAGGAATTGGGTATTGGAGCTAATTCAATTTGTCTGGGAGAATGGGTCAATCGATAATGAACAAGAACTATGAGGCATAAAAATTCGCTCCCTAGGTCATAAACGCAAGAAGAGCTATCAGGCTAATCACCGGAGACCATTAGTGGTATGCATGTGCAAATAGACCTGCAGAAATCATGGGCCCAGCCAAACGGCCCAAGAGTTTAAACATTGCTTCAACAATGCCAACCGTTGATTTTCCACATTACCACATCATAATCAAATTACTGCTGAACGAGCCCGCCAAATTCTGACAAAGAAGAGAGCTCAAAACTAATGATCAGCTCCCTTGAAACAAAGAGCTGGGCCAGGTTTGGCGGGAGATAAGGAAGCCTTTTTGGGGTATATCTATTCCCAGTTTTACAAGGGAAGAAAAAAGCAGCAGGAGGTGGGGAGTGAAGAAATGGAGTAGTGGAGAAAACTACAAGAAACCATCAAGGACCGACCGAGCACACCGACAGCAAGAGGCCCACGAAATGGAAGGTTGTCAGCAACCAAATTGACAACCCGGGCCACCACAACCAGCGAAACGACCAACCGAAACCAACTCAGCAAAAACCGAAAAATCGACATTTATTTCCACTCTACCATCTACTTCTGAATGACCAACGGGTGAGAAATTACCTAAAAGGACTAACTAAAACTATTCCTAACCAAAGAAAGTGGGTACTTACCCCATACATCCAAAACGCGACTTACCGCATCAGCGGACTCACCCCAACTGAAGACTACGCAGTCCGAAGTCCTCTCTTCCGACCGGGGTATGGCTCACCTAGAAGGCAAAGTGCAGTGAACCCTGAAACCACGATTCACTGGCAACTGTCAAAAGGGATTGGTGAGCATAACTCCCTGAACCCCCAGAGCTATAACTTAGTTAGTTAGGGGAATTGGGAGGGGGAGGCTGGGATAACTTGTGTAAATGTATCTGCATTCTCCTCTTTACCCCATTTAGAGTTTAAGCTGTACTCTTTTCCCCACGGGCTGTATTTTGACATTTTATTCAATGTGTTGTACCCCTCAGTGTGTATTGGTATCACTATTCTGTGTGTGTTATTAAAGGCGTGCCTTTTACTTCTTTTTAAACACAATAAAGCCATACCTGCTTCCTACCTTGTAACCGATTGTCTGTCCAAGTCTGTCACAGTCCCTTCATAATTCCAGAGTCTAGAACCAAGGGTGTGGGAGCGATTCGGAACCGCTCATATAAGGTCAGAAGGGAAAGCTGACCCCCTGAAAACCACACCTTACAGTTCCGCAGGGCTCAGCACTAGGTCCCTTGCTTTTTGTGATATACATCAATGATCTAGACTTGAATATAGGGGGTATGATTAAGAAGTTTGCAGATGATGCTAAAATAGGCCGTGATAATGAAGAAGAAAGCTGCTGACTGCAGGAGGATATCAATCTACTGGTCAGGTGGGTAGAACAGTGGCAAATGGAATTTAATCCAGAGAAGTGTGAGGTAATGCATTTGGGGAGGTCTAACAAGGAAAGGGAATACACATTAAATGGTAGGACACTGAGAAGTGTAGAGGAACAAAGGGACCTGGGAGTGCAGGTCCACAGATCCCTGAAAGTAGCAGGCCAGGTAGATAAGGTGGTTAAGAAGGCATATGGAATGCTTGCCTTTATTAGACAAGGCGTAGAATACAAGAGCAGGGAGGTTATGCTTGAACTGTATAAAACACTGGTTAGGCCACAGCTGGAGTACTGCGTGCAGTTCTGGTCACCGCATTACAGGAAGGATGTGATTGCACTGCAGAGGGTACAGACGAGATTGACGAGGATGTTGCCGGGGGTGGAGAATCTTAGCTATGAGGAAAGATTGGATAGGCTGGCTTTGTTTCCCTTGGAACAGAGGAGGCTGAGGGGAGATCTCATTGAGGTGTATAAAATTATGAGGGGCCTGGATAGAGTGGATAGGAAGGACCTGGTTCCCTTAGCAGAGGGATCAACAACCAGGGGGCATAAATTTAAAGTAATTGGTAAAGGTTTTGAGGGGATTTGAGGGGAAATTTCTTCACGCAGAGGGTGATGGGGGTCTAGAACTCACTGCCTGAAAGGGTGGTAGAGGCAGAAACCCTCACCACATTTAAAAAGTGCTTGGATGTGCACTTGAAGTGCCATAACCTACAGGGTAACGGATCTAGAGCTGGAAAGTGAGATTAGGCTGGATAGCCTTTTGCTGGCCGGCACGGACACGATGGGCCGAAATGGCCTCCTTCCGTGCTGTAAATTTCTATAATTTTATGATTCAAGCATAACCTCCCTGCGGTTAGATTCTATGCCTCGGCTAATAAAGGCAAGTATCCCGTATGTCTTCTTAACCACCTTACCTACCTGTGCTGCTACCTTCAGGGATCTGTGGACCTGCACTCCAAGGTCCCTCAGTTCCTCTACACTTCTCAGTGTCCTGTCATTTATTGTGCATTCCCTTGCCTTGTTAGCTCTCCCTAAATGAATTACCTCACACTTCTCCACAAATAAAGAGAAACTGTTTGCACTGCCAGGAGGGTTGGTATTCAGAGGAGACAGATTTAAGATAATTGGCAAAGAATCAGAGGGGAAGTGAGGAGAATTTCTTCAACATAAGAACATAAGAACATAAGAATTAAGAACAGGAGTAGGACATCTAGTCCTTCGAGCCTGCTCCGCCATTCAACAAGATCATGGCTGATCTGGCCGTGGACTCAGCTCCACTTACCCGCCCACTCCCCATAACCCTTAATTCCCTTATTGGTTAAAAATCTATCTATCTGTGACTTGAATACATTCAATGATCTAACCTCAACTGCTTCCTTGGGCAGAGAATTCCACAGATTCACAACCCTCTGGGAGAAGAAATTCCTTCTCAACTCGGTTTTAAATTGGCTCCCCTGTATTTTGAGGCTGTGCCCCCTAGTTCTAGCCTTCCCTACCAGTGGAAATAACCTCTCTGCCTCTATCTTGTCTATCCCTTTCATGATTTTAAATGTTTCTATAAGATCATCCCTCATCCTTCTGAACTCCAACGAGTATAGGCCCAGTCTACTCAAGCTATCATCATAAGGTAATCCCCTCATCTCCGGAATCAGCCTAGTGAATCATCTCTGTACCCCCTCCAAAGCCAATATATCCTTCCTTAAGTAAGGTGACCAAAACTGCATGCAATACTCCAGGTGTGGCCTTTCCAATACCCTATACAGTTGCAAAAGGACCTCCCTGCTTTTGTGCTCCATCCCTCTCGCAATGAAGGCCAGCATTCCATTCGCCTTCCTGATTACCTGCTGCACCTGAAAACTAACTTTTTGGGATTCATGCACAAGGACCCCCAGGTCCCTCTGCATCTCAGCATGTTGTAATTTCTCCCCATTCAAATAATATTCCCTTTTACTGTTTTTTTTTCCCAAGGTGGATGACCTCACACTTTCCGAACTGCCATCTGCCAAACCTTCGCCCATTCGCTTAACCTATCTAAATCTCTTTGCAGCCTCTCTGTGTCCTCTCCACACCCCGCTTTCCCACTAATCTTAGTGTCATCTGAAAATTTTGTTGCTCTACAATCTATCCCCTCTTCCAGGTCATCTAAGTATATTGTAAACAGTTGTGGTCCCAGCACCGATCCCTGTGGCACACCAGTAACCACCGATTTCCAACCCGAAAAGGATCCATTTATCCCGACTCTCTGCTTTCTGTTCGCCAGCCAATTCTCGATCCATGCTAATACATTTCCTCTGACTCCGCGTACCTCTATCTTCTGCAGTAACCTTTTGTGTGGCACCTTATCGAATGCCTTTTAGAAATCTAAATACACCACATCCATCGGTACACCTCTATCCACCATGCTCGTTATATCCTCAAAGAATTCTAGTAAATTAGTTAAACATGATTTCCCCTTCATGAATCCATGTTGCGTCTACTTGATTGCACTATTCCTATCTAGATGTCCTGCTATTTCTTCCTTAATGATAGTTTCAAGCATTTTCCCCACTACAGATGTTAAACTAACCAGCCTATAGTTACCTGCCTTTTGTCTGCCCCCTTTTTTAAACAGAGGCGTTACATTAGCTGCTTTCCAATCCGCTGGTACCTCCCCAGAGTCCAGATAATTTTGGTAGATTATAACGAATGCATCTGCTATAACTTCCGCCATCTCTTTTAATGCCCTGGGATGCATTTCATCAGGACCAGGGGACTTGTCTACCTTCAATCCCATTAGCCTGTCCAGCACTACCTCCCTAGTGATAGTGATTGTCTCAAGGTTCTCCCTTCCCACATTCCTGTGACCAGCAATTTTTGGCATGGTTTTTGTGTCTTCCACTGTGAAGACCGAAGCAAAATAATTGTTTAAGGTCTCAGCCATTTCCACATTTCCCATTATTTAAATCCCCCTTCTCAGCTTCTAAGGGACCAACATTTACTTTAGTCACTCTTTTCCGTTTTATAAGAAGTGATTATCTGCATGGACATTCTTGTGTCCTTCTGCGCATGCGGGCAGTTGGCCCCGCCCCTTTTTGCGCATGCACGCTGTCACTGACATCCGACCGCCCATGCACAGCATCTCACAGTTGTGGCCACAGTGTAGCATGGGCCATGCACTGTTCCACTCCGTGGGAGAAGGCCTGGGAGAAGATTGGATTGAAAGGGGCGAGAGACGGGGGTTCGGAAAGAGAGAGAGAGAGAGAGAGGGGAGCGAGAGGGGAGATCGGAGGGAGAGAGGGTGAGAGATGGGGTGAGAGGGGGTATAGGAGGGAAAGAGAGAGGGGAGAGAGTGGGCTCAGAGGGAGAGGGGGGTGATCAGAGGGAGAGAGAGGGGGAGAGAGAGGGAGAGAGAAGGGGAGAGAAGGGGGATCAGATGGAGAGAAAGGGGGAGAGGGGGGGTTCCAGGGAGAGAGAGAGAGAGTGCGAGAGGGGAGCGAGAGGGGAGCTCGGAGGGAGAGAGGGTGAGAGATGGGGGAGAGAGGGGGATCAGAGTGAGAGAGAGGGGGAGAGAGGGGGGATCAAAGTGAGAGAGAGAGGGGAGAGATGAGGAAAGAGGGGGATCGGAGGGAGAGAGAGGGGGAGACTGAGAGGTTTGGAGAGAGGGGATCAGAGAGAGGGGAGATCAGAGGGAGAGAGAGGGGAGATCGGGGAGGAGGGAGAGGGGGAGAGAGGGGGGATCGAAGGGAGAGAGGGAGAGGGGATCGGTGGGAGAGAGAGGGGGAGAGAGAGGGGGTGTTCTGGGGGGAGAGAGAGAGGGTGAGAGAGGGGGTATTGGAGGGAGAGTGAGGGGCTGAGAGAAGGAGAGAGGGGGATCGGAGGGAGAGAGAGGGGGATTGGAGGGAGAGAGAGAGAGGGGGGAGAGAGGGGCAATCGGAGGGAGAGAGAGAGAGGGGGAGAGAGGGATGATCAGAGGGAGAGAGAGACGGAGAGTGAGGATTGGAGGGAAAGAGAGAGAGATGGGAATGGAGAGGGGGAGATTGGAGGGAAAGTAAGAGGGTGAGAGAGGGGTGGATCAGAGGGAGAGAGAGAGAGGGGGTGAGAGAGGGGGAGATCGGAGGGAGAGAGGGAAGGGGGACAGAGGGAATCAGAGGGAGAGAGAGGGGGATTGGCCGGGGGAGAGAGAATGTCAAGAATTCGGTGGGGGAGGGGAAGGGGTAACGAGTACGGAGAGCACAGTGGGGATAGCTGAAGAACGCGATGCAGATCTTAAGGGAGGGGGTTGACTGCGAAAACGTGATCTAGATGGTAAGACTGGATGAAATCTGGAAGTCATGACACTGTCACTATTCACTTCATACCCAATAAACCCGTTAACAATCCGTGACCCACACACAATGCCCCATCTATGGCAGGGGGAAGGTCAGGAACTGGTGCGGGGGGAAGGTGGAGACAGGCATGAATCCTTGGGGGAGGAACTTGGGCAGGGACACGGGGTCAGGAACACGGGGTCGGGGGAAGAAGGTCAGGAACTTGGTTGGTGGGGGTGTGGGAAGGAACTTGTTTCGGGGGGCGGGGGGGGAGGAGAATGTCTTAACCCGTGCCGAGCGAGCCCTGCCTGTTCCAAGTGAGCTCTGTCCTGTCTGGAGTCAGCAGTCAGAATGGCTCGACTTACTCTTCTCAAAGTCACTGATTACCTCGGATCTAATTCCACATTTCAGAGAAACTGCTGGGTGTGTCCTGTCCTCCGAGGGGACCAATCAGCAATCAGGTCATGTGATTAAGACGACCCAATTAGAGCTTCAGGTGTTGCAAACTAACATATCCTTTTTTTAACGCAGCGAGTTGTTGTGATCTGGAAAGCACTGCCTGAAAGGATGGTGGGAAGCAGATTCAATCGTAACTTTCAAACGGGGAATTGGATAAATAATTGAAGGGGAAAACTGCAGGGCTATGGGGAAAGGGCAAGGGCATCGGACTATTAGGATCGCTCTCTCAAAGAGCCGGCACAGGTATGATGGGGCGAGTGGCCTCCTTTGTTCTGTATGATTCTGTAATCTTAAGATTGTGCATCCTCTCCTACTCAACGCTAGACCTAATATCATAGTCATAGATAGGTGTGCAGCATTCTGTAGCCACGGGGTAACTGGATCGTAGAGTCCAGTCATGCAGGTACCCAGGACCGATAGTTATATAAAGAAAGAAAGACTTGCATTATGTATCCCGCTGTTCATCACCTCAGGATGTCCCAAAGCATAGCAACATAGAAACATAGAAAATAAGTGCAGGAGCAGGCCATCCGGCCCTTCGAGCCTGCACCTCCATTCAATATGATCATGGCTGATCATGCAACTTCAGTACACCATTCCTGCTTTCTCTCCATACCGCCTGATCCCTTTAGCCGGAAGAGCCATATCTAACTCCCTTTTGAATATATCCAACAAACTGGACTCGATAACTCTCTGTGGTAGAGAATTCCACAGGTTCACAACTCTCTGGGTGAAGAAGTTTCTCCTCATCTCAGTCGTAAATGGCTTCCCCCTTATCCTTAGACTGTGGCCCCTGGTTCTGGACTTCCTCAACATCGGGAACATGCTTCCTGCATCTAACCTGTCATGGTGCAGACAATGAAGTATTTTTACAAAGTGTAGTGACTCCTGTGATGTGGAAACGCGGCAGTCAGCTCCGACAACTAGCAATGGTGCAAGGGTCAAGGATGTCTTGGAGCGGGTGCAGGACATTCTGAAAAGGGAGGGAGATCAGCCAGTTGTCGTGGTGCACATTGCTACCAACGACATAGATTAAAAAAAGGGATGAGGTCCTACGAAACGAATTTAAGGAGCTAGGAGCTAAATTAAAAAGTAGGACCTCAAAAGTAGTAATCCCGGGATTGCTACCAGTGCCACATGCTAGTCAGAGTAGGAATCGCAGGATAGCGCAGATGAATACGTGGCTTGAGCAGTGGTGCAGCAGGGAGGGATTCAAATTCCTGGGGCATTGGAACCGGTTCTAGGGGAGGTGGGACCAGTACAAACCGGACGGTCTGCACCTGGGCAGGACCGGAACCAATGTCCTAGGGGGAGTGTTTGCTAGTGCTGTTGGGGAGGAGTTAAACTAACATGGCAGGGGGATGGGAATCAATGCAGGGAGACAGAGGGAAACAAAAAGGAGGCAAAAGCAAAAGACAGAAAGGAGATGAGGAAAAGTGGAGGGCAGAGAAACCCAAGGCAAAGAACAAAAAGGGCCATTGTACAGCAAAATTCAAAAAGGTCAAAGGGTGTTAAAAAAACAAGCCTGAAGGCTTTGTGTCTTAATGCAAGGAGTATCCGCAATAAGGTGGATGAATTAACTGTGCAAATAGATGTTAACAAATATGATGTGATTGGGATTACGGAGACGTGGCTCCAGGATGATCAGGGCTGGGAACTCAACATCCAGGGGTATTCAACATTCAGGAAGGATAGAATAAAAGGAAAAGGAGGTGGGGTAGCATTGCTGGTTAAGGAGGAGATTAAGGCAATAGTTAGGAAAGACATTAGCTTGGATGATGTGGAATCTATATGGGTAGAGCTGCAGAACACCAAAGGACAAAAAACGTTAGTGGGAGTTGTGTACAGACCTCCAAACAGTAGTAGTGATGTTGGGGAGGGCATCAAACAGGAAATTAGGGGTGCATGCAATAAAGGTGCAGCAGTTATAATGGGTGACTTTAATATGCACATAGATTGGGCTAACCAAACTGGAAGCAATACGGTGGAGGAGGATTTCCTGGAGTGCATAAGGGATGGTTTTTTAGACCAATATGTCGAGGAACTAACTAGGGGGGAGGCCATCTTAGACTGGGTGTTGTGTAATGAGAGAGGATTAATTAGCAATCTCATTGTGCGAGGCCCCTTGGGGAAGAGTGACCATAATATGGTGGAATTCTGCATTAGGATGGAGAATGAAACAGTTAATTCAGAGACCATGGTCCAGAACTTAAAGAAGGGTAACTTTGAAGGTATGAGGCGTGAATTGGCTAGGATAGATTGGCGAATTATACTAAAGGGGTTGACTGTGGATGGGCAATGGCAGACATTTAGAGACCGCATGGATAAACTACAACAATTGTACATTCCTGTCTGGCGTAAAAATAAAAAAGGGAAGGTGGCTCAACTGTGGCTATCAAGGGAAATCAGGGATAGTATTAAAGCCAAGGAAGTGGCATACAAATTGGCCAGAAATAGCAGCGAACCCAGGGACTGGGAGAAATTTAGAACTCAGCAGAGGAGGACAAAGGGTTTGATTAGGGCAGGGAAAATGGAGTACGAGAAGAAGCTTGCAGGGAACATTAAGATGGATTGCAAAAGTTTCTATAGATATGTAAAGAGAAAAAGGTTAGTAAAGACAAACGTAGGCCCCCTGCAGTCAGAATCAGGGGAAGTCATAACGGGGAACAAAGAAATGGCGGACCAATGAAACAAGTACTTTGGTTCGGTATTCACTAAGGAGGACACAAACAACCTTCCGGATATAAAAGAGGTTGGAGGGTTTAGTAAGGAGGAGGAACTGAGGGAAATCCTTATTAGTTGGGAAATTGTGTTCTGGAAATTGATGGGATTGAAGGCCGATAAATCCCCAGGGCCTGATGGACTGCATCCCAGAGTACTTAAGGAGGTGGCCTTGGAAATAGTGGATGCATTGACAGTCATTTTCCAACATTCCATTGACTCTGGATCAGTTCCTATGGAGTGGAGGGTAGCCAATGTAACCCCACTTTTTAAAAAAGGAGGGAGAGAGAAAACAGGGAATTATAGACCAGTCAGCCTGACATCAGAAGTGGGTAAAATGATGGAATCAATTATTAAGGATGTCATAGCAGTGCATTTGGAAAGAGGTGACATGATAGGTCCAAGTCAGCATGGATTTGTGCTTGACAAATCTTCTGGAATTTTTTGAGGATGTTTCCAGTAGAGTGGACAAGGGAGAACCAGTTGATGTGGTATATTTGGACTTTCAGAAGGCTTTCGACAAGGTCCCACACAAGAGATTAATGTGCAAAGTTAAAGCACATGGGATTGGGGGTAGTGTGCTGACATGGATTGAGAACTGGTTGTCAGACAGGAAGCAAAGAGTAGGAGTAAATGGGGCTTTTCAGAATGGCAGGCGGTGACTCGTGGGGTACCGCAAGGTTCTGTGCTGGGGCCCCAGCTGTTTACACTGTACATTAATGATTTAGACGAGGGGATTAAATGTAGTATCTCCAAATTTGCGGATGACACTAAGTTGGGTGGCAGTGTGAGCTGCGAGGAGGATGCTATGAGGCTGCAGAGTGACTTGGATAGGTTAGGTGAGTGGGCAAATGCATGGCAGATGAAGTATAATGTGGATAAATGTGAGCTTATCCACTTTGGTGGTAAAAACAGAGAGTCAGACTATTATCTGAATGGTGACAGATTAGGAAAAGGGGAGGTGCAAAGAGACCTGGGTGTCATGGTACATCAGTCATTGAAGGTTGGCATGCAGGTACAGCAGGCGGTTAAGAAAGCAAATAGCATGTTGGCCTTCAGAGCGAGGGGATTTGAGTACAGGGGCAGGGAGATGTTGCTACAGTTGTACAGGGCCTTGGTGAGGCCACACCTGGAGTATTGTGTACAGTTTTGGTCTCCTAACCTGAGGAAGCTATTGAGGGAGTGCAGCGAAGGTTCACCAGACTGATTCCCGGGATGGCGGGACTGACCTATCAAGAAAGACTGGATCAACTGGGCTTGTATTCACTGGAGTTCAGAAGAATGAGAGGGGACCTCATAGAAACGTTTAAAATGCTGACGGGGTTAGACAGGTTAGATGCAGGAAGAATGTTCCCAATGTTGGGGAAGTCCAGAACCAGGGGTCACAGTCTAAGGATAAGGGGTAAGCCATTTAGGACCGAGATGAGGAGAAACTTCTTCACCCAGAGAGTGGTGAACCTGTGAAATTCTCTACCACAGAAAGTTGTTGAGGCCAATTCACTAAATATATTCAAAAAGGAGTTAGATGAAGTCCTTACTACTAGGGGGATCAAGGGGTATGGCGAGAAAGCAGGAATGGGGTACTGAAGTTGCATGTTCAGCCATGAACTCATTGAATGGCAGTGCAGGCTAGAAGGGCCGAATGGCCTACTCCTGCACCTATTTTCTATGTTCTATGTTTCTATGTAATGTGATAAGCATAGGTGTTAGCCGTGGATCAGTGGGCAGCACACTCGCCTCTGAGTCAGAAGGTTGTGAGTTCGAGTTCCACTCCAGAGACTTGAGCACAAAAGTCTATGCTGAAACTCCAATGCAGTGCAGAGAGAGCGTCGCACTGTTGGAGGCACTGCCTTTCAGATGAGATGTTAAACCGAGGCCCCCCGTCTGCTCTCTCCAATGGGCGCAGGGGGGCCCACAATGGGATTTGAAAACACGACCCAGCGTTTTAAAACCGAGGCACCGTTAGACCGGCCGTCTACGTCATCATCATAGGCAGCCCCTCAAAATTGAGGAAGACTTGCTTCCACTCTAAAAGTGAGTTCTCAGGTGACTGAACAGTCCAATACGGGAATCACAGTCTCTGTCACAGGTGGGACAGACAGTGGTCGAGGGAAGGGGAGGTTGGGACAGGTTTGCCGCACGCTCCTTCCACTGCCTGCGCTCGCTTTCTGCATGCTCTCAGCGACGAGACTCGAGGTGCTCAGCGCCCTCCCGGATGCACTTCCTCCACTTAGGGCGGTCTTTGGCCAGGGACTCCCAGGTGTCGGTGGGGATGTTGCATTTTATCAGGGAGGCTTTGAGGGTGTCCCTTGTAACGTTTCCTCTGCCCACCTGGGGCTTGCTTGCCGTGTTGGAGTTCCGAGTCGAGCGCTTGCTTTGGGAGTCTCGTGTCGGTCTTGTGTCAGAGGGTGCGCGGGGCTGCCTGTTGGCGGCCCAGCCAAGCCCATGGCCACCATTGTCGGGCTCGCCCAGGCAGTCGGCCGACAATTAAAATAAAATGGCGGCCACGGCAGTGCGCCCACCCCGTTAAGGTCGGAAGGGTCGCCCCGGACACAGGGAGCTTCCCACTGGGGGGAAAGCTGTCGGGGGCACCGAGCGGTGGCCGATCCACTAACCCGGGGCAATTTCCCATGCGGGGTGGGAAGGCGGGGGGGGGGGGTCATCGCTGGTCAGTGAGGGGGTCGGCGCGTGCCCGACGAAGCGGGAAGATGGCCGGGGCGGTCCCGTACACCGCTCCAAAAGTAGAGGAGGGCAATTTTCGGAATGGCGGCCCCTCCGCTCCGATCAAACGGTGAGTCCTTACCGACCCATAGCAACATATTGGAGGTGGTCACGGCTCTTATAGAAAGGGGAAATTTCAGCCCCTATGACTCACAAGTACATAAGAACATAAGAAATAGGAGCAGGAGTAGGCCATATGGCCCCTCGAGCCTGCTCCGCCATTTAATACGATCATGGCTGATCCGATCATGGACTCAGCTCCACTTCCCTGCCCGCTCCCCATAACCCCTTATTCCCTTATCGGTTAAGAAACTGTCTATCTCTGTCTTAAATTTATTCAATGTCCCGGCTTCCACAGCTCTCTGGGGCAGCGAATTCCACAGATTTACAACCCTCTGAGAGAAGAAATTCCTCCTCATCTCAGTTTTAAATGGGCGGCCCCTTATTCTAAGACCGTGCCCCCTAGTTCTAGTCTCCCCCATCAGTGGAAACATCCTCTCTGCATCCACCTTGTCAAGCCCCCTCATAATCTTATACATTTCGATAAGATCATCTCTCATTCTTCTGAATTCCAATGAGTAGAGGCCCAACCTCCTCAACCTTTCCTCATAAGTCAACCCCTCATCCCCGGAATCAACCGAGTGAACCTTCTCTGAACTGCCTCCAAAGCAAGTATATCCTTTCGTAAATATGGAAACCAAAACTGCACGCAGTGTTCCAGGTGTGGCCTCACCAATACCCTGTATAGCTGTAGCAAGACTTGAACCTGCTCCGCCATTCAATAAGATCATGGCTGATCTTCGACCTCAACTCCACTTTCCCGCCCGATCCCCATATCCCTTGATTCCCCGAGAGTCCAAAAATCTACTGATCTCAGCCTTGAATATACTCAACGACTGAGCCTTCACAGCCCTCAGGGGCAGAGAATTCCAAAGTTTCACCTGAGTGATGAAATTCCTTCTCATCTCAGTCCTAAATGGTCGACCCCTTATCCTGAGACTGTGCCCCCTGGTTCTAGACTCTCCAGCCTGGGGGAAACATCCTCTCAGCATCTACCCCCTAGTTCTCGACTCCTGCTAGACTCGAGCACCATACATTTCACTCGAGCTAACTATGGATCCGATTAATCCAGGATGAAAGTGTTCAAGCCTTCTACTGGGACAGCTTTATAGTAAAAGTATTTTTGTTCTTGGGGGTTATATCAACATGGACTGTGGCGTCACTCCCAGAGAAACAAAGGACTTTTGTTACGAAAGATTAATGTTAGGATATCTTTTGTCCTTTTCTACTGTTTCAGGAATGTGTCTCATTCTACAAGCAAGTCCATTTCATTCCCATATAGGAAATCATTGCGCCCACGAGTTAGCAAGTTATTGAGTTACTTTTCGCTGTTGCAATCATGCCCTGGAGTAGATTACATTGTGACATTTACCACGGATGTTACTGCCAAGTCCAGTCACTCTGAAACATGTTTATTACTGCTCTGCTACAACTGTCAAAGAAAAATGAAATGTATCTTTTTGTAATTATTGTTAAAAGAATCTAGACAGTTGAAGCTGTTTTCTTTCCAGCTCCCTATTGAATTGATTGCACTTTGCAGTTCTTCATAAGATTTAGTGATTTTTTAAAATTAACTGTATGAATCTTTGTCTAGTTTGTTCTGTTCTTTGCATCTTTCGGACACTTTTGCCATCGGTTGTATTCCTCGCCCCTGTGCTCGCTGACCTCCATGGGCTGTAGTGATACCTGCCCTCCTGTGTGGCTCAGAGACGTGGACTATATACAGTAGACACCTCAAGTCGCTGGAGAAATACCACCAACGATGTCTCCGCAAGATCCTGCAAATCCCCTGGGAGGACAGATGCACCAACGTTAGTGTCCTCGATCTGGCCAACATCTCCAGCATCGAAGCACTGACCACACTCGATCAGCTCCGCTGGGCAGGCCACATTGTTCGTGATGTGTCCTTGGATGCACTGATAATGACTCCACGAGGCAATGTGTTGTACTTGAACTGTAGTGACCTTAGTCCTTTATTAGTTAACTCCAGAGTGAGGATCACACCTGGTGGCCTACCTTTTATACTAGGCCAGGCACACCTGTACAGGTAACCTACGAGTCTCCCACTGCTGTGCCCTCTGGTGGCACACCTTGTGATAGTACCAATAGTGGCCATGTCGGATGCATGACAGTTCTCATGCCCGACACGAGACTCGCAAAGCAAGCGCTCTACTCGGAACTCCTGTACGGCAAGTGAGCCCCAGGTGGGCAGAGGAAACATTTCAAGAACACCCTCAAAGCCTTCCTGATAAAGTGCAACATCCCCACCGGCACCTGGGAGTCCCTGGCCAAAGACCGCCCTAAGTGAAGGAAGTACATCCGGGAGGGCACTGAGCACCTCGAGTCTAAGGATATTTAGGACCGAGATGAAGAGAAACTTCTTCACCCAGAGAGTGGTGAACCTGTGGAATTCTCTACCACAGAAAGTTGTTGAGGCCAATTCACTAAATATATTCAAAAAGGAGTTAGATGTAGTCCTTACTACTAGGGGGATCAAGGGGTATGGCGAGAAAGCAGGAATGGGGTACTGAAGTTGCATGTTCAGCCATGAACTCATTGAATGGCGGTGCAGGCTCGAAGGGCCGAATGGCCTACTCCTGCACCTATTTTCTATGTTTCTATGTTTCATTACCGAGAGCATGCAGAAAGCAAGCGCAGGCAGCGGAAGGAGTGTGCGGCAAACCAGTCCCACCCACCCTTTCCCTCAACCACTATCTGTCTCAACTGTGACAGAGACTGTAATTCCCGTATTGGACTGTTCAGTCACCTGAGAACTCACTTTTAGAGTGGAAGCAAGTCTTCCTCAGTTCCGAGGGACTGCCTATGATGATGACGTAGACTCCCAGTCTGACACTGCCTCAGTTTTAAAACTCTTGTTTTCAAATCCCATCGTGTGCCTTCCTGCTCTTGTATTCCATGCCTCGGCTAATAAAGGCAAGTATTCCGTATACTATGCCATCTTAAACCCCTGATCTCCCTGTCCTGCTACCTTCAGGGATCTGTGGACCTGCACTCCAAGCTCCCTCTGTTCCTCTACATTTCTGAGTGTCCTACCATTTACGAGGATGTTGCCGGGATTGGAGAATCTAAGCTGTGAGGACAGATTCGATGTGTATGTCCACAGATCTCTGAAAGTAGCAGGCCAGGTAAAAAGGCATACGGAATGCATGCCTTTATTTGCCAAGGCATAGAATACAAGAGTAGGGGGGGTTATGCTTGAACTGTATAAAACACTGGTTAGGCCACAGCTGGAGTACTGCGTGCAGTTCTGGACACTGCATTAGAGGAAGGACGTGATTGCACTGGAGAGGGTACAGCAGAGATTTACGAGGATGTTGCCAGGAGTGGAGAATCTAAGCTATAAGGACAGATTGGATAGGCTGGGTTTGTTTTCATTGGAACAGAGGAGACCGAGGGGAGACCTCTTTGAGGTGTATAAAATTACGAGGGGCCTAGATATAGTGAATAGAAAGGGCCTATTTCCTTTAGCAGAGTAGTCAACAACCAGGGGGCATAAATTTAAAATAATTAGTAGAAGGTTTAGAGGGGATTTGAGGGGAAATTTCTTCACCTAGAGGATGGTGGGGGTCTGGAACTCACTGCCTGAAAGGGTGGTAGAGGCAGAAACCCTCACCACATTTAAAAAGTACTTGAATGTGCACTTGAAGTGTCATAACCTACAGGGCTACGGATCTAGAGCTGGAAAGTGGGATTAGGCTGGATAGCTCTTGGTCGGCCTGGCAGTTGGCTGTGACAAAGAACTGTCAGACATCCAGGATGTACGGGTTCGCCCGAGCAAAGGGAAAGGGGCTCAGATATCTGAAGCATGCATAAACTATTGGAAAACCACTCTAATATGCAAAGGCACTTCTCACTTCCATCTCAGAAGAGAAGCAGAACAATGGAGCCACTAGCCTGGCCAGACCAAGAGGGACCCGTTCTTCCCTGCACAAAAGCCGAGAAATGTCCCAGACCCAGGGCCATCGGTACAATACACATGGGTCTGATGGTCCATCACCGACTCAGCACCAGAGTACTTAGAAGCAAAAGGATTTCAGAGATTGGTGGGAGAGATAAGGGCAGCAGGACTCCTTTAAAGATAGACTCTTTTCCACCATTCTCAAGCGTTCTGGAGCATTCTCCAATGTTCGAGCGTTCCCCCCCTCTCTCTCTCGCTCCACCAAGACCGACGTGACAAAAAGAAGGAGCAGCTGAGCGATGGAGAGCAACTGGGGAGCATGGTCACGAGTGTCCCAAGCCTGTAACCAGAGCGCCAGGCGAGCTGTGTCGGGTGTAAAGGGCTCAGAGTTTTCTTGGAAGTGAAGCTATTTCGGGGTTTTCTGGGGAGGGAGCTTCATGCGACTGGGTAATTCACTGGTGGGGGGAGTGAGACTCCACCATAGCAACAAAGAAATGACTGCATGTCACCGGTCCCCAGTGTTGAACTGTATGTTGCTTTAACCTGAATCTTATTGTCCACAGAGACAGTGATTTCGTTTCGTAGTGTATGTTTTAGCCAGTGTATGTTAGACCAAATAAATAAGTGCGATTTTTCACCGAAGCATTTTTGTCCGTGACTTATTCCATTTACACTCTGAATAATAATCCCCGGGTATAGAATTCCCGTGAGGCAGGGGTGATTCGAACCATCCATCTAGCCAGTGGGCTAGGATCAAAACCGCTTACATTCCCCATTCAACAAGATCATGGCTTATCTGCAAGTGATTACGATCTGGAATTCATTGCATGAAAGGGTGGTGGAGATTAAATCACAGCTTTCAAAAGGGAGTTGGATAACTGAGAGCGGAAGGAAACATAGAAACATAGAAACATAGAAAATAGGTGCAGGAGTAGGCCATTCGGCCCTTCGAGCCTGCACCGCCATTCAATGAGTTCATGGCTGATCATTCCTTCAGTCCCCCTTTCCTGCTTTCTCTCCATACCCCTTGATCCCTTTAGCCGTAACGGCCATATCTAATTCCCTCTTGAATATATCTAACAAACTGGCATCAACAACTCTCTGCAGTAAGGAATTCTACAGGTTAACAACTCTCTGAGTGAAGAAGTTTCTCCTCATCTCAGTCCTAAATGGCCTACCCCTTATCCTTAGACTGTGTCCCCTGGTTCTGGACTTCCCCAACATCGGGAACATTCTTCCCGCATCTAACCTGTCCAGTCCCGTCAGAATCTTATGAATTTCTATGAGATCCCCTCTCATCATTCTAAACTCCAGTGTATAAAGGCCCAGTTGATCCAGTCTCTCCTCATATGTCAGTCCTGCCATCCCGGGAATCATTCTGGCTGCACTCCTTCAATAGCAAGAACGTCCTTCCTCAGATTAGAAGACCAAAACTAAACACAATATTCCAGGTGAGACCACACCAAGGCCCTGTACAACTGCAGTAAGACCTCCCTATACTCAAATCTGCTAGCGATGAAGGCCAACATACCATTTGCCTTCTTCACAGCCTGCTGTACCTGCTTGCCAACTTTCAAAGACAGATGTACCATGACACCCAGGTCTCTTTGCACCTCCCCCTTTTCCTAATCTGCCGCCGTTCAGATAATATTCTGCCTTCGTGTTTTTGCCCCCAAAGTGGATAACCTCACATTCATCCACATTATACTGCATCTGCCATGCATTTGCCCACTCACCTAACCTGTCCAAGTCACCCTGCAGCCGCCTTTTAGCCTCCTCCTCACAGCTCACACCGCCACCCAGCTTAGTGTATCAGCAAACTTGGAGATATTACACTCAATTCCTTCATCTAAATCATTAATGTATATTGTAAAGAGCTGGGGTCCCAGCACTGAGTCCTGCGGCACTCCACTAGTCACTGCCTGCCATTCTGAAAAGGACCCATTTATCCTGACTCTCTGCTTCCTGTCTGCCAACCAGTTCTCTATCCATGTCAGTACATTACCCCCAATACCATGTGCTTTAATTTTGCACACCAATCTCTTGTATGGGACCTTGTCAAAAGCCTTTTGAAAGTCAAAATACACCACATCCACTGATTCTCCCTTGTCCACTCTACTAGTTACATCCACAAAGAATTCCAGAAGATTTGTCAAGCATGATTTCCCTTTCATAAATCTATGCTGACTTGGACCGATCCTGTCACTGCTTTCCAAATGCGCTGCTATTTCATATTAAATAATTGATTCCAACATTTTCCCCATTACTGATGTCAGGCTAACCAGTCTATAATTCCCTGTTTTCTCTCTCCCTCCTTTTTTAAACAGTGGTGTTACATTAGCTACCCTCCAGTCCACAGGAGCTGATCCAGAGTCGATAGACTGTTGGAAAGTGATCACCAATGCATCCACTATTTTGATGGCAACTTCCTTGAGTACTCTGTGATGCAAACTATCAGGCCCCGGGGATTTATCGGCCTTCAATCCCATCAATTTCCCTAACACAATTTCCCGCTTTATAAGGATATCCTTCAGTTCCTCCTTCTCACGAAACCCACTGTCCCCTAGTATTTACGGAAGGTTATTTGTGTCTTCCTTCGTGAAAACAGAACCAAAGTATTTCTTTAACTGGTCCGTCATTTCTTTGTTCCCCATTATAAATTCACCTGATTCTGACTGCAAAGGACCTACGTTTGTCTTCACTAATCTTTTTCTCTTCACATATCTATAGAAGCTTTTGCAGTCAGTTTTTATGTTCCCAGCAAGCTTCCTCTCATACTCTATTCTCTCCCTCCTAATTAAACCCTTTGTCCTCCTTTGCTGTATTACAAAATTCTCCCAGTCCTCAGGTTTGCTGCTTTTTCTGACCAATTTATATGCCTCTTTCTTGGATTTAACACTATCCTTAATTTCCCTTGTTAGCCAAGGTTGAACCACCTTCCCCGATTTATTTTTACTTCAGACAAGGATGTACAATTGTTGAAGTTCATCTATGTCGTCTTTAAATGTTTGCTATTGCCTATCCACCGTCAACCCTTTAAGTATCACTCGCCAGTCTATTCTAGCCAATTCACGTCTCATACCATCGAAGATACCTTTCCCCAAGTTCAGGACCCTAGTTTCTGAATTAACTGTGTCACTCTCCATCTTAATAAAGAATTCTACCATATTATGGTTACTCTTCCCCAAGGGGCCTCGCACAACAAGATTGTTAATTAGTCCTTTCTCATGACACATCACCCAGTCTAGGATGGCCAGCTCTCTAGTTGGTTCCTCGACATATTGGTCTAGAAAACCATCCCAAATACACTCCAGGAAATCCTCCTCCACCGCATTGCTACCAATTTGGTTAGCCCAATCTATATGTCGATTAAAGTCGCCCATGATAACTGCTGTACTTTTATTGCACGCATCCCTAATTTCCTGTTTGATGCTGTCCCCATCCTCATTACTACTGTTTGGTGGTCTGTACACAACTCCCACTAGCTTTTTCTGCCCTTTGGTATTCCACAGCTCCACCCATACCGATTCCACATCATCCAAGCTAATGTCCTTCCTTACTGTTGCATTAATTTCCTCTTTAACCAGCAATGCCACCCCACCTCCTTTTCCTTTCTGTCTATCCTTCCTAAATGTTGAATATCCCGAGATGTTGAGTTCCCAGCCTTGGTCACCTTGGAGCCATGTCTCCGTGATGCCAATTACATCGTATCCGTTAACTGCTGTCTGTGCAGTTAATTCGTCCACCTTATTCCGAATACTCCTCGCATTGAGGGACAGAGCCTTCAGGCTTGTCTTTTTAACACTCTTTGCCCCTTTAGAATTTTGCTGTAACGTGGCCCTTTTTGCTTTTTGCCTTGGGTTTCTCTGCCCTCCACTTTTACTTTTCTTCTTTCTATCTTTTGCTTCTGCCCCCATTCTACTTCCCTCTGTCTCCCTGCATTGGTTCCCATCCCACTCCCATCTTAGTTTAACCCCTCCCCAACAGCACGAGCAAACACTCCCCCCAGGGCATTGGTTCCGGTCCTGCCCAGGTGCAGACCGTCCGGTTTGTACTGGTCCCACCTCCCCCAGAACCGGTTCCAATGCCCCAGGAATTTGAATCCCTCCTTTCTGCACCACTCCTCAAGTCACGTATTCATCTGAGCTATCCTGCAATTCCTACTCTGACTGGTACATGGCACTGGTAGCAATCCTGAGATGACTACTTTTGAGGTCCTACTTTCCCTTAGCTGAGGTGTCAACAACCAGGCAGCATAGATTTTAAGTAATTGGTTGAAGATTTAGAGGGGATTTGATGGAAAATGTTTTCACCCAGAGGGTGGTGGGGGTCTGGAACTCACTGCCTGAAAGGGTGGTAGAGGCAGAAACCCTCACCACATTTAAAAAGTCCTTGGATGTGCACTTGAAGAGCCGAAATCCGCAGGGCTATGGACCGAGAGCTGGAAAGTGGGATTAGGCTGGATAGCTCTTGGTCGGCCGGCACGGAAACGATGGGCCGAATGGCCTCCATCTGTGCCGTAAACTTCTAGAATTCTAGGAGGCTGGTGTGGAGCATTAACACCGGCATGGACCAGTTGGGCAAATGGCCTGTTTCTATCCCATACACTCGAGGTAAATTCCTTCTGCAGACCAGAAACCCTGCAAGACTGAAAGACCGGAATCAGGTATTAAAGATCGTAGCTTGATTCTTTGAAGATGGAATTTCATTTTAAGACAGGCAATGGTTTTCCATTTTGGATTTCCAATGTGCCTGCACTTTGAGGAAGATACGGAGGAGGAGAGGAGGAAATCGAGAGGGTGCGACATCATCCTCCCCTACTCTTCCTCCTCCCCCTCCACCTATTCCTCCTCCTCCTCCTCCCCCTCCTCCCTTCCTCCTCCACCTCCTTCTCTCCTCATCCTCTCCTCACCTCCTCTCCTCCTCCTCACCTCCCCCTCCTCCCTTCCTCCTCCTCCCCTTGCTCTCCTCCTCCTCCTCTCCTCCTCCTCTTCTCGTCCTCCTCTGCTCTCCTCCTCATTCCCCTCCTTCTCCTCCTGCTCTCCTCCTCTCCTCCTCCCCTGTGCCTCTCCTTCTTATCCTCTCCTTCTCTTCCTCCTTCTTTCCTCCTTCGCTCCTCCCCCTCTCCTCCTCTTCCTCTCCCTCTCCTCCTTCTCTTCCTCTACTCCTCATCCTCGCCTATCCCTCTCCTCCTCCTCATTTTCTTACCTTCTGAGGCAGTTTAACCGCTCACATTGTCTGCAGACTGGAATCACTCACAGCAACAACTTGTATTTATATAGCGCCTTTAACGTAGTAAAACATCCCATGGTGCTTCACAGGAGCGATTATCACACAAAATGTGACACCGAGCTGTGTGAGGAGATATTAGCACAGGTGTCCAAAAGCTAGGCACATCTTAAAGGAGCAAAGAGAGGTAGATGTGGTGACGTTTAGGCAGGAAGCTCCAGAGCTTGGGGCCCAAGCAACAGAAGATACGGCCACCGATGGTGGCGTGATTATAATCAGAGATGCTCAAGAGGCCAGATTGGAGGAGCGCAGAGATCTCGAGTGGGGGCGTAAGGGCGGGGAGTGTGGGGCTGGAGGAGATTACAGCAAAAGGGAGGGGGTTGTGGTGTATGTAGGCACCTTTAGTAATGACTCCACGAGGCAGGGTATGGTGTTTAACTCTGCAGACCTGCAGTCTTTTATTAGCAGCTCCTGAGTCCCAACAACAAGCTGTGTGTTCTTTTTTATACTGGGTTACCTGCCGTGTGCAGGCAACCCCTGGGTCTCCAGCAACAGCACCCTCTCGTGTACCGGTAAGGTGTGTACAGTACAAGGGTACATTCAATGTTGCATACAGTATTACAGACATCACACAGTAAACAGGCATGCCTACACAACAATACTCCCCCCTGAGCATTTTTCATATCCTAGTTGTCATGACCAGGGGAGGTGATCAGTGGTGGGCTATGGGAGGTTGTGGTGAGGGTTGTGTGGTTGACAGGTGTGACCCCTGTGCTTGAGGCTGGTCTCGTACGTTTCCCCTCCCTCACACACAGACCAAGTGGGTATCACTGTTGTGGGATCCCTCGGGGAGGTAGCCACGGCAGCAGTGGGTGGTGTGTATACACTGCGATGTGGGTAGTTGTGGGGTGGTGGGCAGGGCCACAAGACTGGGTGGGCTCCTTGTCCACCAATGGGGATGAGGGTCAGGCCATCCCAGGATTTGCCAGGGAAGCTGGAGGGTATTGGCCTCATGCTTCTGGTGTTGGCCCTGGTGGCCAGGGGTTGTGGTGGCTGGGCTGCCCATTGACTACTGTCCCTGTAATGGGTCTGCTCCCACTGTCTGTGTGTGTGTCCTGCAAGGGGCATCACATTCGTTCCAAAGGTCCAGGCTACATGGTCAGATAGCCTGCTGGACCTGGGGGTCTCCCACAGGGGGATTACATTGGCATTAGCTTGGTCCCTATAGGACCCAATGTCCCTTGGCAGTGTTCTACCGGTATACATGACACCTTGGCTCTGATCACACATATTCGAGCCTGCATTACACATTCTAGCATTTGCATCACTTTTGGGTGTCCTGGTTTCAACAGACATGGTTACATTAGGCATTTCACAATCTCTATCATTATTGTTAAGCATAATAAACTTGTTCTTAACCTTACTGACACCTGCATTCATCTCATTAGTCACATTAGTTAAACCAGCATCACAATTCATGGTTACATTGCATACATTTTCATACTTGCACCCTTTAATTGCATCTTTAGCTTTAAAGTCCGTGTACTCAAATAGTTGGAACTTCCCCTTTAAATTTTTTTGACTACCGGTCTCCTTTAAGGGAGCTTTCAAATCTGATTAGCCGCTCGATGTCACATGATGCTCCTCCATGATGACTCACATTTTGAATGCGGGTCTGCTGCTCACCAAGCAGCAGCCATTTTGTGGTGCTCCTTTCTTCCACGTTCTTGTGGTGCTGCAGTCATTCTGTGGTCTTGCTGCAGGCAGGCTGTGGTGGTCTTTTCTTCCACAGCACTACTTCGCCTGATGTGGACCCGGTTCATCCAATTCCTGCCCAGCAGCGTGGGACCGTCGCCGGCTACAATCCACAGGGGGAGTTTGTGCAACACACCGCCCTGGGAGACCTGGACGTCTACACTGCCAATGATTTGGATTTTACCTTTGGTGTAGGTGAGCAGCTTTGCCTGGACAGGAGACAGTTTTGGTCGAGTGGCAGGATTCCTCCAAATTTTTTCAAAGGTCTTTTGGCTCATCACAGACTAGCTCGCCCCTGTGTTGATCTCCATGGAGACTGGGACCCCGTCGATGTCCACTTCCATCATCCACGGAGAACTTCCGGTGGAGCAGGTAAAGATTCCATACTCCTCTCCCAGGGTTAGAGCAGCTTCATCTTCATCTGTGTCGGAGCCCCGGTGATTAGCCAACTCATCAGAGACACAGTGAGTACAGCCTTTTCTGCACATTCTCTGAAGGTGCCCTTTTTCTTTGCAGCCTTTGCATGTATAGTCTTTGTAGCAGCACTGGTGGGTCCTGTGGTTTCCTCCACAGTGCCAGCACGGGGCCATCCGGTTTGCCCCATGTGGCGGACTCAGGGTTGTGGGACTTGGGGCAGCCTTCCTGCCTTTAGAAGTGGCCATGCGGTGCACTGCGCTCGCCGGTTTAGAGTCCTGGGTCAGTATTCGCCTGGAGTCGCTGGCCAAAACCATGTAGGCCTGACTCACTTGAATTTCTTTCTGCAGGGTGACCGTGATGTCAGCCGAGAGCAATTTGTGTAAGAGGCCTTCGTGGCCGATTCCGATGACAAATATGTCCCTTAGTGCTTCATTAAGGTGGTCGCCAAACTCACACGGTGCAGCTAGTCTTCTTAAGTGTGCAGCATACTTGGCAATTTCCTGGCCCTCAGGTCGCCGGTAAGTGTAGAACCGGTGCCTGGCTGTGAGGATGCTTTCTTTCGGTTTCAGTTGTTCCTGTATGATTGTTACAAGTTCCTCATAGTTCTTGGTGGTTGTCTTCTCCAGGGCTAGTAAGTCCCTGACGAGACCATAGCTGGTGGGCCCACAACTGCTAAGCAGGAAGGCCCTGCGTTTGTTCGGTAGTGTAGGTGGTGTGTCCCCGTCCAGGTCGTTGGCTATGAAGAAATGTTCCAATCTTTCCACAAAAGCATCCCAATCCTCCCCCTCTGTAAATAGAAACATAGAAACATAGAAAATTGGTGCAGGAGTAGGCCATTCGGCCCTTCGAGCCTGCACCGCCATTCAATGAGTTCATGGCTGAACATGCAACTTCAGTACCCCATTCCTGCTTTCTCGCCATACTCCTTGATCCCCTTAGTACTAAGGACTACATCTAACTCCTTTTTGAATATATTTAGTGAATTGGCCTCAACAACTTTCTGTGGTAGAGCATTCCACAGGTTCACCACTCTCTGGGTGAAGAAGTTTCTCCTCATCTCGGTCCTAAATGGCTTACCCCTTATCCTTAGACTGTGACCCCTGATTCTGGACTTCCCCAACATTGGGAATATTCTTCCTGCATCCAACCTGTCTAAACCCATCAGAATTTTAAACGTTTCTATGAGATCCCCTCTCATTCTTCTGAACTCCAGTGAATACAAGCCCAGTTGATCCAGTCTTTCTTGATAGGTCAGTCCCACCATCCTGGGAATCAGTCTGGTGAATCTTCGCTGCACTCCCTCAATAGCAAGAATGTCCTTCCTCAAGTTAGGAGACCAAAACTGTACACAATACTCCAGGTGTGGCCTCACCAAGGCCCTGTACAACTGTAGCAACACCTCCCTGCCCCTGTACTCAAATCCCCTCGCTATGAAGGCCAATATGCCATTTGCTTTCTTAACCGACTGCTGTACCTCTATGCCAACCTTCAATGACTGATGTACCATGACACCCAGGTCTCGTTGCACCTCCCCTTTTCCTAATCTGTCACCATCCAGATAATAGTCTGTCTCTCTGTTTTTACCACCAAAGTGGATAACCTCACATTTATCCACATTATACTTCATCTGCCATGCATTTGCCCACTCATCCAACCTATCCAAGTCACTCTGCAACCTCATAGCATCCTCCTCGCAGCTCACACTGCCACCCAACTTAGTGTCATCCGCAAATTTGGAGATACTACATTTAATCCCCTCGTCTAAATCATTAATGTACAGTGTAAACAGCTGGGGCCCCAGCACAGAACCTTGCGGAACCCACGAGTCACTGCCTGCCATTCTGAAAAGTACCCATTTACTCCGACTCTTTGCTTCCTGTCTGCCAACCAGTTCTCAATCCACGTCAGCACACTACCCCCAATCCCATGTGCTTTAACTTTGCACATTAATCTCTTGTGTGGGACCTTGTCGAAAGCCTTCTGAAAGTCCAAATATACCACATCAACTGGTTCTCCCTTATCCACTCTACTGGAAACATCCTCAAAAAATTCCAGAAGATTTGTCAAGCATGATTTCCCTTTCACAAATCCATGCTGACTTGGAACTATCATGTGACCTCTTTCCAAATGCACTGCTTTGACATCCTTAATAATTGATTCCATCATTTTATCCACTACCGATGTCAGGCTGACCGGTCTATAATTCCCTGTTTTCTCCCTCCCTCCTTTTTTAAAAAGTGGGGTTACATTGGCCACCCTCCACTCCATAGGAACTGATCCAGAGTCTATGGAATGTTGAAAAATGACTGTCAATGCATCCGCTATTTCCAAGGCCACCTCCTTAAGTACTCTGGGATGCAGTCCATCAGGCCCTGGGGATGTATCGGCCTTCAATCCCATCAATTTCCCCAACACAATTTCCCGACTAATAAGGATTTCCCTCAGTTCCTCCTAATAGACCCTCTGGCCCCTTTTATATCCGGAAGGTTGTTTGTGTCCTCCTTAGTGAATACTGAACCAAAGTATTTGTTCAATTGGTCTGCCATTTCTTTGTTCCCCGTTATGACTTCCCCTGATTCTGACTGCAGAGGACCTACGTTTGTCTTTACTAACCTTTTTCTCTTTACATATCTATAGAAACTTTTGCAGTCCGTCTTAATGTTCCCTGCAAGCTTCCTCTCGTACTCTATTTTCCCTGCCTTAATCAAACCCTGTGCCCTCCTCTGCTGAGTTCTAAATTTCTCCCTGTCCCTGGGTTCACTGCTATTTCTGGCCAATTTGTATGTCACTTCCTTGGCTTTAATACTATCCCTGATTTCCCTTGATAGCCACGGTTGAGCCACCTTCCCTTTTTTATTTTTACGCCAGACAGGGATGTACAATTATTGTAGTTCATCCATGTGGTCTCTAAATGTCTGCCATTGCCCATCCACAGTCAACCCCTTAAGTATCATTCGCCAATCTATCCTAGCCAATTCACGCCTCATACCTTCAAAGTTACCCTTCTTTAAGTTCTGGACCATGGTCTCTGAATTAACTGTTTCATTCTCCATCCTAATGTAGAATTCCACCATATTATGGTCACACTTCCCCAAGGGGCCTCGCACAACAAGATTGCTAATTAATCCTCTCTCATTACACAACACCCAGTCTAAGATGGCCTCCCCCCTAGTTGGTTCCTCGACATATTGGTCTAAAAAACCATCCCTTATGCACTCCAGGAAATCCTCCACCACCATATTGCTTCCAGTTTGGTTAGCCCAATCTATATGCATATTAAAGTCACCCATGATAACTGCTGCACCTGCTGAAAGTTGCTGAGGTTAGACATGTTGAGCGTGTAGTTTGTGATCCCGTATTCCCGTCGTCAGTTATGGTGTATGAAGGCACCTTTAGAAATGTCTCCACGAGGCAGGGTAAGGTGCTTAAACTGTGCAGACTTGCAGTCCTTTATTAGCAGCTCCTGAGTGCCGACAACAAGCTGTGTGTTCCTTTTTATACTGGGTTACCTGCCGTGTTCAGGCAACCCCTGGGTCTCCAGCAACAGCACCCTGTAGTGTACCGGTAAGGTGTGTACAGTACAAGGGTACATTCAATGTTGCATACAGTGTGTGCAGACATCGCACAGTAAACAGGGCAGGCATACACAACAGGGGTGAGGCCATGGAGGGATTTGAAGACAAGAATATGAATTTTAAAATCGAGGTGTTGGTTGACCGGGAGCCAATGTAGGTCAGCGAGCACAGGGGGGTGATGTGTGAGCGGGACTCGGTGCGAGTTAGGACACAGAGCCAGCAGAGCTTCACTGTTCTTGACGCAAACCACCCTCTGACCAACCGCTCCTTGATGACTCTCCGGCAGTTCCTGCATCTCCCACGGCCTCCCAGGTGTGAGTGCCCTGGGGCAGCACGAGCCCCTCGTCATGCCTACGTACAGCCCTAACTATCCCTGGCACCTCACCGCTGTTGATTTGTGACTGACCTTGTCCTTTTGCACAGATTTACAAAGGCGGCTGATTAATTCAACATTGAGCATCCTGCAGGTTCAATTGTCTCAAACACCTCCCAATTTATATTTTGTGGACGCGGATGATGAATTAATGCTCACAGCGTATTTTTAGGACGTGCCTGGGCACTTGTGCCTTAACTTACAGTCGGCAAACTCCATGAGTAAATGGAACATTTCTTGCACTGTATAGTGCTGTTTATAAGGTGTTTGAAGTGGCACTGAAGGAAAGGGAATTGATATATAATTGAAAAAGAAAAGATTGCAGGGCTGTGGGGAAAGAGCAGGGGGGCGGGGGGGGCGGTGGGACTAATTGGATCGTTTTTTCAGAGAGCCGGCACTGGAACGATGGGCTGAATGGTCTCCCTCTGTGCTGCCTCAGCCACTCCCCACTTGGGAGCCTCCGCTGTTTTTGAAACCATGTTTGAAACCGCTCTCCTGGATGAGTGCAGCTCCAACAACACTCAGGGAGCTCGACACCATCCAGGACAAAGCAGCCGCTTGATCGACACCCCATCCACCACCTTCAACACTCACTCCCTCCACCACCGGCGCACCGTGGCTGCAGTGTGCACCGTCTACAAGATGCACTGCAGCAACTCGCCAAGGCTTCTTCGGCAGCACCTCCCAAACCCGCGACCTCTGCCGCCTAGAAGGACAAGGGCAGCAGGTGCATGGGAACACCATCACCTCCACGTTCCCCTCCCAGTCACACACCATCCTGACTTGGAAATATATCGGCCGTTCCTTCATCGTCGCTGGGTCACAATCCTGGAACTCCCTCCCTAACAGCACTGTGGGAGCACCTTCACCACACGGACTGCAGCGGTTCAAGAAGGCGGCTCACCACCACCTTCTCAAGGGGCAATTAGGGATGGGCAATAAATGCCGGCCTTGCCAGCGACACCCACATCCCAGAAACAAATATTTTAAAAACATTGATATATTGCACATGTTTCGTACCTTCATGTGCCATTTTTGTCACCCACTTACATATTTGGTTGAACGCATTTTGTAAGGTCCCACCTACCTGAAATTCCACAGCGCCTCCTAGTTTGGAATGGTCTCTAAATTTGACCAGTTTGCATTGAGCTTCTAAAACCAAGCCCTTTAAACAGTCGGGGATCCCAGACTGATTCTTGGGTGATATAATCAAGCTGACGCTCCCAGTGCTAGTACTGAGGGAGGGCCGCACTGTCGGAGGGGCAGTACTGAGGGAGTGCTGCACTGTCGGAGGGGCAGTACTGAGGGAGGGCCGCACTGTCGGAAGGGCAGTACTGAGGGAGTGCTGCACTGTTGGAGGGGCAGTACTGAGGGAGTGCCGCACTGTCGGAGGGGCAGTACTGAGGGAGTCCCGCCCTATCGGAGGGGCAGTACTGAGGGAGCGCTGCGCTGTCGGAGGGGCAGTACTGAGGGAGCGCTGCACTGTCGGAGGGGCAGTACTGAGGGAGCGCTGCACTGTTGGAGGGGCAGTACTGAGGGAGTGCTGCACTGTCGGAGGGGCAGTACTGAGGGAGCGCCGCAATGCGGAGGGGCAGTACTGAGGGAGTGCCGCACTGTCGGAGGGGCAGTACTGAGGGAGTGCTGCACTGTCGGAGGGGCAGTACTGAGGGAGCGCTGCATTGTTGGAGGGGCAGTACTGAGGGAGTGCTGCACTATCGGAGGGGCAGTACTGAGGGAGCGCCGCACTGTCGGAGGGGCAGTACTGAGAGAGTGCCGCACTGTCGGAGGGGCAGTACTGAGGGAGTCCCGCCCTGTTGGAGGGGCAGTACTGAGGGAGCGCCGCACTGTCGGAGGGGCAGTACTGAGGGAGCGCTGCACTGTTGGAGGGGCAGTACTGAGGGAGTGCTGCACTGTCGGAGGGGCAGTACTGAGGGAGCGCCGCAGTGTCGGAGGGGCAATACTGAGGGAGTACCTCATTGTCGGAGGGACAGTACTGAGGGACTGCCGCACTGTCGGAGGGGCAGTACTAAGGGAGTGCCGCACTGTCGGAGGGGCAGTACTGAGGGAGCGCCGGACTGTCGGATGGGTAGTACTGAGGGAGCGCCGCACTTTCGGAGGGGCAGTATTGAGGGAGTGCCGCACTGTCGGAGGGGCCGTCTTTCAGATGAGGCTCTAAACTGTGGAAACTGTTTCTCCTTATGTATTAATTAATCCTTTTTGATTTTACCCTTCACCCTGGTACCATTCTAGTAAATGTCCTCCGCACCCTCTCCATGTCCTAAAGTGTGGTGCCCAGAATTGGACACAATACTCCAGCTGAACTAGAACCAGGGGGTCACAGTCTCAGGCGAAGAGGTCGGCCATTTAGGACTGAGATGAGGAGGAATTTCTTCACTCAGAGGGTGGTGAATCTTTGGAATTCCCTGCCCCAGAGGGCTGTGGAAGCTCAGTCGTTGAGTATATTCAAGGCTGACATTGGGGCGGAGATTGCCCTCCGACCAAAAGGGGGTGCTCTCACCGATCGTGAAGATTTTTCTCTGGCCCCCCCAATCCACGGGACGGCGAGTGGAGCGAAATGCAGCTCTTTACATTTTTTGATCTTCTGTGTGTTGTTTGGGGCGGGTGTCGCTCGGTGTGATCAGCGCCCGGGTTATAACATCAACGCTGACACCTGCCACCCAGCAATACCCCTCCGCTTCACGTAAAGGGGAGGGGCCTCTGTGCCCTCTGCACAGTGAGTTTGGTTTGGCCCACTGGGCCAGCAGGGAGGGTTTCGGCCGGGCTGGCAGTCCGGCACCCGAGGGTGGAGGAGGGGCGGGGGGGGGGTACCAGGCTGCCTGCTGGAGGCTCGGGCCGAACCCGCGGCCCACCATCGCCGGGCCGTCCCAGCCACAGGAAGCTTCCCGCCGGGGGCACCAAGCAAAGGCCACTTCGGAAAGTGTGAGGTCATCCACCTTGGGGAAAAAAAACAGTAAAAGGGAATATTATTTGAATGGGGAGAAATTACAACATGCTGCGGTGCAGAGGGACCTGGGGGTCCTTGTGCATGAATCCCAAAAAGTTAGTTTGCAGGTGCAGCAGGTAATCAGGAAGGCAAATGGAATGTTGGTCTTCATTGCGAGAGGGATGGAGTACAAAAGCAGGGAGGTCCTGCTGCAACTGTACAGGGTATTGGTGAGGCCGCACCTGGAGTACTGCGTGCAGTTTTGGTCACCTTACTTAAGGAAGGATATACTGGCTTTGGAGGGGGTACAGAGACGATTCACTAGGCTGATTCCGGAGATGAGGGGGGTTACCTTATGATGATAGATTGAGTAGACTGGGTCTTTACTCGTTGGAGTTCAGAAGGATGAGGGGTGATCTTATAGAAACATTTAAAATAATGAAAGAGATAGACAAGATAGAGGCAGAGAGGTTGTTTCCACTGGTCGGGGAGACTAGAACTAGGGGGCACAGCCTCAAAATACGGGGGAGCCAATTTAAAACCGAGTTGAGAAGGAATTTCTTCTCCCAGAGGGTTGTGAATCTGTGGAATTCTCTGCCCAAGGAAGCAGTTGAGGCTAGCTCATTGAATGTATTCAAGTCACAGATAGATAGATTTTTAACCAATAAGGGAATTAAGGGTTATGGGGAGCGGGCGGGTAAGTGGAGCTGAGTCCACGGCCAGATCAGCCATGATCTTGTTGAATGGCGGAGCAGGCTCGAGGGGCTAGATGGCCTACTCCTATTCCTAATTCTTATGTTCTTATGTTCACTTCGCTCCCCGGGATAATTTCCCGCATGTGGGGCGGAAAGGCGGGGGGAGACGCCGGTCGGTGGGGGGGGTCAGCGCGTGCCCGACGGGGCAGCAACACGGGGCGGTGCTGTGGCGAGCACCGCTGGGGGAAAAATGGAGGCCAATTTATGAATGATATAAACGAGGCAGGGAGTTCTTAGTGAACCCTGGCCACCTCGTTGAGCCCAGCGACAAACCATAAAACAGCACAAGAGGAGCAGCCCTGATGGATAGATTTTTGGACCCTAAAGGAATCAAGGGATTATAGGGAAAGTGCGGGACGGTGCAGTTGAGGTGCAAGATTAACCCGGATCTTATTGAATGGTGGAGCAGGCTCGAAGGGCCTTGGTGAGACCGCACCTGGAGTATTGTGTGCAGTTTTGGTCTCCTTACCCAAGAAAGGATATACTTGCCATAGAGGGAATGCAGAGAAGGTTCACCAGACTGATTCCTGGGATGGCAGGACTGTTGTATGAGGAGAGATTGGGTCGACTGGGCCTGTATTCACTGGAGTTTAGAAGAATGAGAGTGGATCTCATTGAAACGTATAAAATTCTGACTGGGTTGGACAGACTGGATGCGGGGAGGATGTTTCCCCGGGGGCCGGGAAGTCTAGAACAAGGGGTCACAGTCTCAGGATACGGGGTAGGAAATTTAGGACCGAGATGAGGAGAAATGTTTTCACTCAGAGGATGGTGAACCTGTGGAATTCTCTACCACAGAAGGCTGTGGAGGCCAAGTCACTGAATATATTTAAGAGGGAGATAGATAGATTTCTAGACACAAAAGATATCAAGGGGTATGGGAAAAAGCAGGAATATGGTTTTGAGATAGAGGATCAGCCATGGTTCTGTCTTCACTAAGGAAGACACAGATAACCTTCTGGAAATACTTGGGGACCGAGGGTCTAGCGAGGAGGAGGAACTGAAGGAAATCCTTTAGTCAGGAAATTGTGTTAGAGAAATTGATGGGATTGAAGGTCGATAAATGCCCGAGGCCTGATCGTCTACATCCCAGAGTACTTAAGGAAGTGGCCCTAGAAATAGTGGATGCATTGGTGATCATTTTCCAACATTCTGTAGACTCATGATCAGTTCCTGTGGACTGGAGGGTAGCTAATATAACCCCACTTTTTAAAAAAGGAGGGAGAGAGAAAACAGGGAATTATAGACCGGTTAGCCTGACATCGGTAGTGGGAAAATTGTTGGAATCAATTGTTAAAGATGAAATAGCAGCATATTTGGAAAGCAGTGACAGGATCGATCCAAGTCAGCATGGATTTATGAAGGGGAAATCATGCTTGACAAATCTTCTGGAATTTTTTGAGGATGTAACTAGTAGAGTGGACAAGGGAGAATCAGTGGATGTGGTGTATTTGGACTTTCAAAAGGCTTTTGACAAGGTCCCACACAAGAGATTAGTGTGCAAAATTAAAGCACATGGTATTGGGGGTAATGTACTGACGCGGATAGAGAACTGGTTGACAGACAGGAAGCACAGAGTAGGAGTAAATGGGTCCTTTTCAGAATGGCAGGCAGTGGCTCGTGGAGTACCACAATTAAAGTAAAATGGCGGCCACGGCAGTGCGCCTTCCCCTTTAAGGGTGGACGGGCCGCCCAACCACATGCGGCTTCCCTGCGGGGGAAAACTGTCGGGGGCACCGAGCGACGGCTGATCCGCTCCCGTGGGGCAATTTCCCGCACATGGGGCGGAAAGGGGGGAAGTCGGCAGACGTTGCGGGGGGGGGGGGTCATGCGCACCCGACGGGGCAGCAACACGAGGCGGCGCTGTGGCAAGCACCGCTTGGAACAAAATGGAGGGCAATTTATGAACATTCGGTGACTCCATGCCAACTGGGCGGTGAGTCCTTCGCGAACCCTGGCCACCTCTTTGAACCCATTGCCAAACCATAAAACAGGACGAGAGAAGCAACTCTGATGGATAGATTTTTGGACTCTAAACGAATCAAGGGATTTGGAGGGAAAGTGGAGTTGATATTGGATCAGCCATGATCTTATTGAATGGCGGAGCAGGCTCGAGGGGCCGAATGGCCTACTCCTGCTCCTATTTTCTATGTTTCCTGCTCCTAATTCTTATGTACTTTTGCTCTGAGGCCTAACCAGCTGACCTTCCTGTTGCAAAGCCCTTCAATGATGCAAACTCTCTAGATGCCTTCCCTAACTCCATAACAGCGTGATACATCAAGGTATGGTGAGTCGGAACACACAATATTTACATCGTCACTACACACGGTCTTCTGAGATGGTCTAATCACTCGAACGTAGATTCTACCAGTTCATTAGGGGAGGCGGATAATTAAACATCTAGCCACAGAGTATCAGCCGTGGCTCAGTGGGTAACACTCTGACATCGAAGTTGGGTTCAAGTCCCACTCCAGAGACCCGAGTACCAAACGCTAGGCTGACATTCTCAGTGCAGTGCTGAGGGAGTGCCGCACTGTCGGAGGGGCAGTGCTGAGGGAGCGCCGCACTGTCGGAGGGGCAGTACTGAGGGAGCGCTGCACTGTCGGAGGGGCACTAATGAGGGAGCGCCGCACTGTCGGAGGGGCACTACTGAGGGAGCGCCGCACTGTCGGAGGGGCAGTGCTGAGGGAGCGCCGCACTGTCGGAGGGGCAGTACTGAGGGAATACCGCACTGTCGGAGGGGCAGTACTGAGGGAGCCCCGCACTGTCGGAGGGGCAGTACTGAGGGAGCCCCGCACTGTCGGAGGGTCGGTACTGAGGGAGCCCCGCACTGTCGGAGGGGCAGTACTGAGGGAGCCCCGCACTGTCGGAAGGTCGGTACTGAGGGAGCCCTGCACAGTCGGAGGGGCGGTACTGAGGGAGCCCTGCACTGTCGGAGGGGCAGCACTGAGGGAGCGCCGCACTGTCGGAGGGGCAGTACTGAGGGAGCCCTGCACTGTCGGAGGGGCAGTACTGAGGGAGCCCCGCACTGTCGGAAGGTCGGTACTGAGGGAGCCCTGCACAGTCGGAGGGGCGGTACTGAGGGAGTGCCGCACTGTCGGAGGGGCAGCACTGAGGGAGCGCCGCACTGTCGGAGGGGCAGTACTGAGGGAGCGCCGCACTGTCGGCGGTGCTGTCCTTTGTATGAAACGTCAAACTAAGGCCCCCGTCTGCCCTCTCAGGTGGCCGTAAATGATCCGATAGGCACTATTCAAAGTAAGAGCAGGGGAATTAACTCCGGTGTCCTGGGGCCAATATTTACAACCTCAATCGATGTCGCTGAAAAACAGATGATCTGGTCGTTATGTTGTTTGTGGGAGCTTGCTGTGCGGCAAATTGGCTGCCACGTTTCCTACATTACGAGAGTGACTACGCTCCAAAAAGTAGCTCACCGGCTGCAGGGGACGCGCTGAGATCCTGAAAGGTTGTGTATAAAACGCGAGTTCTTTCTTTCGAAGGCAGAGATAAAGAGGGGGAAGTCTCCAGGCTCATTCTTCCTTGAAATATTGTGAATAAATATAGAACGAACACAGCATCAATGCCAGTCTCTTGCTCCGCAATGAGTTGCAACACTAATTGCACCATTCTTCATCCAAGTTACGCTGCAGCGCGAAAGTCTACAAATGGATGCTTTGCTCCAATTGATGTCTTTTGAACGAGTCTTTGATAAAACACCAAAGATAAAAGAATGGATGACTTCATTTATATCCCAATGCAGGCCAACATGGAATGCGCTACACTTTGCTAAATGCAATAAAAGCTGACACCAGGCTGAGGTATTATTGTATCGTTTTTTGAGCTACACTTGGCCCATTGCATTGCTGGCACATTGCGCAAATCAGATAGCTACAATTTGCTCCCCGAGGTCTATATATCAATGTATTTAAGTAAACTGCTCCAGTAAGCATCACACAACAGGGGAAATAATACGCATTTAAATATAAACAAAATAACGACACAACACTTTATTAAAATATTTACCATAAATTCTGCTGCAAACAGAATTATCTCTGACATAACCTAATTAATGCAAAGAACTGCCGGTTTATTTATTAAACTTTCAGGGCTCTACGCCTATTTTGCAGTTGTACATTTTGATTGTTCAGTGTTCGTGGATGAATACACTACTGCAGTACGTTTATTGAATGGCGGAGCAGGCTCGAGGAGTGGAGAATTAAAGTGACAGGCAGAAGCTCGGGGTTATGCTTACGGACTGAACGGAGGTGTTCCGCAAAGCGGTCACCCAATCTACGCTTGGTCTCCCCAGTGTAGAGGAGACCACATCGTGAGCAGCAAATACAGTATACTAAATTGAAAGAAGTACAAGTAAATCGCTGTTTCACCTGGGAGGAGTGTTTGGGGCCCTGGACAGTGGGAAGGGAGGAGGTAAAAGGGCAGGTGTTGCATCCCCTGCACTTGCACGGGAAGGTGCCGTGGGAAGGGGAGGGGGTGCTGGGGGTGACTGCGGAATGGACCAGGGAGTCGCGGAGGGAGCGGCCCCTTCGGAATGCTGCGAGGGGAGGGGAGGGGAAGATGTGATTGGTGGTGGGGTCACGCTGGAGGAGGCGGAGGGAAATGGCGGAGGATGATCCGTTGAACGTGGAGGCTGGTGGGGTGAAAGGTGAGGACAAGGGCAACCCTGTAGTGGTTCTGAGAGGGAGGGGAAGGGGTGAGAGCAGAGGTGCGGGAAATAGAACGGACACAGTCGAGAGCCATGTTAACCACGGCGGAGGGGAATCCTCGGTTGAGGAAAAAGGAAGACATGTCAGAGGCACTAGTGTGAAAGGTCAGAGCAGATCCGACGGAGACGGAGAAACTGGGAGAATGGAATGGAGTCCTTGCAGGATGAGGGGTGGGGGGAAGTGTCGTCCAGGTAGCTGTGGAAGTCAGTGGGCTTAGAGTGGATACTGGTCAAAAGCCTAGCACCAGAGATGGAGACGGAGAAGTCGAGGAAGGGAAGGGAAGAGACGGAGATGGACTATGTGAAGGTGAGGGAAGGGTGGAAATTGGATGCAAAGTGAATGAAATTTCCTCATTCAGGGTGAGAGCAGGAAACGGCATTGATGCAGTCATCAATGTCCCGGGAAAAGAGGTGAGGGAGGGGACCCGAGTAGGACTGGAACAATGAATGTTCCACATGTCCCACGAAAAGGCAGGATTAGATAGGCCCCATGCAGGTTCCAATAGCAACATCTTTAATTTGGAGTGGGATATGTGAAACCTTCTTTGTTCCAGTCCTACCCAGGGTGTGCCTTTGATTTGGGTCCGTATTTAAGGAAGGATATACTTGCATTGGAGGCTGTTCAGAGAAGGTTCACTAGATTGATTCCGGAGATGAGGGGGTTGCCTTATGAGGAAAGGTTGAGGAGGTTGGGCCTCTACTCATTGGAGTTCAGAAGAATGAGAGGTGATCTTATCGAAAGGTGTAAGATTATGAGGGGGCTTGACAAGGTGGATGCAGAGAGGATGTTCCACTGATGGGGGAGACTAGAACTAGGGGGCATGATCTTAGAAAAAGGGGCCGCCCATTTAAAACTGAGATGAGGAGGAATTTCTTCTCTGAGAGGGTTGTAAATCTGTGGAATTCGCTGCCTCAGAGAACTGTGGAGGCTGGGTCATTGAATATATTTAAGGTGGAGATAGATAGATTTTTGAGCGATAAGGGAGTAAAGAGTTATGGGGAGCGGGCAGGGAAGTGGAGCTGAGTCCATGATCGGATCAGCCATGATCTTATTGAATGGCGGAGCAGGCTCGAGGGGGCCTTATGGCCGACGCCTGCTCCTATTTCTTATGTTTTTATGATCGGGGGCAGAGAACGGTGGTGGTGGGGGGAGGGATGAGAAATTGGGTTTTTAGCGCCCGAGAGGGGCGCTAAGGGGCCGCTAAATGCCTACTGCCCGAACGCCGCCTTGTGACGGCCTGCTGCGAACGCCGATGTCATTTAGCGCTGCGCTCTCTGGCGCCACCTACTGGGCGACGTCAAGAGTGTGTAACGCCCCCTTTGCGACGTGTTTCGCAAATTGACTGCTTTCGCCTGCCGTCGCGCCCGGCGCTGCTACTGACGGGGGTAAGCGGATGGTACACAGAGGATCCCGGGGGCAACATCGCAGGGAACGAAGAGGTAAGTGTCGAGAGCCATGTTGTTTTACAATTTACTTACCTCTCTTACCTGTGGAAGGCAGTTGGTCGCCTCCCTTCCATTTTTTTTTTTGCCGGTTTCACGTGGTCGACCTCACGTCCTCTTTAGGCGTGAGGGTGCCGGTGTCCCAGAGCGACAACGTGAGAAGCACGCCCATACTCCCGCTCCTCGAAGGGCCTCTCGTCCCCAAGGGGATCATGCAACAAATTCCCTTTGTGCTCCACTCTCCCTCTACAACTGAATATCGCACTTTGAGGCGGTAAGACATCGCCTGGCGCTAAAGGTAGGGACCCGGCGATACCGAATTTCCAACCCGCAAGCGTTTCGGTCTACATGAAGGTGACAAAATGGTGCAGGGGTTATGGGGAGAGAACGACTGATTGGATCGCTCTTCCAGAGAGAGAGAGCCGGCGCAGACTCGATGGGCCGAATGGCCTTCTCCCGTGCTGCCCCATTCTATGATTCCATGAACTGGTGCTCTGTTTGTAAGATACAGATCGGCCACGATCTCATTGAAAGGCAGAACAGGGTCGAGGGGCTGAACGGCCTCCTGTTGGAAAGTGTGAGGTCATGCACTTTGGCAGAAAAAAATCAAAGAGCAAGTTGTTATTTAAATGGAGAAAGATTGCAAAGTGCTGCAGTACAGCGGGACCTGGGGGTACTTGTTCCTGAAACACAAAAGGTTAGTATGCAGGTACAGCAAGTGATCAGGAAGGCAAATGGAATCTTGGCCTTTATTGCAAAGGGGATGGAGTATAAAAGCAGGGAAGTCTTGCTGCAGTTATACAGGGTATTGGTGAGGCCACACCTGGAATGCTGCGTGCAGTTTTGGTTTCCATATTTACGAAAGTATATACTTGCTTTGGAGGCAGTTCAGAGAAGGTTCACTAGGTTGATTCTGGGGATGAGGGGGTTGACTTATGAGGAAAGGTTGAAGAGGTTGGGCCTCTACTCATTGGAATTCAGAAGAATGAGAGGTGATCTTATCGAAACGTGTAAGATTATGAGGGGGTTCGACAAGGTGGATGCAGAGAGGATGTTTCCACTGATGGGGGAGACTAGATCTAGAGGGCATAATCTTAGAATAAGGGGCTGCCCATTTAAAACTGAGATGAGAAGGAATTTCTTCTCTGAGGTTGTAAATCTGTGGAATTTGCTGCCTCGGAGAGCTGTGGAAGCCGCGACATTGAATAAATTTAAAACAGAAATAGATAAGGGAATAAGGGGTTATGGGGAGCGGGCAGGGAAGTGGACCTGAGTCCATGATCGGATCACACATGATCGTATTAAATGGCGGAGCAGGCTCGAGGGGCCGTATGGCCTACTCCTGCTCCTATTTCTTATGTTCTTATTGTTATGTTCAGCATAACTCCACAAGACTATATATCTTAAGCTCAAACTGTTGTGACCACAGGGGGTGAACTTGTGGGAGACACTCCTCACCTGGAAAGCCAGGTATATAAAGGGAGGTCCCACGCAGGGTCATCACTTCTTGGTCCTGGGAATAAAGGTTCAGGTCACGTCGTGACCTTGTCTGCAGCACATGCCTCGTGTAATTCTATAGTAAAGTGTAAAGACACTACATTTGGCGACGAAAAACGGGAATCAACGACCCACGAGGATGGCCACCGGTAGCACAGAGGAACGGTACTGTGTTGGTGAGGACTGGGGCAATTTCGTTGAGAGGCTCCAGCAGAGCTTTGTCACAAAGGACTGGCTGGGAGAGGAAGCGGCTGGCAAGCGAAGGGCGCATCTACTGACCAGCTGTGGACCTAAGACGTAAGCGCTGATGAAAGACCTGCTCGCACCCGAGAAGCCGGCGGACAAGTCTTTTGAAGGGCTCAGCACTCTGATCGGTGAGCACCTCAAACCGGCGAGCAGTATACACATGACCCGGCACCAGTTCTACACACACCGGCGTCGGGAGGGACAAAGCATATCGGACTTCGTTGCGGACCTTCGGCGTTTGGCCAGTCTCTAAGTTCACAGACGCCAGCAGCGGGGAGATGTTAAGGGATTTCATCATTGAGGGCATTGGTCATGCCGGGATTTTCAGGAAGCTTATTGAGACGGCACAAATCATTACAAATGGGTATGATTTGGTGGCCATTACAGAAACGTGGTTGCAGGGTGGCCAAGACTGGGAATTAAACATACAGGGGTATCTGACAATTCGGAAAGATAGACAAGAAGGGAAAGGAGGTGGGGCAGCTCTGTTAATAAAGGATGATATCAGGGCAGTTGTGAGAGACGATATTGGCTCTAATGAGCAAAATGTTGAATCATTGTGGGTGGAGATTAGAGATAGTAAGGGGAAAAAGTCACTGGTGGGCGTAGTTCATAGGCCCCCAGATAATAACTTCACAGTGGGGCGGGCAATAATCAAGGGAATAATGGAGGCATGTGAAAAAGGAACGGCAGTAGTCATGGATGATTTTAACCTACATATCAATTGGTCAAACCAAATCGCACGGGGTAGCCTGGAGGAGGAATTCATAGAGTGCATACGGGATTGTTTCTTCGAACAGTATGTAACAGAACCTACAAGGGAGCAAGCTATCGTAGATCTGGTCCTGTGTAATGAGACAGGAAAAATAAACGATCTCCGAGTAAAAGATCCTCTCGGAATAAGTGATCACAATATGGTTGAATTTGTAATACAGATTGAGGGTGAGGAAGTTATGTCAGAAACGAGCGTACTATAAAAGGCCCAGCGGCAGCGAGAGGCAGCGGGAGTGCGTGGTGTCGGAGCGGCCTATAAAAGGCCCAGCGAGAGGCAGCGGCAGTCCGAGAGGCGGGAGTGCGTGGTGTCGGAGCGGCCTATAAAAGGCCCAGTGTCGGCGAGAGGCGTACTTGTACAGCTACAGGGAGAAGGCAAAAAAGAAGTAAAAAGAAACAGAAAGGTGACGTCACAGCCAAGGGGGTAAGTGATTGGCTGGTGATTGGTGAGTAGTATTTCTTTTTTCTCTTCTATAACAGTGAGTAAACTTTAACATTGTTGTTGCCTATCTCAGGGTTAAGTCACGGCAGGACAGCTCGGTCACATGTTATGCTCCTCCCGTACCATGTGGGAACTCGGGGACGACTCCGGTGTCCCTGACGACTACGTGTGCGGGAAGTGTATCCGCCTCCAGCTCCTGACCGACTTACTTCCACTCTAAAGGTGAGTTCTCGGGTGACTGTACAGTCCAATACGGGAATTACAGTCTCTGTCACAGGTGGGACAGACAGTGGTTGAGGGAAAGGGTGGGTGGGGAGTCTGGTTTGCCGCACGCTCCTTCCGCTGCCTGCGCTTGGTTTCTGCATGCTCTCGGCGACGAGACTCGAGGTGCTCAGCGCCCTCCCGGATGCTCGTCCTCCACTTAGGGCGGTCTTTGGCCAGGGACTCCCAGGTGCCGGTGGGGATGTTGCACTTTATCAGGGAGGCTTTGAGGCTGTCCTTGAAACGTTTCCGCTGCCCACCCGGGGGCTGGCTTGCCGTGTAGGAGTTCCGAGTAGAGCGCTTCGGGAGGGAGCGGGGCCACGGTGGGAGTTACCGGACTGGGGTGGAGAGGGGGGTGGGTGCCGATATGGGTCAGCGAGCTACCAATGTGGGGTGCTGGTGGACGAACGGGACTCGGTGCGAAGTTAGTACATGGGGCAGCCGAGTTTCGGATGAGCTCACATTGACAGAGGGTGCAAGGTGGGAGGCCGGCCAGGAGAGCGATGCAAAGGTGCATCATATTACTGAGTACCTTTCACAGGAATGAAGATTGGTGCAAAGTAATCATTTAAGACTCCTGTTATATACCAGTGCAGTCCACAGTACTGCGTCCTGAGGAATCCTTTAATGGCCCTTTGCAATCTTTAATGGACCTCTGAGAGCTTTAAAAGCTTTTATCAGTACTGCCACAGCCATCTCCTTCTGCACTGACCTATTACCTGCTCTAATAGCAGCTTTCTGTGCCTCTCATTTTGCCTGATACTTATCCCTAGTCTCCTGACAATTATTTTCCTTTAGTCTATAAAAGCATTTGCGTCTACGTTCATTTGTCCTTGTACACGACCAATCACCCACATTGGTTTAGTCTTACCATGTGACCTTCTCTTCACCTTTTGGGACAGAATGGGCTTCCTGTTGCTGAGAGAGATTTTTTTCTCCAATATTACCCTCTGAACAAAGTCGCCCGTTGGATTCAACTCACGTCCATCGCAGCATTGAAAACCCAAAGTTAACAACGCATTCTCGGTGCCTTTTGTTCAATTGGAATCTCAAAGATATTTCTGTGCCTAGCAGTAGATACAGGCTAGGTCCAGAAGTTTGCTGGCTTAAAATCATCAAATCTTACAGCACAGAAGGAGGCCATTCGGCCCATCGAGCCCGTGCCATTCATCCAATTCCCTTTTGAAAGTTTTTGTTGAACCTGCCGGCATCGCGTTCCAGATCACCACAACTCGCCGCGCTGAAAAATAATTCTCATCTTTCTCTTTTGCCAATTCAAGCCGTGTCCTCTGGTGGCTGACCCTCCAGCCACCAGCAGTGGTTACTCGCCGGGTACTGGAACAGGACCTGCTCTATTAGCAATGAGGAGGTCCATTTCATATCAGGAGGTGGCAGCATTCTTTGAGGAAAGAACACGGTACGACACCTTGGCAAGGTCGGCATTCCTGGTGAGGGTACCCTGGTGTCCCACGTTGTCCGCATGCCGGGCACGAGACTCCCAAAGCAAGCGCTCCACTCGGAACTCCTTAGCGGCAAACGAGCCCCAGGTGGGCAGAGGAAACGTTACAAGGACACCCTCAAAGCCTCCTTGATAAAATGCAACATCCCCACCGACACCTGGGAGTCCCTGGGCCAAAGACCACCCTAAGTGGAGGAAGTGCATCCGGGAGGGCACTGAGCACCTCGGGTCTCGTCGCCGAGAGCGTGCAGAAAGCAAGCGCAGGCAGCGGAAGGAGCGTGCGGCAAACCAGTCCCACCCACCCTTTCCCTCAACCACTGTCTGTCCCACCTGTGACAGAGACTGTAATTCCCGTATTGGACTGTTCAGTCACCTGAGAACTCACTTTTAGAGTGGAAGCAAGTCTTCCTCGATTCCGAGGGACTGCCTATGACTGTTAAACATAAGAACATAAGAACTAGGAGCAGGAGTCGGCCATACGGCCCCTCGAGCCTGCTCCGTCATTTAATACGATCATGGCTGATCCGATCATGGACTCAGCTCCACTTCCCTGCCCGCTCCCCATAACCCCTTATTCCCTTATCGTTTAAGAAACTGTCTATCTCTGTCTTAAATTTATTCAATGTCCCAGCTTCCACAGTTCTCTGAGGCAGTGAATTCCACAGATTTACAACCCTCAGAGAGAAGAAATTTCTCCTCATCTCAGTTTTAAATGGGCGGCCCCTTATTCTAAGATCATGCCCCCTAGTTCTAGTCTCCCCCATCAGTGGAAACATCCTCTCTGCATCCACCTTGTCAAGCCCCCTCATAATTTCGATAAGATAAGATTGTTTCGATAAGATCACCTGAATTCCAATGAGTAGAGGCTATACCTATTCAACCTTTCCTCATAAGTCAACCCCCTCGTCTCCGGAATCAACCGAGTGAGCCTTCTCTGAACTCTGGTGTGCGATGGGGATCTGGAGGAACTTTGAACTTTCCATTCCCCCTCCCCCCCCCCCCCCCACCACGTGCAGAGGGAGTGGACTTGATCTCAAAATGGAGACTGATGTAAACAATGCTTCGAAATGGGAGCTGCAGCAAACGATGGCTATTCTGCGCGCCCGCGCCTGTGAAGGACCCGTTAACGCGAGCTCGTGACGGTCTTTTGTCACGATCTGCGATTTGAGATTATTCCGAATCTATTTTTTTTAAATTCTGTGTTTTTTGCCTGTCCGAATGATGTGATTGTGCTAATGCAGGTTCTTCAATCGTGAAACGCTGAGAGAAATTTTACTAAGCGGAATTCGTCATGTTATCAGAACAAGGACAGCCCCTGGTTTAAAAGAACTGGTGGAAGGGTTAGGGCAGGTTAGGGATAGAGTTAAAAGAAAGAAAGACTTGCATTTATATAGCGCTTTTCACGACCACTGGACGTCACAAAGTGCTTTACAGCCAATGATGTACTTTTGGAGTGTAGTCACTGTTGTAATGTGGGAAACGCGGCAGCCAATTTGCGCGCAGCAAGCTCCCACAAACAGCAATGTGGTAATGACCAGATAATCTGTTTTTGCGTTTTGTTGATTGAGGGATAAATATTGGCCCCAGGACACCGGGGATAACTCTCCTGCTCTTCTTCGAAATAGTGGCCATGGGATCGTTTACATCCATCTTAGAGAGCAGGCTGGGTTTAACGTCTCATCCAAAAGAAGGCACCTCCAACAGTACGGCGCTCCCTCAACCTTCTGACTCAGAGGCGAGGGTGCTGCCCACTCTCAGCTGTGGTTCAGTGGGCAGCACACTCGCCTCTGAGTCAGAAGGTTGTGAGTTCAAGTGCCACTCCAGGGACTTGAGCACAAAAATCTAGGCTGACACTCCCAGTGCAGTGCTGAGGGAGTGCTGCACTGTCGGAGGGGCAGTTCTGAGGGAGTGGCGCACTGTCGGAGGGGCAGTTCTGAGGGAGTGGCGCACTGTCGGAGGGGCAGTACTGAGGGAATGCTGCACTGTCGGAGGGGCAGTACTGAGGGAGTGGCGCACTGTCGGAGGGGCAGTACTGAGGGAGCGCCGCACTGTCGGAGGGGCAGTACTGAGGGAGTGCCGCACTGTCGGAGGTGCCGTCTTTCGGATGAGATGTCAAACGGAGGCCCCGTCTGCTCTCTCAGGTGGATGGAAAAGATCCCATGGCACTATTTCGAAGAAGAGCGGGGGAGTTATCCCCAGTGGCTTGGGGACAATATTTCATCATCATAGGCAGTCCCTCAAAACTTGCTTCCACTCTCAAAGTGAGTTCTCAGGTGACTGAACAGTCCAATACGGGAATTACAGTCTCTGTCACAGGTGGGACAGACAGTGGTTGAGGGAAAGGGTGGGTGGGGAGTCTGGTTTGCCGCACGCTCCTTCCGCTGCCTGCGCTTGCTTTCTGCATGCTCTCGGCGACGAGACTCGAGGTGCTCAGCGCCCTCCCAGATGCACTTCCTCCACTTAGGGCGGTCTTTGGCCAGTGACTCCCAGGTGTCAGTGGGGATGTTGCACTTTATCAGGGAGGCTTTGAGAGTGTCCTTGTAACGTTTCCTCTGCCCACCTTTGGCTCGTTTGGCACATGAAGGAGTTCCAAGTAGAGCGCTTGCTTTGGGAGTCTCGTGTCGGGTATGCGAATGATGTGGCCCGCCCAGCGGAGCTGATCGAGTGTGGTCAGTGCTTCGATGCTGGGGATGTTGGCCTGATCGAGGACACTGATGGTGGTGCGTCTGTCCTCCCAATGGATTCGCAGGATCTTGCAGAGGCAGCGTTGGTGGTATTTCTCCAGCACTTTGAGGTGTCTACTGTACATGGTCCATGTCTCTGAGCCATACAAGGAGGGCGGGTATCGCTACAGCCCTGTAGACCATGAGCTTGGTGCTGGGTTTGAGGTTCTGGTCTTCGAACACGCTCTTCCTCAGGCGGCCGAAGGCTGCGCTGGCGCACTGGAGGCGGTGTTGGACCTCGATGTCTGCCCTTGCTGCTAGTAGGCTCCCGAGGTATGGAAAATGGTCCACGTTGTCCAAGGCCGCGCCGTGGATCTTGATGACTGGGGGACAGTGTTGTGTGGCGGGGTCAGGTTGGTGGAGGACCTTTGTCTTATGGATGTTTAGTGTAAGGCCCAATGCATTCGTACGCCTCGGTAAAGCTGTTGACGATGACTTGGAGTTCAGCCTCTGGATGTGCGCAGACGCAAGTGTCGTCCGCGTACTGTAGCTCGATGACAGAGGTTGGGATGACCTTGGATCTGGCCTGGAGACGACGAAGGTTGAACTGGTTCCCACTGGTTCTACAGTTTAGTTCCACTCCAGCGGGGAGCTTGTTGAGTGTGAGGTGGAGGATTGCAGCGAGGAAGATCGAGAAGAGGGTTGGCGCGATGACGCAGCCCTGCTTGACCCCGGCCCAGATGTGGATTGAGTGGAACCAATTTCTCAGGATCATGGCTTGCATGTCGTCAATATTTATCCCTCAATCAACATTGTTGTGTATCTGTAAAGCATGCACTCCCATGTTCCGCCACCAGGGAGCGCATCCCCTGAAGTCCCAAGGGATCCCAGCATCCCTTGGGAGCACTGTGTATAAGCCGGCCCCCAAGGCCTGTCCCTCACTCTGGAGTGTCTTAATAAAGACTGAGGTCACTGTTACTTTAACCTCCCTGTGTGCAGTCTCATCTGTGTTAGGAACACAATAAACATCACTAAAAACAGATTATCTGGTCATTATCACATTGCTGTTTGTGGGAGCTTGCTGTGCGCAAATTGGCTGCTGCGTTTCCCACATTACAACAGTGAGTACACGCCAAAATGTACTTCATTGGCGGTAAAGCGCTTGGAGACGTCCGGTGGTCGTGAAAGGCGCTATATAAATGCAAGTCTTCCTTTTTTTTCTTTTGCTGAGCTACAGCTGACATCCTTACCCTGAGGCTCGTAACATGGTTATCTTAACAATGAGCAGGTAGCTTGCTGGTTCTCAGGAGGAAATGAATTATAACCACACACAATCTCGCAATGTGCTCCCTTTATTAATAAAAATCAAAATAATAAACAAGACACAAAGTGGATGAATCTTCAAATGGTTTATTGCACCATTCCCTCCAGTGAAACATTAACATCTTTTCCCCACTCCTGATGTCTTTCTCCTTCTCACAGACCAATCGCTCTGGTTCTAATAAGCTGCTATTATGGTCCTAGCCCAAGAGGTTGATTAATCTGCGTTAAAACATATTTTCCTACCTCAACAATCAGTTGAACGGCTCCCTCCCACGCTTAAACTTTATTAATCTATAAACAATCCCACCGACAGTGCTCACACAAAACTTGGGGGCCTTTTAGGAATAAAATTCCAACACGTCTCTCTGGTGTACAGGTTCTGTTTAAACGCAATCTTCGTGTCTATGTCTGAGTGTGATAAACTAATTTAGTACTTCATCCACAACCATTCTGTTCATAGACCCCATGGGCTGGACATTCCACTTTTGTGCAGATCACCCAAAAATGGGCGTTATTTCCAGCGTTGGCGGTAAATATGTTTTTGGAGATCGCCGGATTATCGGCCATTTTCAAAACCCCAACTTTCCATTTTTTTAAATGGGTGTTACCGCGAGCGATCTGAAATGGCCGTTTGCGTTAAATTTTTTTGACCTTCTGCCGTAAAGTGTCGCCGCCCATCGCAGCGGCATGGCAATGGTCGATTCCGCATTTCAGGAGGTCATGGGTCATCATTACATACGCAGAAGAGGAGACAGAGTGAGAGGGAGCAGAGAGGAACTGAAAGGGTGTGTGGGTGTGTTGCGTGCTTGTTTGGCTGCTGTGGGAGGTAGGAGGGAGATTCACCAGCAGCAAAAAGACTGCTGAGCACAATGTACATAGTTTTTGTCGAAAAAATAATATTTAAAATGGAAGGGATGGAGGAGGCGACACAGCGCGCTGCGGAGACTGAGGACGCTGGTGAAAGCAGTGAGGTGGGAGAGGAAGTATTGGGAGGACGCAAATGAGCGAGGAGATTCTCCGACGAGGCAAATGCCTCCCTCCTGCAGGAGGTGGAGTCACGCTGGGGTCAATTGACCCAGGGTGGGCGTGGGAAGCCCACCCCAAAGGCCTACCAGAGGATATGGGCTGACATAGCTGAGGTGGTCTCGTCGGCGACCAACGAGGTGCGTGAAGGCAACCAGTGCCGCAAGCGCTGGAATGACCTTGTCGGATCCGCCAGAGTAAGTATTACATTTATTTACATGTACTTATATATTTATATAGTTTGATTTGTAAGTGTAATGATTGATTAAAATCAAATGTGATGTCTTGCACTTATACCGGGAATGTTTTAATCAAAGCCTGCGTTTACGGTGTACGCCTTTAAGTAAAGAATGATAATTATCATAATAATCATGATTACATCTGTTGGTTATGTGTTGTATCAGTCTCTGTGACAGTACCCAGCAATGATCTCATGCAATGATCTCATGCCATGTCGTCCAGTTATTACATAGAAACATAGAAAATAGGTGCAGGAGTAGGCCATTCGGCCCTTCGAGCCTGCACCGCCATTCAATAAGATCATGGCTGCTCATGCAACTTCAGTACCCCATTCCTGCTTTCTCTCCATACCCCTTGATCCCTTTAGCCGTATGGGCCACATCTAACTCCCTTTTGAATATATCTAACGAAGTGGCCTCAACAACTTTCTGTGGTAGAGAATTCCACAGGTTCACAATTCTTTGACAGAAGAAGCTTTGATGGAATAGGCCTGAGCAGAGGCGAACGGGTGGGGGGGGCCACCGGTCATCAGCGACCTCACGAACATCGAGGAGCAGGTGCTGGCACTAATGGAGAACCACCCCCCGATCGGCCACGCAAGCAGCAGCAGAACCTGAAGTGATGCCACGTGAGTAAAGTATACGCCATTGCGTGATGTAAAGTCAATAGATGCCATACCCATTCATATCCGATCAATAATATATGATAGATGATTGATAAAAGTGTTCTCTAAATAATGATGGCCTCATGCGAATCATTGCAATGCAGAATGTGTTGATGGTCATGAAACGTGATGTCTGGGATGATTTTGATAGCGGTGGTACTTTTGACATGCAATATGCTGTGGGTGTAGCGCTGGAATCACCTTGTGACGCTAGCACTCCCTTCTCCTCTAATAACCTCATTTGTGTTTTGCAGCTCAGCCAGCAGCGCGTCGCCAGGCAAGACCACAGAGGCCAAAAGCTGGGGGGGCGCGAAGACGGACTCGCCGGACAATCCTCCATCTGGTGCCTGTATCGCCAAGCTCCATAATGCAGTCGACATCCATGGCGTCTAGTGCTCCTGCAGCCACTCCCACCTCCACCCGTGGAGGTACCGGGCCCAAGCACCTTGCCGCAGGGCACCCGAGGTGCCTCTAGTATGGCGCCGACCACGCGGAGGGTGGTGCGACGCGGCAGGTCTGCTCCACGAGCGGCTGGTCTGAGCGGGGACGTGGTACACTTGTCCAAGAGGAGTGTTGACATAGGTCAGCAGATCCTATAGACAACGGGGGGGGGGCGGGGGGACACATCCCAGCAACTGGCCGGGGCGGGGGGGCACATCCCAGCAACTGGCCAGCATGTCCGCCACCACAACCGAGTGCGTGCCACGGATGGCAGAGACCCTGGAGGTGATAGCCTGGTGGCAGAGGGCTTCCAGTGGTCTCCGAACGCGACACTGCACCCCCAAGGTGCCGCACCCCCATTGCCAACGACACGTGAGAGCCATTGCTAAGATCTTGCTTCTGGCGCGGAGCACGTTCCTACCTCGGGGCTGCCCTCTCTGTATCCATCCACGCAGCGGTTCTGCCGTCATCCAGGCCAAAGAAGCAGCGCCTGAGGAGCTCCTCGGTCAGGCGGCTTGCAGTCAGGAGGGGAAGGGGAAATATAGAAACATAGAAAATAGGTGCAGGAGCAGGTCATTCGGCCCTTCGAGCCTGCACCACCCTTCAATAGGATCATGGCTGATCATGCAACTTCAGTTCTGTGGAAATGTATTTTTATCTAAGCTGATACCACACGGTATTTTTGTGCCCTTTTTAATATATAACAAAATGGAGTCCTGGTCCTTCCAGAACTTTCTGCATAAAAGCAGTCGGCTTGCATAAACAGCTAAACCTGGTTTGAGATGGCTGATAGCCATCAGACAGCTAGGAGACAAGTCATGCTGAGACAAGTACCCCCCATGGTGCTCTCCTATTGTCTATACAACACCAGTTCCATGCCACCCCACCCTTTTCGAAGTACTCAAACCACCAGCCATTATCTCTTGTAGAGACCTCATCCATTTGATGCAAAAAGATAACTGACTAGGAAACTGGACAATCCTACACAATGCAAGATAGGTAATAGCTCATTACCACACTCTCATCGAGTAATGGCCGGCTGGCCAACTAATAACCCTGACAAAAGGAAATATCTGGAAACCATGTCAGGACAAGGATGTAGTAATTAACTCTTTATCTGTATTCACTGACTGCGAGACAGAGCCAGTACACAGGGAGAGGCCATAACCTGGGCTTTACTGTATAAATATCTCGTGAAACTGTACCATTTCGGAGGTGTTCACTTAGCCATTGACTGAGTGTGACCTTTCCCTTGCTAGCAAGTAAATTAAAGAAACTTCTGCCGAAGTTGAAGGTGTCTGAGTCATTTATCGGAGGTCGAGATTTCGACAGTTACTTCTTGGAGGTTCCACCGAGATGCATACTCTCTGCCCTGTGAGTAAAACGGATACATGCATAGTGCCTCTCCAGTGAAAGGCTTCAGTGGCCAAAACAAGGTGAGCCTTTTGCTCACAAGAGGTTTCTTCACTGTTGAATCACATATGTAATCTGTTGTCCACAGGGGAGGTATTGCAATCTACGCGGCTCGACATTTAAAAGCTAAAGTTATTTTTTTATAACACTTTCTTTCTCAGCTCGCAAGCAGAAGAGAACTGGTTCTGGAAAAATCTCGAAACAGCCCGGGGAAGGTTTCAGTAGGTAAGGTAGAAACAGCGCTAGTCGATCGAAAAAGGTTCCTGAAGGTTCTTATGTGATAAGATTAGGAAAAAAAAAGCGCTAATCGATCGAAGGTTCTTATGTGATAAGAGTTAGGGTAATGGAACCATAAGTCTTTTAAGTTTTATAAGTTTTATTAGGATAAGTTAAGGACTCAGTCTGTAGTGGCGTACAACGCAGACTGAGAATTGATTATGTGTTTAGATAGAGTTTAAGGTTATGATTTGTATACTCGCGTGAATGTTGTTTGTCCTAGTTATCCTTGTTATACTGTTGTGTGCAATACCTTTGTGCGACATTGCAATTAGAGAAACTGGAAGAGTTACTAGGGAAAATTGTGATTCGGGAAAAACAAGGATTGATTAAGAAAAGAAACAGTAACTGATTGATCAACTATGGTTGGTTCATGCCAACATATCTCACACACCCAAACTGAGCCCGAATTAAGAGCCTTTTCAGGCCACGTAACGGCCAGGAGAAGTGGGCGTAGAGAACTCGGTTGGCCGAAAGGATTGTGAGATCAGAAACTGTGGAAAATCTTAATCATCCAGAATGGGTGCCGGAGCAAGTTAAAACACCACAAAAGGCACACCAGCCTATGTCATGCTCCAGAATTGTGGTCAGTCTTCAATTGACCAAAAAAAAAGGGGTAAAGTGGACTAAGGGTGAAAACAGGCCATTTCCACCCGATGGTTCATTTAATTTAGAGAGAACAACATGTCTAGAGGAGTGTCTTATAAACAGAGACCCAGGTAGAAGAGGTTAAAAAAAAAGGAAAGTAATAGAAAAGGCCTGGGTTCCGATTCTTCAAGCCCATGTAAAATTAACAGAGGAAGTAAATCAATATGTAAAAAAAAAGAGAACCTGATAGTGACTTATGGATTCAAAAAAAAATAAAGCTAGCCAAAAAAAAAGCTTTATTGAATGGAGAGAAACTTTTGTAAATGTCTTGTCTTTGAATGAGAGTGTTTGTGTGTTTTTTTTTCTTGTCTGGAAACCTGTTTGGAAAGGTTGTGGAGCTGCCTGTTTGTTTTAGCTCCACCCACTTTTTCAAACAGAGTGAAGTTTTTAACCCTTCATAGTGTTGTCCTGTATGTGGGAAGTTTAAGACATTTTAAGTTAGAAACGTAGGTGTGGATTTATTCGGATGAGAAGTTACGGAGCTAGGAAATGCACAAAGGATAGGTTTGTTGAGACATGGTCCCGGTGGTTAAAAAAAAGAATTTATTTGACACGCTCACTTACTTGTCGAAAGAAGACACGCAATCATTGATTATATTGGTATGAAAGACATAAATTTAGTCTAGGAGTAAGATAAAGAATGGGGAAGGGAAATTGTAATGCCTTGGGAAGTTGTAATGCCTTTTTTTTTAAAGTCTTTGTGGATCTCTCGAGGTGCAGGCTGGGGGAGTACACTCTCATTGTCCTTGGTATAAAATCTTGGTACAAAAGCTTCTAGCTCAGTAAGAGGATTTTTTTTTAGATAAAGAGTGGCAGTACAATATTTGAATTGGGATTTTGAGATATTTCAGGTGATCTCCTTGATCAACATTTTGAGTATATTGGAAAAATCTTGGGTTTGGAAGCCTTTTAATAAAATAAAACAAGTACTTTACATTCTGTGATCTGTGAATCACTATAAGCATAAATGAGAAGTCCGTGTAACACACCGATTATTCCGGTTCAGAAGCCCAATAGTGACAAATGAAGGTTTGTCCAAGACCTACGAGCTGTGAATGAATCTACTATATTCTCACAATGCTTAAAGAAGGATTTGGAATGAAGTATCCCGGAATGCTTTCCAGAGTCTTAAACAGTCCCTCACTTCAGCACCCGCCTTGGGATTGCCAGATTACACTAAGCTATTCAACTTATTTGTGCATCACAAGTCGGGTTTTGCACAATCTGTTTTGACTCAGTTACATGGGGACAGGCAGCGACCGGTAGCGTATTTCAGTACCCAACTAGACCCAGTGGCACGCGGACTACCAGGATGTCTTCCTTTTCTGGCAGCAGCTTATTATGCTGTACAACAGGCTCAGACAATAACTCTAAATCATCAAACCATTCTATACATCCCACACTCTGTTGAGATTTTACTTACTAAATGTGCCACCCAACACCTAACCTCCGCAAGAACCACTAAACATGAAGTTGAACTGTTATCAAATCCGAACCTTATAATTGCTCAGACCCGCCACCCACTATTAATGACGTGCTGACCTTTCAGACACAGGCCAGTACAGAGGAGGTGGTGACCTGGACGAAGGATCAATGTTATAAAAATCCAGAAGGAATATGGGTTCACCATGACGGCCGCGTGGTGGCGCCCAGATCCTTACTTCCACAGATTGCCCGATGTGTTCATACATTCACACATGCAGGCAAAGGGGATGGCAGATTATATTTTGGCAACTTGGTATGCGCCAGGTATTTCGGCAATTGCAAAACAAATCTGTGAAAATTGTGTTACCTGTCAGACAATGAATCCGGGTAAGACGGAAAAAGTAGAATCTGCCTCCCACCCAAATCCAGTCGGGCCTTTTGTACATTTACAAATGGATTTTATTGAATTACCTATGTGTATGGGATTCAAGTATGTATTAGTTATTGTAGATGTGTTCTCTAGATGGATTGAAGCCTTTCCATGTAAAAAGGCCGATGCCACTACTGTTGCTAAATGTTTGTTAAAAGAAATCGTACCGCGCTTCGGAATCCTGCTAAGCTTTCTAGTGATAACGGGTCACATTTCACGGGAACTGTTATAAGAGAAATGTGTAAAGCTTTGCAGATTAATTAACGTTTTCATTGCAGTTATCATCCACAATCAGCTGGACTTGTTGAAAGATATAATGGAATGCTTAAAAATAAGCTGGCAAAACTATGCAATGACACTGGACTGAAATGGACAGAACTGCTGCCCTTAGCTTTGATGGTAATGCGATCTGCAACCAACAGAACAACAGGCCTGTCACCGCATGAGATAGTTATGGGACGTCCCCAACGACTACCTTTTACAGCACCATTTACTGCAAAACAAATGGACATCCACAAAATGGAGGAAAATATGTTGAGTTATTGTATTGCACTAACCAAATGTATTTCCAGCTTTCATTCACAGGTAAAGGAAGCTCAAGTCAAGCCAGCGGAAGAAAAGTGTCATAACCTGGAGCCCGGGGAATTCATTTACATCAAAATCTTTAAAACAAAAAGCAGTCTACGGCCAAGATTTGAAGGACCATACCAGGTCTTGCTGACGACTAATACTGCAATCAAGGTAAAGGAAAGACCAACATGGATCCATGCATCCCATTGCAAAAGGGCATCCGACCAGGAGGAAGGGAAGAAGGAACCAGAAGAACAAAAAAAGGAAGACTGAATAAGGAACTGTACGGACTATGGGGACTGATGGTGCTGTGCTTGACAGGGTTTTACTTTGCATTATTGATTATACCAGGGGTACAGACCCGCCACCGAAGGGAACTGCAGGTAAACGTATTTATGGCACTGAGTCATAAGTATGCTGAAGAAAGAAACTTGTCGAGTTGTTGGATATGTTCCCATGTACCTGTCCACTCCGAAGGGGGCATTCCCCTGAGATCTGTCCCCTTTAACGAATCAGAAATGGTAGAATGGTTGATAGTGCAAAATAGGACAAACCTAACTAAGGGGCCAGAAACGAAGGAGCAAACAGAATGGAGGTCAGCAGGGTATAAACTTACAGCCTTCCAGGGATGGTACCAGCCCAATTATAATAATAACCGTCAGCCTCCCTTCCTAAGTATTACTCCCGGAATAGGAAATCCTGAAGGTATAATATGCCTAGTGAGTGATGAGACTAAAGGACCAGAAATGGGACGCAGCAAGTGTTCCCAAATGACTAAATGGCAAGCCACAACTAATCCCACTGATGGGAGAAAGATAGCAACCGTTGGCTGGACAATGGTCCATAACAAAGCCCCAGGTGAAGGGTGGGAAGGTGAGACCACTCGAGTATGGATGGCACGAAAGGACCAGGAGCTGACATCCTATAATTGCACCTACTTTATTTGTGGCCATAAAGCCTACCCATGGTTACCAGCCAACTGGACAGGATCCTGTTACTTAGGATATGTGGTACCCTTTATCAGATCAATAAAGACTCTAAGGGATGCCTAAGGAAGTCATAGATTTAAACGGGATTTGACATGGCTAAACGGAATATTCAAGGTAATGGTGCCACCCGATGGATTAGCATCAACCGAATGGCAGTTACGGAACTGGCTAACTTAGTCGAATCAGTAGCCAACGCAACTTCCCAAGCCTTTGAAGGGGTGAATGATGAAATGGTAGCTATTCGAACAGTGGCTCTCCAAAATCGTATGGCCTTAGATTATCTCCTAGCCAAGGAAGGAGGGACATGCGCATTAATAGGTGGAGAATGCTGTACGTATATCCCGGATAAATCAGAAGAAATCGGCAGTCTAGCTGAATACATTAGGAAAAAGGTAATCGAGTATAAACACACAGTTGGCCAGGACGGTATCGCCTTGTGGGGTTGGGCATCGGGATGGTTGTGATCCCTAGGGAGATCTGTGGTACAGGGTTTGATCATATTCCTGCTGATAGTCTTCGCCCTGCATCTATTATTTGTCGTTGTTAAGTGTTGCTGTGCCAGGGTGGGATAAAACCATGTTACCCTCCGAGACCACGGCTAGAGTTATGGTAGCAACAACTACTGAAGGCTCTTGTGTGGAAATGGAAATAGAGAGACTGTACAAAATCAGAATGGATTAAGTTGGCCTTGTGAAGGACAAAATGGGGGAATGTGGAAATGTATTTTTATCTAAGCTGATACCACACGGTATTTTTGTGCCCTTTTTAATAGATAACAAAATGGAGTCCTGGTCCTTCCAGAACTTTCTGCATAAAGCAGTCGGCTTGCATAAACAGCTAAACCTGGCTTGAGATGGCTGATAGCCACCAGACAGCTAGGAGGCAAGTCCTGCTGAGACAAGTACCCCCCATGGTGCTCTCCTATTGTCTATACAACACCAGTTCCATGCCACCCCACCCTTTTCAAAGTACTCAAACCACCAGCCATTATCTCTTGTAGAGACCTCATCCATTTGATGCAAAAAGATAACTGACTAGGAAACTGGACAATCCTGACACAATGCAAGATAGGTAATAGCTCATTACCACACTCTCATCGAGTAATGGCCGGCTGGCCAACTAATAACCCTGACAAAAGGAAATATCTGGAAACCATGTCAGGACAAAGATGTAGTAATTAACTCTTTATCTGTATTCACTGACTGCGAGACAGAGCCAATACACAGGGAGAGGCCATAACTTGGGTTTTACTGTATAAATATCTCGTGAAACTGTACCGTTTCGGAGGTGTTCACTTAGCCATTGACTGAGTGTGACCTGCCGCTTGCTAGCAAGTAAATTAAAGAAACTTCTGCCGGAGTTGAAGGTGTCTGAGTCATTTATCGGAGGTCGAGATTTCGATAGTTCCCCATTCCTGCTTTCTCTCCATACCCCTGATCCCCTTAGTCGTAAGGGCCATCTAACTCCTTTCTGAATATATCTAATGAACTGGCCTCAACAACTTTCTGTGGTAGAGAATTCCACAGTTTCACAATTCTCTGAGTGAAGAAGTTTCTCCTCATAGAAACATAGAAACATAGAAAATAGGTGCAGGAGTAGGCCATTCGGCCCTTCGAGCCTGCACCACCCTTCAATAAGATCATGGCTGATCATTCCCTCAGTACGCCTTTCCTGCTTTCTCTCCAAACCCCTTGATCCCTTTAGCCGTAAGGGCCATATCTAACTCCCTCTTTAATATATCCAATGAACTGGCAACAACAACTCTCTGCGGTAGGGAATTCCACAGGTTAACAATTCTCTGAGTGAAGAAGTTTCTCCTTATCTCAGTCCTAAATGGCTTACCCCTTATCCTTAGACTGTGTCCTCTGGTTCTGGACTTCCCCGACATCGGGAACATTCTTCCCGCATCTAACCTGTCCAGTCCCGTCAGACTCTTATATATTTCTATAAGATCCCCTCTCATCCTTCTAAACTCCAGTGTATAAAGACCCAGTTGATCCAGTCTCTCCTCATATGTCAGTCCTGCCATCCCAGGAATCAGTCTGGTGAACCTTCGCTGCACTCCTTCAATAGCAAGAAAGTCCTTCCTCAGATTAGGAGACCAAAACTGAACACAATATTCCAGGTGAGGCCTCACCAAGGCACTGTACAACTGCAGTAAGACCTCCCTGCTCCATACTCAAATCCCCTAGCTATGAAGGCCAACATACCATTTGCCTTCTTCACCGCCTGCTGTACCTGCATGCCAACTTTCAATGACTGATGTACCATGACACCCAGGTCTCGTTGCACCTCCCCTTTTCCTAATCTGCCGCCATTCAGATAATATTCTGTCTTCGTGTTTCTGTCCCCAAAGTGGACAACCTCACATTTATCCACATTATACTGCATCTGCCATGCATTTGCCCACTCACCTAACCTGTCCAAGTCACCCTGCAGCCTTTTAGTGTCCTCCTCACAGCTCACACCGTCACCCAGTTTAGTGTCATCTGCAAACTTGGAGATATTACATTCAATTTCTTCATCGAAATCGTTAATGTACATTGTAAAGAGCTGAGGTCCCAGCACTGAGCCCTGCGGCACTCCACTAGTCACTGCCTGCCATTCTGAAAAGGACCCGTTTATCCCGACTCTTTGTTTCCTGTTTGCCAACCAGTTCTCTATTCACGTCAGTACATTACCCCCAATGCCATGTGCTTTGATTTTGCACACCAATCTCTTGTGTGGGACCTTGACAAAAGTCCAAATACACCACATCCACTGGTTCTCCCTTGTCCACTCTACTAGTTGCATCCTCAAAAAATTTCAGAAGATTTGTCAAGCATGATTTCCCTTTCATAAATCCTGTCACTGCTTTCCAAATGCGCTGCTATTTCATCTTTAGTAATTGATTCCAACATTTTCCCCACTACTGATATCAGGCTAACCGGTCTACAATTATCCGTTTTCTCTCGTCCCTCCTTTTTAAAAAGTGGTGTTACATTAGCTACCCTCCAGTCCATAGCAACTGATCCAGAGTCGATAGACTGTTGGAAAATGATCACCAATGCATCCACTATTTCTAGGGCCACTTCCTTAAGTACTCTGGGATGCAGACTATCAGGCCCCGGGGATTTATCGTCTTTCAATCCCATCAATTTCCCTAACACAATTTCCCGCCTAATAAGGATATCCTTCAATTCCTCCTTCTCACTAGACCCTCGGTCACCTAGTATTTCCTGAAGGTTATTTGTGTCTTCCTTCGTGAAAACAGAACCAAAGAATTTGTTCAACTGGTCTGCCATTTCTTTGTTCCTCATTATAAATTCACCTGAATCTGACTGCAAGGGACCTATGTTTGTTTTCACTAATCTTTGACTCTTCACATATCTGTTGAAGCTTTTGCAGTCAGTTTTTATGTTCCCAGCAAGCTTCCTCTCATACTCTATTTTCCCCCTCCTATTTCAACCCTTTATCCTCCTCTGCTGAATTACAACATTCTCCCAGTCCTCGGGTTTGCTGCTTTCCCTGGCCAATTTATATGAAGTTGTACAGGGCCTTGGTGAGGCCTCACCTGGAATATTGTGTTCAGTTTTGATCTCCTAATCTGAGGAAGGACGTTTTTGCTATTGAGGGAGTGCAGCGAAGGTTCACCAGACTGATTCCCGGGATGGCAGGACTGAGATATGAGGAGAGACTGGATCGACTGGGTCTTTATACATTGGAGTTTAGAAGGATGAGAGGGGATCTCATAGAAACATATAAGATTCTGACGGGACATAAGAACATAAGAACATAAGAATTAGGAACAGGAGTAGGCCATCTAGCCCCTCGAGCTTGCTCCGCCATTCAACAAGATCATGGCTGATCTGGCCGTGGACTCAACTCCACTTACCCGCCCGCTCCCCGTAACCCTTAATTCCCTTATTGGTTAAAAATCTATCCATCTGTGATTTGAATACATTCAATGAGCTAGCCTCAACTGCTTCCTTGGGCAGAGAATTCCACAGATTCACAACCCTCTGGGAGAAGAAATTCCTTCTCAACTCAGTTTTAAATTGGCTCCCCCGTATTTTGAGGCTGTGCCCCCCAGTTCTCATCTCCCCGACCAGTGGAAACAACCTCTCTGCCTCTATCTTGTCTATCCCTTTCATTATTTTAAATGTTTCTATCAGATCACCCCTCATCCTTCTGAACTCCAACGAGTAAAGACCCAGTCTACTCAATCTATCATCATAAGGTAACCCCCTCATCTCCGGAATCAGCCCAGTGAATCGTCTCTGTACCCGCTCCAAAGCCAGTATATCCTTCCTTAAGTAAGGTGACCAAAACTGCACGCAGTACTCCAGGTGCAGCCTCACCAATACCCTGTACAGTTGCAGCAGGACCTCCCTGCTTTTGTACTCCATCCCTCTCGCAATGAAGGCCAACATTCCATTCGCCTTCCGATTACCTGCTGCACCTGCAAACTAACTTTTTGGAATTCATGCACAAGGACCCCCAGGTCCCTCTGCACCGCAGCATGTTGTAATTTCTTCCCATTCAAATAATATTCCCTTTTACTGTTTTTTTTTCCCAAGGTGGATGACCTTACATTTTCCGACATTGTATTCCATCTGCCAAACCTTAGCCCATTCGCTTAACCTATCCAAATCTCTTTGCAGCCTCTCTGTGACTTCTACACAACCCGCTTTCCCACTAATCTTTGTGTCATCTGCAAATTTTGTTACACTACACTCTGTCCCCTCGTCCATTATATTATAAACAGTTGTGGTCCCAGCACCGATCCCACCACCGGGACGGGGCAGGTTAGATGCGGGAAGAATGTTCCCGATGTTGGGGAAGTCCAGAACCAGGAGACACAGTCTTTGGATAAGGGGTAAAAAACATAGAAACATAAAAAATAGGTGCAGGAGTAGGCCATTCGGTCCTTCGAGCCTGCACCGCCATTCAATGAGTTCATAGCTGAACATGCAACTTCAGTACCCCATTTCTGCTTTCTCGCCATGCCCCTTGATCCCCCTCGTAGTAAGGACTACATCGAACTCCTTTTTCATTATATTTAGTGAAGTGGCCTCAACAACTTTCTGTGGTAGAGAGTTCCACAGGTTCACAATTCTCTGAGTGAAGAAGTTTCTCCTCATCTCGGTCCTAAATGGCTTACCCCTTATCCTTAAACTGTGACCCCTGGTTCTGGACTTCCCCAACATTGGAAACATTCTTCCTGCATCTAACCTGTCTAATTCCGTCGGAATTTTAAACGTTTCTATGAGATCCCCTCTCATTCTTCTGAACTCCAGTGAATACAAGCCCAGTTGATCCAGTCTCTATTGATAGGTCAGTCCCGCCATCCCGGGAATCAGTCTGGTGAACCTTCGCTGCACTCCCTCAATAGCAAGAATGTCCTTCCTCAAGTTAGGAGACCAAAATTGTACTCCAGGTGTGGCCTCACCAAAACCATTTAGGACTGAGATGAGGAGAAACTTCTTCACTCAGAGAGTTGTTAACCTGTGGAATTCCCTGCCACAGAAAGTTGTTGATGCCAGTTCATTGGATATATTCAAGAGGGAGTTAGATATGGCCCTTACGGCTAAGGGGATCAAGGGGTATTGAGAGAAAGCAGGAAAGGGGTACTGAGGGAATGATCAGCCATGATCTTATTGAATGGTGGTGCAGGCTCGAAGGGCCGAATGGCCTACTCCTGCACATATTTTCTTTGTCTATGTCTATGTTTCTCTTTCTTGGATTTAATATTATTCTTAATTTCCCTTGTTAGCCACGGTTGAGCCACCTTCCCCGTTTTATTTTTACTCCAGACAGGGATGCACAATTGTTGAAATTGATCCAGGTGATCTTTAAATGTTTGCCATTGCCTATCCACCGTCAACCCTTTAAGTATCACTCGCCAGTCTATTCTAGCCAATTCATGTCTCATCCCATTGAAGTTACCTTTCCCCAAGTTCAGAGCCCTAGTCTCTGAATTAACTATGTCACTCTCCATCTTAAGAAAGAATTCTAGCATTTTATAGTCACTCTTCCCCAAGGGGACTCTCACAACAAGACTCGCTCATCTCGGTCCTAAATGGCTTACTCCTTATCCTTCGACTGTGACCACTGGTTCTGGACTTCCCCAACATCGGGAACATTCTTCCTGCGTCTAACCTATCCAATCCCGTCAGAATTTTATATGTTTCGATGAGATCCCCTCTCATTCTTCTAAACTCCAGTGAATATAAGCCTCGTCAATCCAGTCATTCTTCATATGTCAGTCCAGCCATCCCGGGAATCAGTCTGGTGAACCTCCGCTGCACTCCCTCAACAGCAAGAATGAAGAATGTCCTTCCTCAGATTAGGAGACCAAAACTGTACACAATACTCAAGGGCTAGAGGCGGGGAGGAGAAACGGGGTGGGGGGGGAGCGGGCGCGAAAGGAAAGAGGTGCATGGCTGCAGGTGTTGTCTTGGTCACAGTATTTTAATGTTGTTGCTACTATTTTTTTCGGAGGTTTGGGGGGCTGGGGGCACCTTGTTTTTTTGCATTTGTGTTCTCTGTTTATGACGTGTTGTTGGAAAAGTTAAACTTTGAATGAATGATATAAATGTTATAAATTTGTTGTGGGTGGAGCTTTACAGCTATAATTATGATTTTATACAAATGTTCTCATTAAATGTTTTTTATTTAACATAACCTTGTTGCGCATTGTCTCACATAGCTGTACTGTTACACACTGGTGATTCCTTAACATGAAAGGGGATAATTAAACTTAACTTGAATCAACTTAAACTTTAACTGTCACCAAGGTAATGCACACCATTCATGTATGAGCTGCAGACACAGCAGTCTTGCAGCTTTGTAAATATGACCAACGTTATTTCAAGCAAAGCGCTCATGTACTGGCAGCATTTGTAAATATGACCAACGTGACGTAGGAATCTTGCAGCTATGAATCTTGCAGCTATGTAGCCACCATGGGCCCTTTCCTGTGGTCTAGTGAGGGGTGGGGGCATTGTTTCAGCATCAGCCTGAGGTCAGCATCTCCAACTTCCCGCTCCTTCTCTCTCTTGAGTGGGGCAATTCTTGTCCCCTCCTGATAGCCAAGTTGTGCAGCATGGAGCACACCACCACAAATTGAGCTACCTGCTCAGGGTGGTATTGTAGCTCGCCTCCTGAGTGGTCCAGGCATCTAAAGCGCTGCTTAACCACTCTAATGGTATTCTCGACGATATTGCCTGTGGCTCTGTGGCTCTCGTTGTATCGCCTCTCGGCTTCTGTGTGGATGTCACGCAGTGGGGGTCATCAGCCAGGTGGCGAGGTCATATCCCTTGTCACCAAGCATCCAGCATTGACCTTGTGGCTGACTGGTAAACATGTCAGATACAGCGCTCTCACGCAGGATGTGAGCATCATGGATGCTGCCCGGGAATTTTGCATTCACTGCTATTATAATTTGCTGGTGGTCGGCAGCGAGTTGCACATTCAGGGAGTGGAATCCCTTTCGGTTCCGAAAAATCTCTGCATCCTGAACAGGTGCCCGCATCGCGATTTGCATACAGCCTATTGCTCCCTGCACCTTGGGGAAGTTTGCAATTCTGGAGAATCCTACAGCCCACTCAGTCTGTGCCTCCCTGGTCATAGGGAAGCTGATAAAGTCCATCCTGCATGCGTACAGGGCTTCAGTGACCTGTCGAATGCAGCAATGCGTGGCATGCTGAGATATAGCGCAAGTGTCGCCAGCTGAGGCCTGAAAGGAACCCGATGCATAGAACGAAAGTGCCGCAGTGACCTTGACCTCGATGGGCAGTGCGGTCCTGAAGGTGCTGGCAGGCTGCACATTTCCCCTGATGAGCTGGCATACCTGATAACCTCTTTGTGGAAGCGCAGTCTCCTAAGGCACATGTTATTGGACAAATTCAGATAAGACCGCTTCTCCCTGTAGATGCGTGGGATGCAAGGTCTCGCCCTCCTCAGCAGTCTGCCACCTCTTAGATTGGGCACATAATGCTGTCGAATATACATTAGGAAAAGGGGAGGTGCAAAGAGACCTGGGTGTCATGGTACATCAGTCATTGAAGGTTGGCATGTAGGTGCAGCAGGCGGTTAAGAAAGCAAATGGCATGTTGGCCTTCATAGTGAGGGGATTTGAGTACAGGGGCAGGGAGGTGTTGCTACAGTTGTACAGGGCATTGGTGAGGCCACATCTGGAGTATTGTGTACAGTTTTGGTCTCCTAACTTGAGGAAGGACATTCTTGCTATTGAGGGAGTGCAGCGAAGGTTCACCAGACTGATTCCCGGGATGGCGGGACTGACCGATCAAGAAAGACTGGATCAACTGGGCTTGTATTCACTGGAGTTCAGAAGAATGAGAGGGGACCTCATAGAAACATTTAAAATTCTGACGGGGTTAGACAGGTTAGATGCAGGAAGAATGTTCCCAATGTTGGGGAAGTCCAGAACCAGAGGTCACAGTCCAAGGATAAGGGGTAAGCCATTTAGGACCGAGATGCGGAGGAACTTCTTCACCCAGAGATTGGTGAACCTGTGGAATTCTCTACCACAGAAAGTTGTTGAGGCCAATTCACTAAATATATTCAAAAAGGAGTTAGATGAGGTCCTTACTACTAGGGGGATCAAGGGGTATGGCGAGAAAGCAGGAATGGGGTACTGAAGTTGAATGTTCAGCCATGAACTCATTGAATGGCGGTGCAGGCTAGAAGGGCCGAATGGCCTACTCCTGCACCTATTTTCTATGTTTCTATGTTTCTATGTTTCTGCCATCTCTAGTCTGCAGCATGTGTGTGGTCATCAAGACAGGCTGAGAAATTACAGGCCCCTTTACAATAACTATCGGTGTTATACCTATTGTTCACAAACAATAAATTTACCTACTAAGACACCTAAAATAACTTCAAATTGTCCACAGTATGATAAGATGTTTGTTCAGATGTTCAAATCACCTTAAAAGACCTCCAGATTACATCCAAACTCCCCAGAAGTTGAAGCAGCCTTTTATATGAACCGACCTTCGATTTACAAAATGATGTCCATACCGCTGGGTCCAGTTCAGGTGAGAGCAACTTTTTCTCAGCGGGTTTTTTCGGCGAGCGACATTTTCGGCGCTATGTGGGCGTTGTTTTCGCCCATTCTGATCTTCACGACAAAAAAAAGTGGGCGGGCGGTATTATTAAATCTCGGCGTTAAGTACATGCGGAAAGTAACTCTGGGCGATAAGTGAGCAACAAGTGCGCGTTAGTTTCCATTTTGTGCCTAAATGGGCGATATTTGGGCGTTATACCTCATCTCAGCATCAAAATGCACGTTAAGTGGGTGGTATTGATGCAAAACTTATGGAAAGTCTAGCGTCAAGTGCCTTTACAACAACAACTTGTATTTATATAGCACCTTTAACGTAGTGAAACATCCCAAGGCGCTTCACAGGAGTGTTATGAGACAGAAAATTTGACACCGAGCCGCATAAGTAGAAATTAGCGCAGGTGACCGAAAGCTGGGTCAAAGAGGTAGGTTTCAAGGAGCGACTTGAAGGAGGAGAGAGAGCTAGAGAGGCGGAGAGGTTTAGGGAGGGAGTTCCAGAGCTTGGGGCCCAGGCAACAGAAGGTACGGCCACCGATGGTGGAGCGATTATAATCAGGGATGCTCAAGAGGGCAGAATTAGAGGGGTGCAGAGATCTCGGGGGGTTGTGGAGCTGGAGGAGATTACGGAGATAGGGAGGGGGCGAGGCCATGGAGGGATTTCAAAATAAGGATGAGAATTTTGAAATTGAGGCGTTGCTTAACCGGAAACCAATGCAGGTCAGGTCAGGAGAGGTGAGTAAATTTGCAGATTCACCTCCATCCTGTTGGACACCACTCCATCCCATAATACTCTGTCTTGTTGGGCGTACTCCATTAACATCACTCCTCACACCCACTTACCTTTCAGCAGCACCCATTATTCCAGTTCTATGGATTTCCTCACGTCCCTCTTCCTCCATCCATCACTACCACTTACCCCAATCCTCATGGGGCCAACAATGAAAAGGAGAGTGATCGACACTGGCGAATAAAGCAAATGGCATGTTGGCCTTCATAGCGAGAGGATTTGAGTACTGGAGCAGGGAGGTCTTACTGCAGTTGTACAGGGCCTTGGTGAGGCCACACCTTGAGTATTGTGTTCAGTTTTGGTCTCCTAATCTGAGGAAGGACATTCTTCTTGCTATTGAGGGAGTGCAGCGAAGGTTCACCAGACTGATTCCCGGGATGGCAGGACTGACATATGAAGAAAGACCGGATCGACTAGGCTTATATTCACTGGAGTTTGGAAGAATGAGAGGGGATCTCATAGAAACATGTAAAATTCTGACGGGACTGGACAGGTTAGATGCAGGAAGAATGTTCCCGTTGTTAGGGAAGTCCAGAACCAGGGGTCACAGTCTAAGGATAAGGGGTAAGCCATTTAGGACTGAGATGAGGAGAAACTTTTTCACCCAGAGAGTTGTGAACCTGTGGAATTCTCTACCACAGAAAGTTGTTGAGGCCAGTTTGTTAGATATCTTCAAAAGGAAGTTAGGTGTGGCCCTTACAGCTAAAGGGATCTAGGGGCATGGAGAGAAAGCAGGAATGGGGTACTGAAGTTGCATGATCAGCCATGATCTTATTGAATGGCGGTGCAGACTCGAAGGGCCGAATGGCCTGCTCCTGCACCTATTTTCTATGTTTCTATGTTTCTATGTTAGGCCGCAGCTGGAGTACTGCATACAGTTCTGGTCACCACATTACAGGAAATATGTGATTGCACTGGAAAGGGAGCAGAGGAAATTTATGAGGATGTTGCCTGGACTGTAGAATTTTAGCTATGAGGACAGATTGGAGATGCTGGGTCTGTTTTCTTTGGAACAAAGGAGGCTGAGGGGAGACCTGATTGAGATGTATACAATTATGAGGGGCCTGGATAGAGTGGATAGGAAGGACCTGTTTCCCTTGGCAGAGGGGTCAACAACCAGCGGGCATCGATTTAAAGTAATTGGTAGGAGGTTTAGAGGAGCTATGAGGGGAAATTTCTTCACCCAAAGGGCGGTGAGGGTCTGGAACTCACTGCCTGAAAGGGTGACAGAGGCAGAAACCCTCGCCACATTTAAAAAGTACTTGGATGTGCACCTGAAGTGCTGTAACCTACAGGGCTACGGACCGAGAGCTGGAAAGTGGGAATAGGCTGGATAGCTCTTTGTCGGTCGGCGTGGACATGGTGGGCCGAAATGGCCTCCTTCCGTGCTGTAAATTTCTATGATCTATGATAGAGGGTCAACAGCAAATTTGCCAGGTACTAACAGGCGTGACAGGCACAGTGTGCACAATAGCACAGAGGATGGAGGAGTCCATCTTATTCATTTGTGGATTGATGTCGCTGGCCATTGCTAGGTTGATTTCTATGCATAGAGCGGCCTCCTCTAAAGAACTTCAATCACAGCATTCTAACCAGTCCATCGTCATCATAGGCAGTCCCTCGGAGTCGAGGAAGACTTGCTTGCACTCTAAAAGTGAGTTCTCAGGTGACTGAACAGTCCAATACGGGAATTACAGTCTCTGTCACAGGTGGGACAGACAGTGGTTGAAGGAAAGGGTGGGTGGGACTGGTTTGCCGCACGCTCCTTCCGCTGCCTGCGCTAGCTTTCTGCACGCTCTCGGCGACGGGACTCGAGGTGCTCAGCGCCCTCCCGGATGCTCTTCCTGCACTTAGGGCGGTCTTTGGCCAGGGACTCCCAGGTGTCGGTGGGGATGTTGCACTTTATCAGGGAGGCTTTGAGGGTGTCCTTGAAACGTTTCCTCTGCCCACCTGGGGCTCGCTTGCCGTGTAGGAGTTCCGAGTGGAGCGCTTGCTTTGGGACGGGCATGTGGACAATGTGGCCCGCCCTATAGAGCTGGTCAAGTGTGGTCAGTGCTTCGATGCTGGGGATGTTGGCTTGATCGAGAACATTGACATTGGTGCGTCTGTCCTCCCAGGGGATTTGCAGGATCTTGCGGAGACATCGTAGGTGGTATTTCTCCAGTGATTTGAGGTGTCTACTGTATATGGTCCATGTCTCTGAGCCATACAGGAGGGCGGGTATCATAAGCTTGATGCCAGATTTGAGGTCCCTGGTCTTCAAACACTCTCTTCCTCAGGCGACCGAAGGCTGCACTGGTGACGATGGCTTGGAGTTAAGCTTCTGAATGTGCGCAGATGCAAGTGTCGTCCGTGTGCTATAGCTCGATGACAGAGGATGGGGACCACCTTGGATCTAGCCTGGAGGTGGCGAAGATTGGTTCTATAGTTTAGTTCCACTCCAGCGGGGAGCTTGTTGAGTGTGAGGTGGAGCATGGCAGCGAGGAAGATCGAGAAGAGGGTTGGCGCGATGACGCAGCCCTGCTTGACCCCGGTCCGGACGTGGATTGGGTCAGTGGTGGATCCGTTGGTCAGGATCACGGCCTGCATGTCGTCGTGGAGCAGGCGGAGGATGGCGACAAACCTTTGGGGGCATCTGAAACGGAGGAGGACGCTCCATGGACCCTCGCGGTCAACAGTGTCAAAGGCCTTTGTGAGGTCAAAGAAGGCCATGTGCAAGGGTTGGTGCTGATCCCTGCATTTCTCTTGTAGTTGTCGCGCGGTGAAGATCATGCCCGTTGTACCCCTTAGTGGGCGGAATCCGCATTGCGCCTCCGGGAGGAGCTCTTCAGTCACAGGGAAAGACGGTTGAGGAGGATTCTAGCGATGACTTTCCCAGTGGCTGATAGCAGGGAGATTCCTCTGTCGTTGCCGCAGTCGGACTTGTCCCCTTTTTTTGAAGATTGTCACGATCACTGCCTCTCTGAGATCTCCCGGCAAGCTCTCCTCCTTCCAGATAAGAGAGAGGAGGTCACGCATCCGTGCCAATAGTGCCTCTCCGCCATACTTTAGTGCCTCAGCAGGGAGTCCATCCGCTCCTGATGCCTTGTTGTTCTTGGCCTTTTCTACCTCGTGCAGGGCTGGGGTCTTGCTGAGATGGTGGCGGGTAGCATGCTGCGGGATGGAGCCGAGGACACTCGAGTCAAAGGCAGAGTCAATGGACTAAGTAGTCCATGCAGTCCCTGACCATGGCCACGCACACTATGGATGGCAATATCTCTGCCCCTTACACAGGGTGACAGATTCCTTAGCCGTGGCAATTACCGAGCTACTTTCCTGCAGAGGGGAAGGACCAGGGCCGGATTGGGGCAAACTGACCCACACGGGCCGAAATTCATGCTTGTTGATGGTCATTACATCACGTGTATGATTCTGATGCTGAGTATGGAAACATAGGCCGGTATATTCAAAAACGAAAGCATATGTTCTGTATCAAGTCGGTGTCTATTCTGGTTCCGGTGACATTGCAATACTCGATTCCTAGACATATATGCCAATTTCTCTCAATAACATGTGAAATAAAACAGGCCAGTACATGTTTCTGCTCTGTTGTACAGGGGCAGTGTCGCGAATCCGGAACCCTCGGGACCGAGGCCGTTCCCGATTCCTGGCTTTTCCGGGTTTTCGATCGTCTTTCTGACTTCACGAATCCGGAAACGCCCGAGCCCAGGTTCGGGTATTTCCGGATTTCAGAACGTCAGAAAGTGGGGTGGAGGAGGGGTCCCTGCCAAGGAGGTGTTCGGGCGGGCCCAGTCCCAGAGGAGGTGTTCGGGCGGGCACAGTCGCGGAGGAGGTGTTCGGGCAGGGCCCAGTCGCGGAGGAGGTGTTCAGGCGGGCCCAGTCCCAGAGGAGGGGTTCAGGCGGGCCCAGTCGCGGAGGAGGTGTTCAGGCAGGCCCAGTCGCGGAGGAGGTGTTCGGACGGGCCCAGTCCCAGAGGAGGTGTTCGGGTAGGCCCAGTCGCGGAGGAGGTGTTCGGGCGGGCCCAGTCGCGGAGGAGGTGTTCGGACGGGCCTAGTCGCGGAGGAGGTGTTCGGACGGGCCTAGTCGCGGAGAAGGTGTTCGGGCAGGGCCCAGTCACGGAGGAGGTGTTCGGGCGGGTCCAGTCGCGGAGGAGGTGTTCAGGCAGGCCCAGTCACAGAGGAGCTGTTCAGGCAGGGCCAGTCACGGAGGAGGTGTTCGGGTGGGCCTAGTCGCGGAGGAGGTGTTCGGACGGGCCCAGTCGCGGAGGAGGTGTTCGGGCGGGTCCAGTCGCGGAGGAGGTGTTCAGGCAGGCCCAGTCACAGAGGAGCTGTTCAGGCAGGGCCAGTCACGGAGGAGGTGTTCGGGTGGGCCCAGTCGCGGAGGAGCTGTTCGGGCGGGCCCAGTCGCGGAGGAGGTGTTCGGACGGGCCCAGTCGCGGAGATGGCGTTTGGGCGGGCCCAGTCGCGGAGGAGGTGTTCGGGTGGGCCAGCAAAGAGGCTTCGAGGTCGGGCAGCGGCGGGACACCGAGGTCGGCAGGGTTGGCGGGTCCTGTTTGCAGAACATTTTACTGATTCCGGACGACCCTGCCACCGATTGCTCCGGAGTCTGGATTGTGGAACATTCCGGATTCCGGAACTGTGGATTTTCGACGCTGCACCTGTATAGGTACACTAGTGTATATAGGTACTTCTGTATATCGGTATAAATAAGTGAATCTATTTTCCTCGGTCTTGTTTTTCTCTCTTATTGTCGATTCTATTCAGCCTATTTGAGAGGCCTCATATTTTTTTCCTACATTTATTTGGCGGGCCTGGGTCTGCAGCCCCACCCCATCGTGGTTAATCCGCCCCGCGGTTAACCCGCCCCACGGTTAACCCGCCCCATGGTTAATCCGTCCCACGGTTAACCCGCCCCACGGTTAACCCGCCCCACGGTTAACCCGCCCCATGGTTAATCCACCCCATGGTTAATCACCCCATGGTTAACCCACACCACGGTTAATGCGCCCTGTGGTTAAACTGTCCTGTGGTTAACCCGCCCCGCGGTTAATCTGTCCCATGGGTAATCCACCTCGTGGTTAATCCGCCTCATGGTTAATCCACCCGTGGTTAACCCGTCCCGTGGTTAATCCGCACCACACTAAATCCGTCCCTTGGTTAACCCACCCCACGGTGAACCTGCCCGGTGGCTAACCCGCCCCCGATGAACCCGCCCGGTGGTTAATCCGCTCCACGGTGAACCCGCCCCACGGTGACCCCGCCCCAGTGTAGGAGCAATGAGCCGTTGGTCCACGAGAGGAACACGAAGGCACAAGAGGACATGGAGGTGGGAACTCCACTTGCAGTGCTCCAACCTCTCAGCCTGTTGCCCACCCCCTGGCCCAGTACCCCACATCCTGCCTCCTGTCCCGATGGCCGAGACTGCCCCCCTCACTGGGGGGGAATGTAGCAGTCTTTGGCAGCCCCCTCACAGTCTCTAACACCCAGAGGTCGTCGGTTGCTGGCCACTCAGTGGTCAGGGCAGGGGTCAGAGCAGCCTGTCTCTAGCTCTGCTGGACCCCACCACTCAGGAGCTGCAGGGACTTGAATAGAAAAGCTTTGTGATTCCCTGATAGTATGCACATGGGAGCAGGCCAGGGAGCGGAAGGAGCAGTGTGGCAGTGTACCACTCCAGGGAGCAGCACGTGCTGGGGCAGGAGAGCAACGGCAGTGAAGAGTGACGTCACCAAGGTCCAGGTCAGTGATTGGAGCATGGGCAGGTACAGCAGGAGCAGCGAGAGATTGTAGAGGGATCTGATCGGGGCCCAGGAGAGGCGAGGGCCCAGGGGCAGCACGGGCCCAGCCCACACTGCGATATGTGTGCGCACTGGGTCCGTGCAGCAGAGCTGGTCTCCAGTCGTCCTGGTTAACCCTTGCCACTGGACCCAGACCTAGCTCTGTCAAGCCCGTGTGGTGGCTGGTATGCAACGGTCACCCCACGTTAAAAAAATCCTCGCACAGGCATCTTCCACCCTTCAACATGTAGTTCTGGATCTGGAATATTAGGTCCTTCATTGAAACACCTGGGAACTTTTTGAGATGAGGAGGAATTTCTTCTCTCAGAGGGTTGTAAATCTGTGGAATTTGCTGCGTCAGAGAGCTGTGGAAGCTGGGTCATTAAATAAATTTAAGACAGAGATAGACAGTTTCTTAACTGATGAGGAAATAAGGGGTTATGGGGAGCGGGCAGGGAAGTGGACCTGAGTCCATGATCAGATCAGCCATGATCTTATTAAATGGCGGAGCAGGCTCGAGGGGCCGTATGGCCGACTCCTGCTCCTATTTCTTATGTTCTTATGAGAGGTTTAAGGAGGGGTATTCTAGGGCTCGGGGCCTAGACAGCACTGAGACATGGTTAAATCAATGCAGGAAATGCTTTAATGTCTGATTTATTCTCAGCCTCTTAGTGGAACCTGATTCAGGAATATTCAAGTGAAAATGCTTTTGCATGCCAAGGTAAGGTTGACAAAAGCAGAAATAAGTACTTAACAAGGCTACTTAGCCTCAGGTAACTGCGTAGACAGAAGACCGGTGACACGGGTTGAAAGGGGAGAGAGTGTCCATGGACAGAAAATGCCTCGCCACTGCTGATTACCAACATGCCTTCCGTACAGGGAGAGAGACTCGCTGACAAGCATCAGGTCTTCTCCACAACTCTATCATCAGCACCCAGAGAGGACTGATAAGTAGCCATTAATAATTAAAAGCTATCGACCCGGTGAGCGCATATAGCTCCAAAAAAGAACTGAGATGCCAAGGGCAAGAACTGAGCATCACAACATTAGCTGATACATCAGAAAGAAAGAATTGCATTTATACAGTGCCTTTCACACCTCAGGACGTCCCAAAGCACTTTACAGCCAATGAAGTACTTTTTGAAGTGTCGTCACTGTCACGAACATACGAACAATGGCGGGCAGCTAAAGACCATCTGGTCCATCACGCCGGTCCCACACAATTGCGATACCTTGGGGCTAAAATTCCTGGGCCTCAGCGGGTCCCTACGGAATACGCACCGACCCCGCAAAAGCCCGTTCTCGGGGTGCCATGCGCACGCGCCGAAAACCATACTTCTCCGATCTGTCAAGGTTTCTCTTGATAGATCCCCAGCATCCCCGGGAGAGGGACATGCGCGCAGGAGAGATCGGGCTATTTGCCCAACACTTGCCCAGCAAGTGGCCTTCAAACCCTTACACCTGGTAAAAGCAGGTGCATAGCTTACTTTTACCAGCTTAAGTGTTTTAGAAGACATAAACATAAAAATTAAACACACAGTTTTATGTTTAAAAACCCTGTCCACTAAGGTAAGTTTATTTTTGTCATGTATGTAGATGCTGTTTGTAGCCACCAGATGGCGTCGTTGTTGGAGGCCACTGAGCAGCACGCACATGGTGCTGCTCTGGTATAAAAGGCCAGCAATTTTGTGAGTCAGGCACTTTGTGCCTAAATAAAGCAGAAGCAAGGTTGCACCTTGCTTAGTTAAACAGTACTCAGTTTGAACCTTTACTGCATTCAGAACAATTTTAAACCCTAATGTGCCCAGAAATCCCGGTTTCTTCTTCCCGCAGGCGTTCGACGAAAAATAGGCGAAAAGATGCGCACTTACATTTTGGTCGAATGCTCGCCAGAGATCCTGGAGTCGAGGCCTCCTCTTCTTGAGCAACAGAGCGCGTTCACGTTGGGATGTGCGCAGGAGTCACATGGCTCTGGGCAGCCAATCAGGTAAGTATTCTCTTGGCGGCATACCACTTCAAGGAGCAGCGCGAGCTGGTGCACCGGCAGCGAAGAGTGACATAGAAACATAGAAACTAGGTGCAGGAGTAGGCCATTCGGCCCTTCGAGCCTGCACCACCATTCAATATGGTCATGGCTGATCATTCCCTCAGTACCCCTTTCCTGCTTTGCCTCCATACCCCTTGATCCCTTTAGCTGTAAGGGCCACATCTAACTCCCTTTTGAATATACCCAATGAACTGGCCTCAACAACTTTCTGTGGTAGAGAATTCCACAGGTTTACCACTCTCTGGGTGAAGAAGTTTCTCCTCATCTCGGTCCTAAATCGCTTACCCCTTGTCCTTGGACTGTGACCCCTGGTTCTGGACTTCCCCAACATTGGGAACATTCTTCCTGCATCTAACCTGACCAATCAAGTTCCAGGTCGGTGATTGGAGCGGGGGCAGATACTGCAGGAGCGGCGAGGTCGGGGCGAAGGAGCGGCGAGAGATCGGGGCCCGGGAAAGGCGTAAGTGGTGTTGGAAGCAGATTTAATAGTAAATTTCAAAAGGGAATTCAGAGATTGGACAAGGAAACAAATTGCCAGGCTGTGGGGAAAGAGCGAGGCGAGTGGGACTGTCATTGGAGGCTGTTCAGACAATGTTCACTCGGTTGATTCCAGAGATGAGAGGGTTGACTTATAGGTTGGGCATCTACCCATTGGAATTCAAAAGAGAGAGGTGATCTTATTGAAACAGAGAAGTGGGTCGGGGAAGTTGTGTGTGTGGGGCGGGGAAGTGTGTGTGTGTGTGGGTTGGGGAAGTGTGTGTGTGTGTGGGGGTCGGGGAAGTTGTGTGTGTGGGGCGGGGAAGTGTGTGTGTGTGGGTCGGGAAAGTTTGTGCGTATGGGTCGGGGAAGTGTGTGTGTGGGTCGTGGAAGTGTGTGTGTGTGTGGGTTGGGGAAGTTTGTGTGTATGGGTCATAAGAACATAAGAACATAAGAATTAGGAACAGGAGTAGGCCATCTAGCCCCTCGAGCCTGCTCCGCCATTCAATAAGATCATGGGTGATCTGGTCGTGGACTCAGCTCCACTTACCTGCCCACTCCCCATAACCCTTAATTCCCTTATTGGTTAAAAATCTATCTATCTTTGACTTGAAAACATTCAATGAGCTAGCCTCAACTGCTTCCTTGGGCAGAGAATTCCATGGATTCACAACCCTCTGGGAGAAGAAATTGTTTCTCAACTCGGTTTTAAATTGGCTGTGCCCCCTAGTTCTAGTCTCCCCTAACAGTGGAAACAACCTCTCTGCCTCTATCTTGTCTATCCCTTTCATGATCTTAAATGTTTCTATAAGATCACCCCTCATCCTTCTGAACTCCAACGAGTAAAGACCCAGTCTACTCAATCTATCATCATAAGGTAACCCCCTCATTTCTGGAATCAGCCAAGTGAATCGTCTCTGTACCCCTTCCAAAGCCAGTATATCCTTCCTTAAGTAAGGTGACCAAAACTGCACGCAGTACTCCAGGTGCGGCCTCACCAATACCCTGTACAGTTGCAGCAGGACCTCCCTGCTTTTGTACTCCATCCCTCTCGCAATGAAGGCCAACATTCCATTCGCCTTCCTGATTACCTGCTGCACCTGCAAACTAACTTTTTGGGATTCATGCACAAGGACCCCCAGGTCCCTCTGCACCGCAGCATGTTGTAATTTCTCCCCATTCAAATAATATTCCCTTTTACTGTTTTTTTTCCCAAGGTGGATGACCTCACACTTTCCAACATTGTATTCCATCTGCCAAACCTTAGCCCATTCGCTTAACCTATCCAAATCTCCTTGCCGCCTCTCTGAGTCCTCTACATAACCCGCTTTCCCACTAATCTTTGTGTCATCTGCAAATTTTGTTGCACTACACTCTGTCCCCTCTTCTAGGTCATCTATGTATATTGTAAACAGTTGTGGTCCCAGCACTGATCCCTGTGGCACACCACTAACCACCGATTTCCAACCCGAAAAGGACCCATTTATCCCGACTCTCTGCTTTCTGTTCGCCAGCCAATTCTCTATCCATGCTAATACATTTCCTCTGACTCCGCGTACCTTTATCTTCTGCAGTAACCTTTTGTGTGGCACCTTATCGAATGCCTTTTGGAAATCTAAATACACCACATCCATCGGTACACCTCTATCCACCATGCTCGTTATATCCTCAAAGAATTCCAGTAAATTAGTTAAACATGATTTCCCCATCATGAATCCATGCTGCGTCTGCTTGATTGCACTATTCCTATCTAGATGTCCCGCTATTTCTTCCTTAATGATAGTTTCAAGCATTTTCTCCACTACAGATGTTAAACTAACCGGCCTATAGTTATCTGCCTTTTCCTGCCCCCTTTTTTAAACAGAGGCATTACAGTGTGTGTTTGTGGGGGTTGGGGAAGTGTGTGTGTGTGGGTCGGGGAAGTGTGTGTGTGTGGGTCGGGGAAATGTGTGTGTGTATGGAGGGGTCGGGGAAGTGTGTGTGTGTGGGGGTCGGGGAAGTGTGTGTGTGGGTCGAGAAAGTTTGTGTGGGTGTGTGTGGGTCGGGGAAGTCTGTGTGTGTGTGTGGGTCGGGGAAGTGTGTGTGTGTGGGTCGGGGAAGTGTGTGTGTGTGTGGATCGGGGAAGTGTGTGTGTGTGGGTCGGGGAAGTGTGTGTGTATGGGGGGTACGGGGAAGTGTGTGTGTGTGGGGGTCGGGGAAGTGTGTGTGTGTGGGGGTCGGGGAAGTGTGTGTGTGTGGGGGTCGGGGAAGTGTGTGTGTGTGGGGGTCGGGGAAGTGTGTGTGTGTGGGGGTCGGGGAAGTGTGTGTGTGTGTGTGTGGGTCGAGGAAGTTTGTGTGTGTGTGTGTGGGTCGGGGAACTGTGTGTGTGTGGGTCGGGGAAGTGTGTGTGTGTGGGTCGGGGAAGTGTGTGTGTGTGGGTGGGGGAAGTGTGTGTGTGTGGGTCGGGGAGGTTTGTGTGTGTGGGTCGGGGAAGTGTGTGTGTGTGGGTGGGGGAAGTGTGTGTGTGTGGGTCGGGGAAGTTGTATGTGTGTGGGTCGGGGAAGTGTGTGTGTGTGGGTGGGGGATGTATGTGTGTGTGGGTCGGGGAAGTGTGTGTGTGTGGGTGGGGGAAGTGTGTGTGTGTGGGTCGGGGAAGTGTGTGTGTGTGGGTGGGGGAAGTGTGTGTGTGTGGGTCAGGGAGGTTTGAGGGTTTTTTTATTCCCGTTACCCAGCAGGCACGGCGGCAGCCTCTTAATGCGGAATTCAGTCGGCCTCCTGAGCTCCTGCCCGAGGGTGAGTGTACAACGTCACTGTTTAAGCGCTGCACTTTCTCATCTTGAGCCGTAACAACTCAGTTTTGCAGTTGGAGCCTGCACCTAACGCCCGGCGGTAAAATCAGCAGTCAGGCGGTGACACTGCCTCAAAAACCGCGGTACTGAACTTCGACCCCTGAGAGTTTATACCTATCGGGAAAGATTGAACTGGCTGGGGCTCTATTCACCAGAAAAGAGAAGGCCGAGGGGCCAACCTGTTAGTGGTCTTTAAAATGATGAAGGTGTTCGATAGGGTAGACGTAGAGAAGATGTTTCCATTTGTGCGCGAGTCCAGAACTGGGGGCCATCAATATAAGACGGTCACTGATAATCCAACGGGGAATTCAGGAGAAACTTCTTTACCCAGAGAGTGGTGAGAATGTGGAACTCGCTGCCACAGGGAGGGGTTGAGGTGAATAGTATCGATGTATTTAAGGGGAAGCTGGATAAACACATGAGGGGGAAAGGAATAGAAGGATATGGTGATGGGGTGAGATGGAGAGGGGTGGGAGGGGGCTGGTGTGGAGCATAAACACCGGCACGGAGCGGTGGGGCCCAATGGTCTGTTTCTGGGCTGTACACTCTCTGTAATTCTATGTAAACATCATCAACTCATATAAAAAGTGTACACAACAACAACTGGTATTTATATAACACTGTTGTAATGTAGGTAACGCGGTAGCCAATTTGCACTCAGCATAAGAACATAAGAACATAAGAAATAGGAGCAGGAGTCGGCCATTCGGCCCCTCGAGCCTGCTCCGCCACTTAATACGATCATGGCTGATCTGATCATGGACTCAGCTCCACTTCCCTGCCCGCTCCCCATAACCCTTTATTCCCTTATCATTCAAAAATCTGTCTATCTCCACCTTCAATATATTCAATGAAGCAGCCTCCACAGCTCTCTGGGGGCAGAGAATTCCACAGATTTACAACCCTCTGAGAGAAGAAGTTCCTCCTCATCTCAGTTTTAATGGGCGGTCCCTTATTCTGAGACGATGTCCCCTAGTTTTAGTTTCCCCTATCAGTGGAAATATCCTCTCTGTAACCACCTTGTCAAGTCCCCTCATTATCTTATACATTTCGATAAGATCTCCTCTCATTCTTCTGAATTCCAATGAGTAGAGGCCCAACCTCCTCAACCTTTCCTCATAAGTCAACCCCCTCATCTCCGGAATCAACCGAGTGAACCTTCTCTGAACAGCCTCCAATGCAAGTATATCCTTCCTTAAATACGGAGACCAAAACTGTACGCAGTACTCCAGGTGTGGCCTCACCGATACCCTGTACAGTTGTAGCAGGACTTGAGAAAGATTAAAGAAAGGCTTGCATTTCTATAGCACCTTTAATGACCACCAGACTCAAGTCCCTGGAGTGGAACACAAACCCATAACCTCTGACTCCAAGGCAAGGGTGTCACCAACTGAGTCATGGTTGAGAAGCACAATCGATTTCGATTTGAACTTTGGCCAGGAGACAAAGGTAGAAAAGGGAGACTTGAGGGGACATTTTTCAGGGAGGAGTTGAGGACTTTAATTAAGCAGCGAGCTGTTGTGATCTGGAAGGCGCTGCCTGAACTGGTGGAAGCAGATTCAATCGTAAATTTCAAAAGGGAATTCAGAGATTGGACAAGGAAACAAATTGCCGGGCTGTGGGGAAAGAGCGAGGCGAGTGGGAATGTCATTGGAGGCTGTTCAGAGAATGTTCACTCGGTTGATTCCGGAGATGAGGGGTTTGACTTATAGGTTGGGCCTCTACTCATTGGAATTCAGAAGAGAGAAGTGATCTTATTGAAACAGAGAAGTGGGTCGGGGAAGTTTGTGTGTGTGTGGGTCGGGGAAGTGTGTGTGTGTGTGGGTCGGGGAAGTGTGTGTATGTGGGTCGGGGAAGTGTGTGTGTGTGGGTCGGGGAAGTGTGTGTGTGTGTGGGTCGGGGAAGTGTGTGTGTGTGTGGGTCGGGGAAGTGTGTGTGTGTGTGGGTCGGGGAAGTGTGTGTGTGTGGGTCGGGGAAGTGTGTGTGTGTGGGTCGGGGAAGTGTGTGTATGTGGGTCGGGGAAGTGTGTGTGTGTGTGTGTGGGTCGGGGAAGTTTGTGTGTGTGGGTCGGGAAAGTTTGTGTGTGTGGGTCGGGGAAGTGTGTGTGTGTGTGTGTGTGTGTGTGTGGGTCGGGGAAGTTTGTGTGTGTGGGTCGGGGAAGTGTGTGTGTGTGGGTCGGGGAAGTGTGTGTGTGTGTGTGGGTCGGGGAAGTGTGTGTGTGTGGGTCGGGGAAGTGTGTGTGTGTGGGTCGGGGAAGTGTGTGTGCGTGTGGGTCGGGGAAGTGTGTGTGTGGGTCGGGGAAGTGTGTGTGTGTGGGTCGGGGAAGTTTGTGTGTGTGGGTCGGGAAAGTTTGTGTGTGTGGGTCGGGGAAGTGTGTGTGTGTGTGTGTGTGTCTGTGTGGGTCAGAAAAGTTTGTGTGTGTGGGTCGGGGAAGTGTGTGTGTGTGTGTGGGTCGGGGAAGTGTGTGTATGTGGGTTGGGGAAGTGTGTGTGTGTGGGTCGGGGAAGTGTGTGTGTGTAGGTTGTGGAAGTGTTTGTGTGTGGGTCGGGGAAGTGTGTGTGTGTGGGTCGGGGAAGTGTGTGTGTGTGGGTCGGGGAAGTTTGTGTGTGTGGGTCGGGGAAGTGTGTGTATGTGGGTCGGGGAAGTGTGTGTATGTGGGTCGGGGAAGTGTGTGTATGTGGGTCGGGGAAGTGTGTGTATGTGGGTCGGGGAAGTTTGTGTGTGTGGGTCGGGGAAGTGTGTGTGTGTGGGTCGGGGAAGTGTGTGTATGTGGGTCGGGGAAGTGTGTGTATGTGGGTCGGGGAAGTGTGTGTGTGTGGGTCGGGGAAGTGTGTGTGTGTGGGTCGGGGAAGTGTGTGTGTGTGGGTCGGGGAAGCGTGTGTATGTGGGTCGGGGAAGTGTGTGTGTGTGGGTCGGGGAAGTGTGTGTGTGTAGGTTGTGGAAGTGTGTGTGTGTGGGTCGGGGAAGTGTGTGTGTGTAGGTCGTGGAAGTGTGTGTGTGTGGGTCGGGGAAGTGTGTGTGTGTGGGTCGGGGAAGTGTGTGTGTGTGGGTCGGGGAAGTGTGTGTGTGTGGGTCGGGGAAGTTTGTGTGTGTGTGGGTTGGGGAAGTGTGTGTGTGTGGGTCGGGGAAGTTTGTGTGTGTGTGGGTTGGGGAAGTGTGTGTGTGTGGGTGGGGGATGTATGTGTGTGTGGGTCGGGGAAGTGTGTGTTTGTGGATCGGGGAAGTGTGTGTGTGTGGGTCGGGGAAGTGTGTGTGTGTGGGTGGGGGAAGTGTGTGTGTGTGGGTCAGGGAGGTTTGAGGGTTTTTTTATTCCCGTTACCCAGCGGGCACGGCGGCAGCCTCTTAATGCGGAATTCAGTCGGCCTCCTGAGCTCCTGCCCGAGGGTGAGTGTACAACATCACTCTTTAAGCGCTGCACTTTCTCATCTTGAGCCGTAAAAACTCAGTTTTGCAGTTGGAGCCTGCACCTAACGCCCGGCGGTAAAATCAGCAGTCAGGCGGTGACACTGCCTCAAAAACCGCGGTACTGAACTTCGACCCCTGAGAGTTTATACCTGTCGGAAAAATTGAACTGGTTGGGGCTCTATTCACCAGAAAAGAGAAGGCCGAGGGGCCGACCCGTTTGAGGTCTTTAAAATGATGAAGGTGTTCGATAGGGTAGACGTAGAGAAGATGTTTCCATTTGTGCGCGAGTCCAGAACTGGGGGCCATCAATATAAGACGGTCACTGATAATCCAACGGGGAATTCAGGAGAAACTTCTTTACCCAGAGAGCGGTGAGAATGTGGAACTCACTGCCACAGGGAGGGGTTGAGGTGAATAGTATCGATGTATTTAAGGGGAAGCTGGATAAACACATGAGGGGGAAAGGAATAGAAGGATATGGTGATGGGGTGAGATGGAGAGGGGTGGGAGGGGGCTGGTATGGAGCATAAACACCGGCACGGAGCGGTGGGGCCCAATGGTCTGTTTCTGGGCTGTACACTCTCTGTAATTCTATGTAAACATCATCAACTCATATAAAAAGTGTACACAACAACAACTGGTATTTATATAACACTGTTGTAATGTAGGTAACGCGGTAGCCAATTTGCACTCAGCATAAGAACATAAGAACATAAGAAATAGGAGCAGGAGTCGGCCATTCGGCCCCTCGAGCCTGCTCCGCCACTTAATACGATCATGGCTGATCTGATCATGGACTCAGCTCCACTTCCCTGCCCGCTCCCCATAACCCTTTATTCCCTTATCATTCAAAAATCTGTCTATCTCCACCTTCAATATATTCAATGAAGCAGCCTCCACAGCTCTCTGGGGGCAGAGAATTCCACAGATTTACAACCCTCTGAGAGAAGAAGTTCCTCCTCATCTCAGTTTTAATGGGCGGTCCCTTATTCTGAGACGATATCCCCTAGTTTTAGTTTCCCCTATCAGTGGAAATATCCTCTCTGTAACCACCTTGTCAAGTCCCCTCATTATCTTATACATTTCGATAAGATCTCCTCTCATTCTTCTGAATTCCAATGAGTAGAGGCCCAACCTCCTCAACCTTTCCTCATAAGTCAACCCCCTCATCTCCGGAATCAACCGAGTGAACCTTCTCTGAACAGCCTCCAATGCAAGTATATCCTTCCTTAAATACGGAGACCAAAACTGTACGCAGTACTCCAGGTGTGGCCTCACCGATACCCTGTACAGTTGTAGCAGGACTTGAGAAAGATTAAAGAAAGGCTTGCATTTCTATAGCACCTTTAATGACCACCAGACTCAAGTCCCTGGAGTGGAACACAAACCCATAACCTCTGACTCCAAGGCAAGGGTGTCACCAACTGAGTCATGGTTGAGAAGCACAATCGATTTCGATTTGAACTTTGGCCAGGAGACAAAGGTAGAAAAGGGAGACTTGAGGGGACATTTTTCAGGGAGGAGTTGAGGACTTTAATTAAGCAGCGAGCTGTTGTGATCTGGAAGGCGCTGCCTGAACTGGTGGAAGCAGATTCAATCGTAAATTTCAAAAGGGAATTCAGAGATTGGACAAGGAAACAAATTGCCGGGCTGTGGGGAAAGAGCGAGGCGAGTGGGAATGTCATTGGAGGCTGTTCAGAGAATGTTCACTCGGTTGATTCCGGAGATGAGGGGTTTGACTTATAGGTTGGGCCTCTACTCATTGGAATTCAGAAGAGAGAAGTGATCTTATTGAAACAGAGAAGTGGGTCGGGGAAGTTTGTGTGTGTGTGGGTCGGGGAAGTGTGTGTGTGTGTGGGTCGGGGAAGTGTGTGTATGTGGGTCGGGGAAGTGTGTGTGTGTGGGTCGGGGAAGTGTGTGTGTGTGTGGGTCGGGGAAGTGTGTGTGTGTGTGGGTCGGGGAAGTGTGTGTGTGTGTGGGTCGGGGAAGTGTGTGTGTGTGGGTCGGGGAAGTGTGTGTGTGTGGGTCGGGGAAGTTTGTGTGTGTGTGGGTCGGGGAAGCGTGTGTGTGTGTGGGTCGGGGAAGTGTGTGTGTGTGGGTCGGGGAAGCGTGTGCGTGTGTGGGTCGGGGAAGTGTGTGTATGTGGGTCGGGGAAGTGTGTGTGTGTGTGTGTGGGTCGGGAAAGTTTGTGTGTGTGGGTCGGGGAAGTGTGTGTGTGTGGGTCGGGGAAGTGTGTGTGCGTGTGGGTCGGGGAAGTGTGTGTATGTGGGTCGGGGAAGTGTGTGTGTGTGGGTCGGGAAAGTGTGTGTGTGTGTGTGTGTGTGTGTGTGGGTCAGAAAAGTTTGTGTGTGTGGGTTGGGGAAGTGTGTGTGTGTGGGTCGGGAAGTGTGTGTGTGTGGGTCGGGGAAGTGTGTGTATGTGGGTCGGGGAAGTGTGTGTGTGTGTGTGGGTCGGGGAAGTGTGTGTGTGTGGGTCGGGGAAGTGTGTGTGTGTGGGTCGGGGAAGTGTGTGTGTGTGGGTCGGGGAAGTGTGTGTGTGTGGGTCGGGGAAGTGTGTGTGTGTGGGTCGGGGAAGTGTGTGTGTGTAGGTTGTGGAAGTGTGTGTGTGTGTGTGGGTCGGGGAAGTGTGTGTGTGTGGGTCGGGGAAGTGTGTGTTTGTGGATCGGGGAAGTGTGTGTTTGTGTGGGTTGGGGAAGTGTGTGTGTGTGTGGGTTGGGGAAGTGTGTGTGTGTGTGGGTCGGGGAAGTGTGTGTGTGTGTGGGTCGGGGAAGTGTGTGTATGTGGGTCGGGGAAGTGTGTGTGTGTGTGTGGGTCGGGGGAGTGTGTGTGTGGGTCGGGGAAGTGTGTGTGTGGGTCGGGGAAGTGTGTGTGTGGGTCGGGGAAGTGTGTGTGTGTGGGTCGGGGAAGTGTGTGTGTGTGGGTCGGGGAAGTGTGTGTGTGTAGGTTGTGGAAGTGTGTGTGTGTGTGGGTCGGGGAAGTGTGTGTGTGTGGGTCGGGGAAGTGTGTGTGTGTGGGTCGGGGAAGTGTGTGTGTGTGGGTCGGGGAGGTGTGTGTGTGTGGGTCGGGGAAGTTTGTGTGTGTGGGTCGGGGAAGTGTGTGTGTGTGGGTCGGGGAAGTGTGTGTGTGTGGGTCGGGGAAGTGTGTGTGTGTGGGTCGGGGAAGTGTGTGTGTGTAGGTTGTGGAAGTGTGTGTGTGTGTGGGTCGGGGAAGTGTGTGTGTGTGGGTCGGGGAAGTGTGTGTGTTTGTGGATCGGGGAAGTGTGTGTGTGTGTGTGTTGGGGAAGTGTGTGTGTGTGTGGGTCGGAGAAGTGTGTGTGTGTGTGGGTCGGGGAAGTTTGTGTGTGGGGGTCGGGGAAGTGTGTGTGTGTGTGGGTCGGGGAAGTGTGTGTGTGGGTCGGGGAAGTGTGTGTGTGTGGGTCGGGGAAGTGTGTGTTTGTGGATCGGGGAAGTGTGTGTGTGTGTGTGGGTCGGGGAAGTGTGTGTGTGTGGGTCGGGGAAGTGTGTGTGTGTGGGTCGGAGAAGTGTGTGTGTGTGTGGGTCGGGGAAGTGTGTGTGTGTGGGTCGGGGAAGTGTGTGTGTGTGGGTCGGGGAAGTGTGTGTGTGTGGGTCGGAGAAGTGTGTGTGTGTGTGGGTCGGGGAAGTTTGTGTGTGGGGGTCGGGGAAGTGTGTGTGTGTGGGCCGGGGAAGTGTGTGTGTGGGGGTCAGGGAAGTGTGTGTGTGTGGGTCGGGGAAGTGTGTGTGTGTGGGTCAGGGAGGTTTGAGGGTTTTTTTATTCCCGTTACCAATGGGCACGGCGGCAGCCTCTTAATGCGGAATTCAGTCGGCCTCCTGAGCTCCTGCCCGAGGGTGAGTGTACGTCACTCTTTAAGCGCTGCACTTTCTCATCTTGAGCCGTAAAAACTCAGTTTTGCAGTTGGAGCCTGCACCTAACGCCCGGCGGTAAAATCAGCAGTCAGGCGGTGACACTGCCTCAAAAACCGCGGTACTGAACTTCGACCCCTGAGAGTTTATACCTATCGGGAAAATTGAACTGGCTGGGGCTCTATTCACCAGAAAAGAGAAGGCCGAGGGGCCAACCCGTTTGAGGTCTTTAAAATGATGAAGGTGTTCGATAGGGTAGACGTAGAGAAGATGTTTCCATTTGTGCGTGAGTCCAGAACTGGGGGCCATCAATATAAGACGGTCACTGATAATCCAACGGGGAATTCAGGAGAAACTTGTTTACCCAGAGAGCGGTGAGAATGTGGAACTCGCTGCCACAGGGAGGGGTTGAGGTGAATAGTATCGATGTATTTAAGGGGAAGCTGGATAAACACATGAAGGAGAAAGGAATAGAAGGATATGGTGATGGGGTGAGATGGAGAGGGGTGGGAGGGGGCTGGTGTGGAGCATAAACACCGGCACGGAGCATGGGGCCCAATGGCCTGTTTCTGGGCTGTACATTCTCTGTAATTTTATGTAAACATCATCAACTCATATAAAAAGTGCACACAACAACAACTGGTATTTATATAACACTGTTGTAATTTAGGTAACGCGGTAGCCAATTTGCACTCAGCATAAGAACATAAGACCATAAGAACATAAGAAATAGGAGCAGGAGTCGGCCATTCGGCCCCTCGAGCCTGCTCCACCATTTAATATCATGGCTGATCTGATCATGGACTCAGCTCCACTTCCCTGCCCGCTCCCCATAACCCTTTACTCCCTTATCACTCAAAAATCTGTCTATCTCCGCCTTAAATATATTCAATGACCCAGCCTTCACAGATCTCTGGGGCAGAGAATTCCACAGATTTACAACCCTCTGAGAGAAGAAATTCCTCCTCATCTCTGTTTTAAATGGGCGGCCCCTTATTCTGAGACTATGTCCCCTCGGTTTAGTTTCCCCTATGAGTGGAAATATCCTCTCTGCATCCACCTTGTCGAGCCCCCTCATTATCTTATAAGTTTCAATAAGATCACTTCTCATTCTTCTGAATTCCAATGAGTAGAGGCCCAACCTTCTCAACCTTTCCTCATAAGTCAACCCCCTCATCTCCGGAATCAACCAAGTGAACCTTCTCTGAACAGCCTCCAATGCAAGTATATCCTTCCTTAAATACGGAGACCAAAACTGTACGCAGTACTCCAGGTGTGGCCTCACCAATACCCTGTACAGTTGTGGCAAGACTTCCCTGCTTTTGTACTCCATCATCCCCTTTGCAATAAAGGCCAACATTCCATTGGCCTTCCTGATTATTTGCTGTACCTGCATACTAACATTTTGTGTTTCATGCACAAGGACCCCCAGGTCCCTCTGTACTGCAGCACTTTGCAATTTTACTCCATTTAAATTATAATTTGCTTTTCTATTTTGTCTGCCAAAGTGGATAACCTCACATTTTCCCACATCATACTCCACCTGGCCTACTCCTGCTCCTACTTCTTACGTTTCTTACATTTATGGGTCATCCCCTGATGACAAAATCCGAGATATTCCGAGACTCCCACTCTCACCTCTCGGTCCACGGCCTCTCACACTCTTCCAACGCAAGCCCGAGGAACAGCACCTCATCTTTCGGTTTGGCACTTTACAGCCTTCTGGTCTCAACATCATGTTCGACAATTTCAGACCATGACCTCTGCCCCTAGGTTCCACCACCCGCCCACCCCCAATGCCAGCTGATGATAATTCTGCCATTCCCATTTACACCCTCTCTAGACTCATCTTTTGTTTCTTAACTTGTCCCATTACCATCTCCTTTCGTCTCGCACCATCATCCCTTTTGTCATCTCCTGCCTTCCACCCTATCACAGACCTTCCCTTTTGTTCCTTCCTCATTTCCCTGACCCTACACTCGCTTAAAAACCTGTTACATCTCTAACTCTTTCCTGTTCCGACAAAGGGTCATCGACCTGAAACGTTAACTCTGTTTCTCTCTCTTTTTTTTTCCACAACTATTTTAAGTTGAACCTATAAATCAAGTGTCCCCTTTAAAGGGGCACTAAAACCGACAAATAAACCAGTTAAACTTTAGACATTAAGGATCAAAGTAAAATTTGGTTGCCGGGGGTGATGATGCACTCCAGTCTCTCCGGCGCCCACCTCTCTCGGAAGGCCGCGAGCGTACCGGTGGACACCGCGTGCTCCATCTCCAGGGACACCCTGGCTCGGATGTAACCACGGAAGAGAGGCAGGCAGTCGGGCTGAACGATCCCCTCGACCGCCCGCTGCCTGGACCGGCTGATGGCCCCCTTGGCCAGGCCCAGGAGCAGTCCTACGAGGAGGCCTTCCGACCTGCCCGCTCCCCTCCGCACAGGGTGCCCAAAGATCAGGAGCGTGGGACTGAAGTGCAACCAGAATTTGAGGAGCAGCCCCTTCAAATATTGGAAGAGGGGCTGCAACCTCACACACTCAGTGCATCATCATCATCACAGGCAGTCCCTCGGAATCGAGGAAGACTTGCTTCCACTCTAAAAATGAGTCCTTCGGTGGCTGAACAGTCCAATACGGGAATTACAGTCTCTGTCACAGGTGGGACAGATAGTGGTTGGAGGAAAGGGTGGGTGGGACGGGTTTGCCGCACGCTCCTTCCGCTGCCTGCGCTTGCTTTCTGCATGCTCTCGGCAACGAGACTCGAGGTGCTCAGCGCCCTCCCGGATGCTCTTCCTCCACTTAGGGCGGTCTTTGGCCGGGGACTCCCAGGTGTCGGTGGGGATGTTGCACTTTATCAGGGAGGCTTTGAGGGTGTCCCTGTAACCTTTCCTCTGCCCACCTTTGGCTCGTTTGCCGTGTAGGAGTTCCGAGTGGAGCGCTTGCTCTGGGAGTCTCGTGTCGGGCATCCGGGCAACGTGAACTGATCGAGCCTCCCACATTCAGCGCAGATGCTGCCCGACCCCGATGAGCGTTTTTTCTGTTTTCATTTCAGATCTCCAGCATTCCGCAGCGTTTGGCTTTTATATTCTGGGATCCGCCGGAGGCGCGGCATTGCGGACAAAGCGAGCTGTTCCCGTGCCACCGCGGCAACTCCCGGCGTCCCGCCAAGCGCAAAAGACTTTGCCGCGGTGCGGAGGGAGCAGATGTCGATTGCGGAACTGCCAGCGCCTCACGTAGTCAGCTGTGATCACGAGGAGGCAGACAGCAGCTGCTGAACGCCCACAGAAGCCAACACCTACGGGCGCTCTGCAAGTTCAGATATCGCACGTGGCTCTCGTTCGCTTGGGATGTGTGTTCCCTGACTCGCTGCGTGCGATTTCGCAGCTCCGTCAGCTTTCATGTTAACGTCAGCTAACAGCATCCTTTCAGGTAGCAATTACTTCGCTTTCACAAAGCTGACAACATTTTCTTCTCATTTACAGATGATGCAAATTGGTCATGTGGTTGATAGTGGGAGTCCTAGTGCATGAAAGACAAAAAGTTAAATCTTGAATAAAGAGTCAGACTAGATACTGCAAGCTCAAAGTAAGTGTGACCACAGTCCTTTATTACAGATCTCAGAGTGCCTCTCCAGCCTGTGAGGCCTCCTTATATACAGGTGCTCCCAAGGGATTGAGGGATCCCTTGGGACTCCAGGGGGTTAGACATGGTATTTACAGGTTTACATACATAACAGTTAGTATGCAGGTACAGCAAGTATTCAGGAAAGCCAATGGAATGTTGGCCTTTATTGCAAGGGGGATGGAACAGTCAGTATTTCATTCCTTAAATACTGAGACCAAAACTGTACGCAGTACTCCAGGTGTGGCCTCACCAATACCCTGTACAGTTGTAGCAGGACTTCTCTGCTTTTATACTCCATCCCCCTTGCAATAAAGGCCAAGATTCCATTGGCCTTCCTGATCACTTGCTGTACCTGCATGCTAACTTTTTTGTGTTTCATGCACAAGGACCCCCAGATCCCTCTGTACTGCAGCATTTGCAATTTTTCGCCATTTGAATTGTAATTTGCTTTTCTATTTTTTCTGCCAAAGTGGATAACCTCAAATTTTTCCACATTATACTCCATCTGCAAATTTTTGCCCACTCACTTACTCTGTCTATATCTCTTTGCAGATTTTTTGTGTCCTCCTCACAACTTGCTTTCCCACCCATCTTTGTATCATCAACAAACTTGGCTGCATTACAGTCAGTCCCTTCATCCAAGTCATTAATATAGATTGTAAATAGTTGGGGTCCCAGCACTGATCCCTGCGACACCCCACTAGTTACTGTTTGCCAACAAGAAAATGACGCATTTATCCTGACTCTCTGTTTTCTGTTAGTTAGCCAATCCTCTATCCATGCTAATATATGACCTCTAACCCTGTGAACTTTTATCTTCTGCAGTAACCTTTTATGTGGCACCTTATCAAATGCCTTCTGTAAATCCAAATACACCACATCTACTGGTTCCCCCTATCCACCCTGCTCGTTACATCCTCAAAGAACTCCAGCAAATTTGTCAAACGTGATTTCCCTTTCATACAACCATGTTGCTTGATTGAATTATGCTTTTCCAAATGTCCTGCTACTGCTTCCTTAATAATGGACTCTAGCATTTTCCCAACCACAGATGTTAGGCTAACTGGTCTATAGTTTCCTGCTTTCTGTCTGCCTCCTTTGTTACATTTGCGGTTTTCCAATCCGCTGGGACTTCCCCAGAATCCAGGGAATTTTGGGAGATTACAACCAATGCATCCATTATTTTTCCAGCCACTTCTTTTAAAACCCAAGGATGTAAGCCATCGGGTCCAGGGGACTTGTCTGTCTTTAGTCCCATTATTTTACCGAGTACTTTAGTGATAGTGATTGTTTTAAGTTCTCCCCTCCCGCTGCAGTGCGAGCAGCAGGGAGTCCGGGGATGTCAGAGGCCTACAAAAGGCCCAACGCATCGAAGAGGTGGGAATGAGGGCAGCAGGGAGTCCGGGGATGTCGGAGGCCGACAAGAGGCCAACCGGTGCAGCTGCAGCAGCGAGGCACAAAGAAGTAGAAAGAAATCGAAAGGAGACATCACAGCCAAGGGGGTAAGTGAGTGGCTGGTGATTGGTAAGTAGTTTTTCTTTTACTTTTCTATATCAGTAAGTAACCTTTAACATTGTTGTTGCCAATTTAAGTTAATCTAGGGGTTAAGACATGGCAGGACAGCTCGGACCACGTGTTATGCTCCTCCTGTACTATGTGGGAACTCAGGGACGCTTCCGGTGTCCCTGACGACTACGTGTGCGGGAAGTGTATCCGCCTCCAGCTCCTGACGGACCACATTGCGGCACTGGAGCTGCGGGTGGATTCACTCTGGAGCAGGCACGATGCTGAGAATGACGTGAATAGCACATTTAGCGAGTTGGTCTTATCGCAGGTGAAGGGTCCACAGCCAGATAGGGAATGGAAGACCAACAGGAAGAGCAGTGCAAGGAAGGTAGTGCAGGGGTCCCCTGCGGTCATCCCCTGCAAAACAGATACACCGCTTTGGGTACTGTTGAGGGGGATGACTTATCAGGGGAGGGCAGCAGCAGCCAAGTTCATAGCACCGTGGGTGGCTCTGCTGCACAGGAGGGCAGGAAGAAGAGTGGGAGAGCTATAGTGATAGGGGATTCGATTGTAAGGGGAATAGATAGACGTTTCTGCGGCCGCAACCGAGACTCCAGGATGGTATGTTGCCTCCCTGGTGCAAGGGTCAAGGATGTCTCGGAGCAGGTGCAGGACATTCTGAAAAGGGAGGGTGAACAGCCAGTTGTCGTGGTGCACATAGGTACCAACGATATAGGTAACAAACGGGATGAGGTCCTATGAGACGAATTTAGGGAGCTAGGAGCTAAATTAAAAAGTAGACTTCAAAAGTAGTAATCTCAGGATTGCCACGTGCCACGTACTAGTCAGAGTAGGAATCGCAGGATAGCTCAGATGAATACGTGGCTTGAGGAGTGGTGCAGAAGGGAGGGATTCAAATTCCTAGGGCATTGGAACCGGTTCTGGGGGAGGTGGGACCTGTACAAACCGGACGGTCTGCACCTGGGCAGGACCGGAACTAATGTCCTAGGGGGAGTGTTTGCTAGTGCTGTTGGGGAGGAGTTAAACTGACATGGCAGGGGGATGGGAACCTATGCAGAGAGACAGAGGGAAATAAAATGGAGGCAGAAGCAAAAGATAGAAAGGAGAATAGTAAAAGTGGAGGGAAGAGAAACCCAAGGCAAAAAACAAAAAGGGCCACATTACAGCAAAATTCTAAAGGGGCAAAATGTGTTAAAAAGACAAGTCTGAAGGCTCTGTCCCTCAATGCGAGGAGTATTCGGAATAAGGTGGACCAATTAACTGCGCAGACAGCAGTTAACGGATACGATGTAATTGGCATCACGGAGACATGACTCCAGGGTGACCAAGGCTGGGAACTCATCATCCAGGGGTATTCAATATTTAGGAAGGATAGACAGAGAGGAAAAGGAGGCGGGGTGGCGTTGCTGGTTAAAGAGGAAATTAATGCAATAGTAAGAAAGGACATTAGCTTGTATGATGTGGAATCGGTATGAGTGGAGCTGCGGAATACCAAAGGGCAGAAAACGCTAGTGAGAGTTGTGTATAGACCACCAAACAGTAGTAGTGAGGTTGGGGACACCATCAAACAAGAAATAAGGGATGTGTGCAATAAAGGTACAGCAGTTATCATGGGCGACTTTAATTTACATATTGATTGGGCTAACCTAACTGGTAGTAATGCGGTGGAGGAGGATTTCCTGTAGTGCATGAGGGATGGTTTTCTAGACCAATATGTCGAGGAACCAACTAGAGAGCTGGCCATCGTAGGCTGGGTGATGTGTAACGAGAAGGGACTAATTAGCAATCCTGTTGTGCGAGGTCCATTGGGGAAGAGTGACCATAATATGGTAGATTTCTTTATTAAGACGGAGAGTGACACAGTTAATTCGGAAACTAGGGTCCTGAACTTAAGGAAAGGTAACTTCGACAGCATGAGGCGTGATTTGGCTAGAATAGACTGGCAAAGGATACTTAAAGAGTTGACGGTGGATAAGCAATGGCAAACATTTAAAGATCACATGGATGAACTTCAGCAATTGTATATCCCTGTCTAGAGTAAAAATAAAATGGGGAAGGTGGCTCAACCGTGGCTAAAAAGGGAAATTAAGGATAGTGTTAAAACCAAGGAAGAGGCGTATAAATTGGCTAGAAAAAGTAACAAACCTGAGGACTGGGAGAAATTTAGAATTCAACAGAGGAGGACTAAGGGTTTAATTAAGAGGGGGAAAATAGAGTACGAGAGGAAGCTTTCAGGGAACATAAAAACTGACTGCAAAATCTTCCATAAATATGTGAAGAGAAAAAGATTAGTGAAGACAAAGTTGGATTCAGGTGAATTTATAATGGGGAACAAAGAAATGGCAGACCAATTGAACAAATACTTCGGTTCTGTCTTCACGAAGGAAGACACGAATAACCTTCCAAACGTACGAGGGGACAGTGGGTCTAATGAGAAGGAGGAACTGAAGGATATCCTTATTAGGCGGGAAATTGTGTTCAGGAAATTGATGGGATTGAAGGCTGATAATTCCCCAGGGCCTGATAGTCTGCATCCCAGAGTACTTAAGGAAGTGGCCCGAGAAATAGTGGATGCATTGGTGATCATTTTCCAACAGTCTATCGACTCTGGATTAGTTCCTATGGACTGGAAGGTAGCTAATGTAACACCACTTTTTTAAAAAGGTGGGAGAGAGAAAACGGGTTATTATAAACCGGTTAGCCTGACATCAGTAGTGGGGGTGACGGGATCGGTCCAAGTCAGCATGGATTTATGAAAGGGAAATCATGCTTGACGAATCTTCTGGAATTTTTTGAGGATGTAATTAGCAGAGTGGACAAGGGAGAACCAGTGGATGTGGTGTATTTGGACTTTCAAAAGGCTTTTGAGAAGGTCCCGCACAAGAGATTGGTGTGCAAAGTCAAAGCGCATGGTATTGGGGCTAATGTATTGACATGGATAGAGAACTGGTTGGCAGACAGGAAGCAGAGAGTCGGGATAAACGGGTCCTTTTCAGAATGGCAGGCAGAGACTAGTGGAGTGCCACAGACCTCAGTGCTGGGACCCCAGCTCTTTACAATATACATTAACGATTTGGATGACGGAATTGAGTGTAATATCTCCAAGTTTGCAGATGACACTAAACTGGGTGGCGGTGTGAGCTGTGAGAGGGACGCTAAGAGGTTGCTGGGTGACTTGGACAGGTTAGGTGAGTGGGCAAATGCAGATGCAGTATAATGTGGATAAATGTGAGGTTATCCACTTTGGGGCAAAAACAGGAAGGCAGAATATTATCTGAATGGCGGCAGATTAGGAAAAGGGGAGGTGCAGCGAGACCTGAGTGTCATGGTACATCAGTCATTGAAAGTTGGCATGCAGGTACAGCAGGCGGTGAAGAAGGTAAATGGTATGTTGGCCTTCATAGCTAGAGGATTTGAGTATATGAGCAGGGAGGTCTTACTGCAGTTGTACAGGGCCTTAGTGAGGCCTCACATGGAATATTGTGTTCAGTTTTGGTCTCCCAATCTGAGGAAGGACATTCTTGCTATTGAGGGAGTGCAGCGAAGGTTCACCAGACCGATTGCGGGGATGGCTGGACTGTCATATGGGGAGAGACTGGATCGACTGGGCCTTTATTCACTGGAGTTTAGAAGGATGAGAGGGGATCTCATAGAAACGTTTAAGATTCTGACGGGACTGGACAGATCAGATGCGGGAAGAATGTTCCCGATGTTGGGGAAGTCTAGAACCAGGGGACACCGTCTAAGGATAAGGGGTAGGCCATTTAGGACTGAGATGAGGAGAAACTTCTTCACTCAGAGAGTTGTTAACCTGTGGAATTCCCTGCCGCGGAGAGTTGTTGATGCCAGTTCATTGGATATATTCAAGAGAGAGTTAGATATGGCCCTTACGGTTAAGGGGATCAAGGGGTATGGAGAGAAAGCAGGAAAGGGGTACTGAGGGAATGATCAGCCATGATCTTATTAAAGGGTGGTGCAGGTTCGAAGGGCCGAATGACCTACTCCTGCACCTATTTTCTATGTTTCTAAGGGCCCAAGTTTCCACATGATTTGCGCCTGATTTTTCGGAGCAACTGGTGGAGAATGGACTATCTTAGAAATCGCAATTCTCCACATTTTTTTTTCTGCAGTTCTATTCAGGTAGAACAGTTCCACTTTGGAACAGAATTTTTTCTTCAAAAGGGGGCGTGTCCGGCCACTGACGCCTGATTTCAAAGTTTCCACAGTGAAAACGTACTCCAAACTAACTTAGAATGGAGCAAGTGAAGATTTTTGTAGAACTGAAAAAACCTGTTCTACACATTAAAAAATCAGGCGCAGGTTACAAATTAGGCGTCCAGAACGAGGTGGGGGGGGGGGGGGGAGGGAAGGGAAGTCATTAAATTCTACAATAAATCCTTATTTATACTTCTACAAATATTATACAAATAAATCCAACCTGAATAAACATTTATAAGCAAAGAAAAGATTAAATAAACCATCTTCCTACCTGTGTGAAAGTGCTTCAGGCAGGCCTTTCGGGACTGAAGACTGAACGGGCCGGCCCGAGACTTCGGGCAGGGCCCGTCCCCAGCACCAGATTTACAGGTAGGTGGCGTTGGGTCGGGTCGGGGAGGCTTGGTTCGGTTCGGGTCGGGGGGAGGGAAGGAGAGAGAGGGAGGGAGAGAGAGGGGGGGAGGTCGGGAGAGAGAGGGGGAGAGAGAGAGGGGGAAGAGAGAGGGACGAGGGAGGGAGGGGGAGGGGAGGTCGGGGAGGGGGAGGTCAGGGAGGGGGAGGCCAGGTCGGATCCAGTCCGGGGGCGGGGAGCGGGAGTCGGGTCGGGTCGAGTCGGGGGGTGGGGGGGCGGAGCGGGAGCGGGAGCGGGAGTCGGGTCGGGTCCGGTCCAGGGGGGGGTGGGGGGGAGCGGGTGTCGGGTCTGGTCAGGGTGGGGGGAGCTGGGGAAGCAGGAGCATGCCGTGGGAGGAGCCTTATTCACGCAGCCCCAGTGAGGCCATTCGGCCAGGGCTAGGGGCTGCGTGCTTCGGGCCCCTCCCACACAGTTCGGCGCCTGGAGTTACTGCATTTGCGTGCCCACTGTAGCACGCATGTGCAGAGGTCCCGGCACTGTTTTCAGCGCAGGGACCTGGCTCCGCACCCCCACAGCTCGTGTTTGCGCTGCGCCGAGGGCCAGAGGACCTGCAGGGAGGTGGAGAATACGGAGGATTTTTTTAGGCGCACTTTGTGGCACGAAAAACGGGCGTCCAGGTCGGGACTGAGCCGTTCTAGGCACATGTGGAAACTTGGGCCCTAAGTTTCTATGTTTTCCTATAGCCCCTTGATTATCTACTATTGGGATGTTTTTATTGTCTTCTACCGTGCAGACCGAAACAAAATATTTGTTCAATGTCTCTCCCTTTTCCCTGTTCCCTATTATTAATTCCCCAGTCTCATCCTCCAGGAGGCCAACATTTACTTCAGCCACTCTTTTCCTTTTCATGTACCTGTAGAAACTCTGACTATCTGTTTTTATATTTCACGCTAGTTTGCTTTCATAATCTATCTTCCCTCTTAATATGTCCTTGCTATACAGTACAAATGCACACGAGGCGCATACTAGAGAGAAGGTCACTCTGTGACCAGTGACCTTTATTAGCCAGCACTGAAGTGGAGAACATGGGTGGAGCTTCCCCTTTTATACCTGAAAGTCCAGGTTAGGAGTGTCTCCCACAAGTTCAGCACCTAGTGCTCAGTGTTCTCACGGTGTACAACTTAGGTCAGTTTATACATGTGTTACAATGGCAGTAGAATACATGACATCACCTCCCCCCCAAAGTCTTATTGGGATCACAGGTTGAGTCTCTCTGGTGGTTTACGCTCCCTTGTAGAGCGCCTGAGTTGGGGCTCCGGTTGTTAGGCGCTGGCCTGAGTGTCTGCTGTTTGCAGTGACTCAGGCCTGTCCGGACTTCCCACAGTGACTGGCCTCTCCTCCCTTTGGTTCCGGTGTTCGGTCGCCTGTGGTGGAGTGAACTCTACATCGTGTTCTTCCTCTGCTTCTTCCATGGGGTTGCTGAACCTCCTTTTTGTTTGATCCACGTGTTTGCGGCAGATTTGCCCATTGGTAAATTTAACTATTCCCCTCTTTGACAACCACAGTGCCTGCGAGCCATTTGGGCCCTGCAGCGTAGTTGAGGACAAAGGCAGGGTCATTGACATCAATACATCGCGCCCTCGCATTCCTGTCATGGTAGTCACATTGTGACCGGCGCCTGCTCTCCACAATTTCTTTCATGGTGGGTGTATAAGGGATAATCGGGTTTTGAGCGTCCTTTTCATTAGCAGCTCTGCGGGTGGAACCCCTGTGAGCGAGTGTGGTCGGGATCTGTAGGTCAACAGGAGGCGTGATAAGTGGCTTTGTAGAGAACCCCCCTTGGATTCTGAGCATCCCCTGTTTGATTATCTGCACTGCTCGTTCCGCCTGGCCATTTGAGGCCGGCTTGAACACTGCCGTTCTGACATGGTTGATACTATTTCCTGCCATGAAGTCCTGGAATTCAATGCTTGTAAAGCACGGGCCATTGTCGCTGAGCAAGACATCCGGTAGAACGTGGGCAGCGAACATTGCCCGTAGACTTTCTATCGTGGCAGAGGATGTGTTTGAATTGAGAATGTCACACTCAATCCATTTGGAGTAGGCGTCTACTACAATCAAAAATATTTTTCCCATGAAAGGACCGTAGTCCACATGGATGCGTGACCATGGCTTGGCGGGCCTGGACCAGGGGCTAAGGGGGGCTTCCCTGGGCGCATTGCCCAGCTGGGCACACGTGTTGCACCTACGAACACAAAGTTCCAGGTCTGCATCTATCCCTGGCCACCAAACATGTGACCTGGCAATTGCCTTCATCATTGTGGAGTTCTCAGATGAACGCCTCTCTGCCCATCTGGGGCATGACTATTCGGTTACCCCTTAGTAGGCAATCGGCCTCAATCGAGAGTTCATCCTTGCACCTGTGAAATGGCTTAAATTCCTTAGGGCATGCCCCGTACGTGGCTGCCCAGTCCCCATTCAGGACACATTTCTGAACTAAAGACAGTAGCGGGTCTCTATTTGTCCAGACTTTGATCTGACGGGCTGTCACTGGTGAGCCTTCGCTTTCGAAAGCTTCAACAGCCATGACCATCTCAGCAGCATGCTCGGTTGCCCCCTCGGTGGTGGCTAGTGGGAGCCTGCTGAGTGCATCGGCGCAGTTTTCAGTGCCCGGTCTGTGCCGAATTGTGTAGTCATTGGCGGCTAACATAAGTGCCCACCTCTGTATGCGGGCTGATGCGTTTGCATTTATGGCCTTGTTGTCGGCCAAAAGGGACGTTAGGGGTTTGTGATCTGTCTCCAGCTCAAATTTCCTGCCAACAGGTACTGGTGCATTTTTTTTACTGCATATACACATGCAAGCACTTCCTTTTCTACCATCCCGTAGCCCCTTTCTGCCTGGGACAGACTTCTGGAGGCATAAGCTACCGGCTGTAACTGACCATTGGCATTGACATGCTGCAACACACACCCAACCCCATAGGACGACGCATCGCACGTTAAAACAGCTTTCTTACATGGGTCATATAGCGTTAACAGATTGTTGGAGCATAACAAATTGCGTGCTCTGTCAAAAGCCTTTTCCTGGCTGTCCCCCCAGACCCATTCGTGACCTTTGCGTAGGAGCACGTGTAGCGGCTCTAGCAGCGTGCTCAATTTGGGAAGAAAGTTACCAAAATAGTTCAGGAGCCCCAGGAACGAATGCAGCTCCGTTGTGTTATGGAGTTTGGGTGCTCTCTGGATCGCTTACGTTTTCGACGCAGTAGGTCGGATCCCGTCTGCTGCTAACCTCATCCCCAGGAATTCTACCTCTGGAGCTAGGAAAACGCACTTCGCCTTTTTCAGTCGCAGACCTACCCGGTCCAGTCTGCGTAGCACCCCCTCCAGGTTGTGGAGGTATCGTAACCCGTGATGAGGATGTCGTCTTGAAAAACCACCGGCCCTGGAATCGACTTGAGGAGACTTTCCATGTGTCGTTGGAAGATCGCGGCGGCCGAGCGAATCCCGAACGGACATCTGTTGTACTCAAACAACCCCCAGTGATTCGTGATGGTGGTCAGCTTCTTCGACTCACTCACCAGCTCCTGGGTCATGTAAGCTGAGGTCAGGTCCAAGTTTGAAAAAAGTTTGCCCCCGGATAGCGTCGCAAGGAGGTTCTCCGCTCTCTGTAGCGGGTACTGGTCTTGGAGTGACACCCGATTGATGGTGGCCTTGTAATCACCACATATCCTGACCGACCCATCCGCCCTGAGCACCGGCACAATCGGGCTCGCCCAGTCACTGAATTCGACTGGCGAGATGATGCCTTCCCTCAGCAGGCGGTCCAATTCGCATTCTATCTTTTCCCGCATCACGTACGGCACCGCTCTGGCCTTGTGGTGTACTGGCCTGGCGTCCGGGTTTATGTGAATCACTGCCTTGGCCCCCATGAAAGTGCCGATGCCGGGTTGAAATAATGAGTCAAATTTGTCCAGGACCTGTGAGCATGATACTCGCTCCACAGAAGAAATTGCATTGACATCGCCCCATTTCCAGTTCATGACAACAAGCTAACTCCTCCCCAGTAGTGCGGGACCGTTCCCCAGAACAATCCAGAGTGGCAACCTGTTCTCCGAATCTTTGTGGGTCACGACTACCGTGGCGCTGCCTAGCACCGGAATGATCTCCTTTGTATATGTCCGTAGCAGTGCGTCAATCGGCAATAATTTTGGCCTCCTGGCCTTGGACACCCACAACCTTTCGAACTGTTTGATACTCATCAGGGACTGGCTGGCCCCCGTGTCTAGCTCCATTAACACTGGGATGCCATTGAGGAGCACTTTCATCATTATCGGTGGCGTCCCGGTATATGAGCTGTGTATGTGCTCCGCATGAACTCGCTCAGCTTCCAGCGATTTCCCCCAGTATTCATTTGGCCTCATAGGGCTTACATCTGGCCCGTCCTCCTCATTCATCAACCTGGCTGCAGGCTTCCTGCACATACGCGCCAAGTGACCGCTGACGTTGCAGTTCTGCAGGTATATTGCTGATACCTGCAAGCTCTGGCTGGGTGTTTGCCTCCACACCTCCAGCATGAGCTGAAGACCTGGAAACAAAAGGTCCATTACCAGTCGATCATCTCTGACTGTCTCTGTAACTGTCCTTAAGCGCACCATTAACAGGTGTTGATGGCCCCATTACTGGCCGCATTTTCCATTGCGAAGGCATGAATCGCCGATCAGCTAGCCATTGTCTCTGTTGAATTCCCCCTTTGGGTTCGACTACATGCTGGGGCATGTCCGATTGCCCTTGTCTGCCTAGAGAACTGTGTGCCGCATTAACAATGTTGACTCCCTGGTCGTTTGCCGCATTTGAGCCAAGATTTTTGCCATAAATCATTCTGGTCTCTTCCTCCCCTGAGATAATTTTCTGGGCTATCAGAGCCGCCGCTACCAAGGTCAAGTCTTTGGTCTCAATCAGTTTCCTGAAAACACCAGCGTGCCCGATGCCCTCAATAAAAAAACTCTCGCAGCATCTCCGCTCTGCATGCACTGGGAACTTACATAGGCTCGCCAGTCGCCGGAGGTCTGCCACGAAGTCTGGAACGCTTTGCCCTTCTCACCGCCGGTGCTTGCAAAACCGGTGTCTCACCATGTGCATGCTGCTCGCCGGTTTAAGATGTTCCCCGATCAACTTACTGAGCTCTTTGAACGTCTTGTCCGCCGGCTTCTCTGGCGCTAGAAGGTCCTTCATCAGGGAATACGTTCTGGATCCACAAACCGTCAGGAGATGAGCCTTGCGTTTGTCGGCCGAATCCTGTCCCAGACATTCCTTAGTGACAAAACTTTGCTGTAGTCTCTCAATAAAGTCGTCCCAATCATCACCAACACAGTACCTCTCTTCTGTGCTGCTAGTGGCCATGCTCGCATGGTTTAAATCCCAGTTGCTCGTCGCCAATGATATGCCCTTACTGTACAGTATAAATGCGCACGAGGCCCATACTTGAGCGAAAGTCACTCTGTGACCAGTTACCTTTATTGACAAGAACTCAAGAGACAGACGATGGGTGGAGCTTCCCCTTTTATACCGGAAAGTCCAGGTTAGGAGTGTCTCCCACAAGTTGGTCAGTGTTCTCAAGCTGTACAACTTAGGTCAGCTTATACATGAGTTACAATGACAGTTGAATACATGACACCCACCTTTGTATGCGGGCTGAGGCATTAGTATTTATCCCCTTGTTTTCAGCGAACAGGTATATGAGGGGCTTGTGATCGGTTTCCAGCTCAAATTTGAGGCCAAACAGGTACTGATGCATTTGCTTTACCCCGAACACACACGCTAATTCCTCTTTCTCAATTATGCTGTAGGTCCTCTCGGCCTTAGACAAGCTCCTGGAGGCATAGGCGACAGGTTGCAACTTCCCCGTAACGTAACGTTAGCTTGTTGTAATACACACCCAGCTCTGTACGACGACGCATCACATGCTAGCACGATTCTTTCACACGGGTTATACAATACAAGCAGCTTGTTGGAGCTTAAGATGTTTCTGGCTTTCTCAAAAGCAATTACTTGTTTTTTTTCCCCAAAACCAGTTCTCATCTTTACGCAATAACATATGTCGGGGCTCTAAGAGGGTGCTTAACCCTGGTAGGAAGTTACCAAAATAGTTGAGTAGTCCCAGGAACGACCGATGCTCCGTGACATTCTGTGGCCTGGGCGCGTTCCTGATAGCCTCTGTCTTGGCGTCTGTGGGCCGAATGCCGTCCGCCGCGATCTTTCTCCCCAAAAACTCCACTTCTGTTGCCATGAAGACGCATTTCGACCTCTTCAGCCGCAGCCCTACACGATCTAGTTGTTGGAGGACCTCCTCCAGGTTTTGTAGGTGCTCGGTGGTGTCCCGACCCGTGACCAATATATTGTCTGAAAAACCACTGTGCGTGGTACCGACTTGAGTTGGCTCTCCATGTTTCTCTGGAAGATCGCTGCAGCCGACCGAATTCCAAATGGGCATCTTTTGTAGATGAACAGTCCCTTGTGCGTGTTGATGCAGTTGAGGCCCTTCGAAGACTCCTCCAGCTCCTGCATCATGTAGGCCGAAGTCAGGTCGAACTTGGTGAACATCTTGCCTCCTGCCAGCATCGTAAATAGGTCGTCTGCCTTAGGTAGCAGGTATTGGTCCTGTAGCGAGAAACGATTAATAGTTACTTTATAATCACCGCAAATCCTGACCATGCCACCACTTTTGAGTACTGGAACAATCGGGCTGGCCCATTCGCTGAATTCCACTGGGGAGATGATGCCCTCGCGTTGCAGCCTGTCCAGCTCGATTTCCACTCTCTCCCTCATCATGTGAGGTACCGCTCGTGCCTTGTGGTGAATGGGTCGTGCCTCTCGGAACAAGTGGATCCGCACCTTCGCCCCGGAAAAGTTTCCAATGCCTGGCTCAAAAAGAGAAGGAAATTTGTTAAGAACTGGGTACATGAGGCCTCACCGACATATGGTAGCGCTCGGATGTCATCCCAGTTCCAGCGGATTTTGCCCAGCCAGCTCCTTCCAAGCAGTGTGGGGCCATCGCCCGGGACAATCAAGAGTGGTAGTTTGTGCACCATGCCCTCATAGGTGACCTTGACCATGGCGCTGCCCAGGACAGTGATAAGCTCTTTGGTGTACGCTCTCAGTTTCATGTGGATGGGGCTCAGGGCTGGTCTGAGTGCCTTGTTGCACCACAGTCTCTCAAATATCTTTTTACTCATGATAGATTGATTCGTGCCAGTGTCCAGTTCCATGGCTACGGGTAAGCCATTCAATTTTACATTTAGCATTATAGGTGGACATTTCGTCAAAAATGTGTGCACCCCGTGTACTTCAGCATCTACGTCCTCTCTCTGAGGCTCGAAATTGCTTTGATCCACCATGGACCGATCTTCCTCTGCCATGTGGTGGTTATCAGGTTTTGCAGAGCTTGCAGCTCATCTGGAAGCTTGTTGGAGGTGCTCCATTGTTCCACAGCTCTTGCAAACACACTCTTTGAAGCGGCATGAATATGCTGAATGGAAGCCTCCACAATGCCAACAAGGTGTGACTTGCCTTGCATTCATCCTTTGTTGGGGACTCTGAGTCATCTGGGTCACCTGAGGCCTGCTGGCAGTTGCAGACTCGTGGGTTCTGCCCTGTACATTTCTGCTCGCAAACACAGTTCCAGTTAATTTATATGAACATTACTAGCATTTGTGTGCTGAGAGATTTGTTTGGCTTTATCACTGGTGGACATAAACGCCTGTGCTATCGCAATGGCCTTACTGAGGGTCAGTTCTCTACAGTCAAAAGTTTTCGTAGGATGGTCTCGTGGCCAATGCCCAGTACAAAAAAGTCTCTGAGCATCTGCTCCAGGTAGCCATCAAACTCACATTGTCCTGCAAGTCGCCTTAGCTCGGCGACGTAGCTCGCCACTTCCTGACCTTTTGATCGCTGGCACGAGTAGAACCGATACCTCACCATCAGCACGCTCTCCCTCGGGTTAAGATGCTCCCGAACCAGTGTACACAACTCCTCATATGACTTATCTGTGGGTTTCACCAGAGTCAGAGATTCTTCATGAGGCTGTAGGTCGGTGCCCCACAGACTGTGAGGAGGACCGCTCTCCTTTTTGCAGCGCTTCCTTCTCCGTCCAGCTCGTTGGCTACAAAGTACTGGTCTAGCCGTTCAACATAGGGCTCCCCAGTCCTCATCCTCCGAGAACTTCTCCAGGATGCCCACAGTTTGCTGCATCTTTGCATTGGTTTCATATTCTCGTCGCCAGTTTTTGCGTTTCTAACACAGATGAGACTGCAATCAGGGAGGTTAAAGTAACAGTGACCTCAGTCTTTATTAAGACACTCCAGAGTGAGGAACAGGCCTTAGGGGCCGGCTTATATATAGTACTCCCAAGGGATGCTGGGATCCCTTGGGACTTCAGGGGATGCGCTCCCTGGTGGCGATACATGGGAGTGCATGCTTTGAAGATACGCAACAAAAGGGATAAGAACATAAGAAATAGGAGCAGGAGTAGGCCATACAGCCCCTCAAGCCTGCTCCACCATTTAATACGATCATGGCTAATCCGATCATGGAATCAGGTCCACTTCCCCGCCCGCTCCCCATAACTCCTTATCCCCTTATCGGTTAAGAAACTGTCTATCTCTGTCTTAAATTTATTCAATGTCCCGGCCTCCACAGCTCTCTGAGGCAGCGAATTCTACTGATTTACAACCCACTGAGAGAAGAAATTTAAATGGGCAGCCCCTTATTCTAAGATTATGCCCCCTAGTTCTAGACTCCCTGATCAGTGGAAACATCCTCTCTGCATCCACCTTGTCAAGCTCCCTCATAATCTTACATGTTTCGATAAGATCACCTCTCATTCTTCTGAATTCCAATGAGTATAGGCCCAACCTACTCAATCTTTCCTCATAAGTCAATCCCCTCATCTCCGGAATCAACCTAGTGAACCTTTTCTGAACTGCCTCCAAAGCAAGTATATCATTTCACAAATATGGAAACCAAAACTGCACACAGTATTCCAGGTGTGGCCTCACCAATACCCTGTATAACTGTAGCAAGACTTCCCTGCTTTTATACTCCATCCCCTTTGCAATAAAGGCCAAGATTCCATGATGGGCAATAATGGGATGATAATGGGACAAGTTAAGGAACAAAAGATGAGTCTAGACAGGGTGTGAATGGCGGAATCATCACCTGCCGTGGGAAAGAGAAAAAAAAGGATGGAGTTCAGTTACTCATCTGTGGGCTATCGACCGGTTACCTCGGGGAAAGCAGCAAAATGCTGCGGATGCTGGAAATCTGAAATAAAAACAGAAAATGCAGGAAATACTCAGCAGGTCGGGCAACGTCTGTGTCCCGATTTTTCCAGACAGCAACTAATGATTCTACCATTCCCATTTCATCATCATCATCATAGGCAGTCCCTCGTATCGAGGATGACTTGCTTCCACATTAAAAAAAGGGATGAGTTCACAGGTGTTTCAATGAAGGACCTAATATTCCAGATCCTGAACTACATGTTGAAGGGTGGAAGATGCCTGTGCGTGGATTTTTTTAACGTGGGGTGACCGTTGCACACCAGCCACCACACGGGCTTGACAGAGCGAGGTCTTGGCCCAGTGGCAAGGGTTAACCAGGACGACTGGAGACCTGCTCTGCTGCACGGACCTAGTGCACACACATATCGCAGTGTGGGCTGGGCCCGTGCTGCCCCTGGGCCCTCGTCTCTCCTGGGCTCCGATCACGTCCCTCTACAATCTCTCGCCCCTCCTGCAGTACCTGCCCACGCTCCAATCACCGACCTGGACCTTGATGACATCACTCTTCGCTGCCGTTGCTCTCCAGCACCAACTAGTGCTTCTCCCTGGAGTCATATGCCTCCGCTAGACCCAGCTTTTGTTTCTTTACCTGCCCCAATACCGTCTCCTTTCACCTCGCACCATCATCCCCTTTTGTCTCTCTAATCTCTCCTGCCTTCTACCCAATCGCAGACCTTCCCTCCCCCCTTTTCCCTGCCCCTACACTTGCTTAAAACCTGTTACATTTCAAACTTTTTCCAGTTCTGCCGAAGTGATACGTTTTGATAGGAAGAATGAGGAGAGGCAATATAAACTAAAGGGTACGGTCCTAAAGAGGTAGCATGAACAGAGAGACCTGGGGGTATATGTGCACCAATCGTTGAAGGTGGCAGGGCAGGTTGAGAAAGTGGTTAATAAAGCGTACGGGATCCTGGGCTTCATAAATAGAGGCATAGAGTACAAAAGCGTGGAAGTTATGATGAACCTGTATAAAACACTGGTTCGACCTCAACTGGAGTATTGTGTCCAATTCTGGGCCCCGCACTTTAGGAAGGATGTGAAGGCCTCAGAGAGAGTGCAGGGGAGATTTACGAGAATGGTTCCAGGGATGAGGGACTTCAGTTACAGGGATAGACTGGAGAAGCTGGGGTTGTTGTCCTTGGAGCAGAGAAGGTTGAGAGGAAATTTGATCGAGGTGTTCAAAATCATGAGGGGTCTGGACAGAATAGAGAGAGAGAAACTGTTCCCATTGGTGGAAGGGTCGTGAACCAGAGGTCACAGATTTAAGGCGATTGGCAGAAGAACCAAAGGCGACATGAGGATAAACTTTTTTACGCAGCGAGTGGTTAGGATCTGGAATGCGCTGCCTGAGAGGGTGGTGGAGGCAGACTCAATCGTGGCTTCCAAAAGGGAGTTGGATAAGTAACTGAAGGAAAAGGTTGTGCAGGGCTACAGGGAAAGGGCGGGGGAGTGGGACTGGCTGAGGTGCTCTTGCAGAGAGCCGGCACGGGCTCGATGGGCCGAATGGCCTCCTTCTGTGCGGTAACCATTCTGTGATTCTAGGTCATCGACCTGAAACATTAACTCTGTTTCTCTCTCCACAGATGCTGCCTGACCTGCTGAATGTCTCCAGGGTTTTATCTTGTTACCTATGGGAGCTAGGCAGTGTGTTCTTGCATAGAATCATAGAGATTTACGGCACGGAAGGAGGCCATTCGGCCCATCATGTCCGTGCCGGCTGACCAAGAGCTCCCCAGCCTAATCCCACTTTCCAACTCTTGGTCCATAGCCCTGCAGGTTACGGCACTTCAGGTGCACATTCAAGTACTTTTAAAATGTGGTGAGGGTTTCTGCCTCTACCACCCTTTCAGGCAGTGAGTTCCAGACCCCCACCAGCCTCTGGGTGGAAAAGGTTCTCCTCAAATCCCCTCTAAACCTCTTACCAATTATATTAAATCAGACCTTTCAGGCAGTGCATCCCCGATCACAACAACTCGCTGCATAAAAACATTCTGCTTATCTCCCCCTCTGGCTCTTTTTCCAATTATCTTCAATCCGTGTCCCTCTGGTTACCGACCCTCCTGCCCCTGGAAACACTTTCTCCTTAGTTACTCGATCAAAACCCCTCATGATTTTGATTTTAAATTTCCCCTTAACCTTCTCTGCTCTAAGGGGAACAATGCCAGCTTCCCTAGCCTCTCTAGAAGGGGAAATAAATAGTGGCGTTGTAAGCGTTAAAACATTCAGTAAATGGACAGTCTGCAAGCGAAAATGATGGAGAATTTGCTGAGGAATGCACCTCTTACAAAAAGATTATACCTTCCGTAAATGAGAACTCACCTGCTGCCTCTACCCCAAGTCCCACTCACCCATCACCCCTCTGTGCTCGCTCACACATTGACTTCCATCAGGCAACATCTCGATTTTACAATTCTCATCCTTGCATTCAAATCTCTCCACCCTACACCCCTCCCTATCTCTGTAACCTCCTCCGGCCCTACACCTCTCCCTATCTCTGTAACCTCCTCCAGCCCTGCAACCCTCCCTAACTCTGTAACCTCCTCCGGCCCCTACACCTCTCCCTATCTCTGTAACCTCCTCTGGCCCCTACACTGCTCCCTATCTCAGTAACCTCCTCCAGCCCTACACCCCTCCCTATCTCTGTAACCTCCTCCGGCCCCTACACCTCTCCCTATCTCTGTAACCTCCTCCAGCCCTGCAACCCTCCCTATCTCTGTAATCTCCTCCGGCCCTGCAACCCTCCCTATCTCTGTAACCTCCTCCGGCCCCTACACTGCTCCCTATCTCTGTAACCTCCTCCGGCCCCTACACTGCTCCCTATCTAGGTAACCTCCTCCAGCCCCTACACCTCTCCCTATCTCTGTAACCTCCTCCAGCCCTACACCTCTCCCGATCTAGGTAACCTTCTCCAGCCCTACAACCCTTCCCTATCTCTGTAACCTCCTCCAGCCCCTACACCCCTCCCCGATCTCAGTATCCTCATCCAGACCTACAACCTTTTCCTATCTCTGTAATCTCCTCCAGTCCCACAACCCCCCGAGATGTCTACGCTCCTCTAATTCTGCCCTCCTGAGCATCCCTGATTATAATCGCTCCACCATTGGTGGCCGTGCCTTCAGTTGCCTGAGCCCCAAGCTCTGGACCTCCCTGCCTAAACCTCTCCCCCTCTTGACTTCTCTCTCCTTCTTTCCTTAAAACCTACCTCTTTGATCTAGCTTTTGGACACCTGCCCTAAAATCTGCTCATGTGGCTGGCTGTTAGATTTTGTGTGATAACACTTCTGTGAAGCACCTTGGGATGTTTTGCTACGTTAAAGGCGCTATATAAATACAAGTTGTTGTTGTGAGTGATTCCAGTCTGCAGACAATCTGAGTATTTGAAATGCCTCCTATGAAGAAGACATGGAGGAGGAGGGGAGGAGGAGAGAATGAGGAGGAGTGGGGAAGAGGAGGTGAGCAGGAGGAGGGGAGGAGGAGGAGGAGGGGCGGAAGAGGAGAGGAGGAGGGGGAGGAAGAGGAGAGAAGGGAGAGGAGGAGAGAGAGGAGGAGGAGGAGAGGAGGAGGAGGCGAGGAGGAGGGGGAGCTTTTGATCATCTGTCCTCATACCTCCTTATGTGGCTCGGTGTCAAATTTTTTTTGCTAACGTTCTGTGAAGCACTTTGGGATGTTTTATTACAGTAAAGGCGCTATATAAATGCAAGTTGTTGTTGTTGTACACGCTCAGTTTAAAGAGAGTAAGGGTCGTGACTTACCCATACAACATTCTGTAAGCTGTCAAACTGACACTACATTATGAACTGCTAGGATGCTGCACTCACATACATGAGAGACACGAATTGTAAAGGAATTTGAACGTTCTTTACATCACTGGGCGTGGTTCATAAAATCATCAACATTTACAACACAGAAAGACACCATTCGGCCCATCGTGTCTGTACCACCTCAAGGGGGTTGTCTTATGACGAAAAGTTGAGCAGGTTGGGCCTATACTCATTGGAGATTAGAAGAATGAGAGGTGATCTTATTGAAAGGTATAAGATTCTGAAGGGGACTCAACAGGGTGGATGCAGAGAGGATGTTTCCCCTCGTCGGGGAATCTAGAACTAGGGGGCATAGTTTCAGAATGAGGGATCGCCCATTTAAAGCTGAGATGAGGAGGAATTTATTCTCTCAGAGGTTTGTGGAATTCTCTGCCCCAGAGAGCTGCGAAGGCTGGGTTATTGAATATATTCAAGGTGGAGATAGACAGATTTTTCAACTATAAGGGAGTCAAGGGTTATGGAGAACAGGCAGGGAAACATAGAAACATAGAAACATAGAAAATAGGTGCAGGAGCAGGCCATTCGGCCCTTCGAGCCTGCACCACCATTCAATAAGATCATGGCTGATCATTCACCTCAGTACCCCTTTCCTGCTTTCTCTCCATACCCACTGACACGGAGTTGAGGCCAAGATCAGATCAGCCGCGATCGTATTAAATGGCGGAGCAGGCTCGAGGGGCCATATGGCCTACTCCTGCTCCTATTTCTTATGTTCTTATGAAAAAGAGCTATCCAGCCGAATCCCACTTTCCAGCTCTAGGTCTGTAGCCCTGTAGGTTACGGCACTTCAAGTGCATCATCCAAGTGCTTTTTAAATGCGATGAGGGTTTCTCGCTCTACCACCCTTTCAGGCAGTGAGTTCCAGACCCCCACCACCCTCTGGATAAGGCTGTAGCAGGTTTCTTGCATAGCCGATGCATTGGCAGTGCCCAGGGAAGTAAGGGTAAATCTTATCCAGGCACATTTTTCATGAGAGGACTGAGGCTGCAGAAAGATCACAGTCTCGATGGAAAATCGTTCCCAAAGAAATCGTGGATTTAATCTCCCAACCAATTGCTGATATTCAATCGGCAAAGCCTTAAAACCGACCACTTTGACCAAATCTTTGGTCAGCTGTCCTAATTTCTCCTTATGTGGCTTGGTGTCAAACTTAGTTTGATAATCGTTCCTGTGAGGCGATTTGGGAGGTTTTATTACTTTAAAGACGCTATATAAATACAAGCTGTGGCTGGTGTTTAAGTTTCCTTTACTGGAAGAATCTGCTGTGCTTGTAAGTCTCTTGCCGCTGGGTATGCAAACTGCACACACTGTAAAGGAGCATTTTAATCTCGCTGACACTGAGCGTGTGTTGAGAGATGGGGGTCATTCTTGAACAATTAGCATCATATTTTCAGGTGTTCTCACGTACTTGCGCAATTAAAGAAAGACTTGCAATTCTGCAGCGATTTTCACGGCCACCGGACCGACTCAAAGCGCTTTAAGTGCCCTTTTCATGAGCAGTTCAGCAGGTGGAATCCCAGTGAGTGAGTGGGGTCTCGTGCGGTAGCTAAGCAGGACTCGGGATAGGCGAGTCTGCAGTGAGCCTTCAGTTACCCTCTTCAAGCCCTGCTTGATAGTTTGCACTGCTCACTCTGCCTGACCATTGGATGCTGATTTGAACGGGGCAGAAGCAATACGGTGGAGGAGGATTTCCTGGAGTGCATAAGGGATGGTTTTTTAGACCAATATGTCGAGGAACCAACTAGGGGGGAGGCCATCTTAGACTGGGTGTTGTGTAATGAGAGAGGATTAATTAGCAATCTCGTTGTGCGAGGCCCCTTGGGGAAGAGTGACCATAATATGGTGGAATTCTGTATTAGGATGGAAAATGAAACAGTTAATTCAGAGACCATGGTCCAGAACTTAAAGAAGGCTAACTTTGAAGGCATGAGGCGTGAATTGGCTAGGATAGATTGGCGAATGATACTGAAGGGGTTGACTGTGGATGGGCAATGGCAGACATTTAGAGACCGCATGGATGAACTACAACAATTGTGCATTCCTGTCTGGTGTAAAAATAAAAAAGGGAAGGTGGCTCAACCGTGGCTATCAAGGGAAATCAGGGATAGCATTAAAGCCAAGGAAGTGGCATACAAATTGGCCAGAAATAGCAGCGAACCCGGGGACTGGGAGAAATTTAGAACTCAGCAGAGGAGGACAAAGGGTTTGATTAGGGCAGGGAAAATGGAGTACGAGAAGAAGCTTGCAGGGAACATTAAGACGGATTGCAAAAGTTTCTATAGATATGTAAAGAGAAAAAGGTTAGTAAAGACAAACGTAGGTCCCCTGCAGTCAGAATCAGGGGAAGTCATAACGGGGAACAAAGAAATGGCGGACCAATTGAACAAGTACTTTGGTTCGGTATTCACTGAGGAGGACACTAACAACCTTCCGGATATAAAAGGGGTCGGAGGGTCTAGGAAGGAGGAGGAACTGAGGGAAATCCTTATTAGTCGGGAAACTGTGTTGGGGAAATTGATGGGATTGAAGGCCGATAAATCCCTAGGGCCTGATGGACTGCATCCCAGAGTACTTAAGGAGGTGGCCTTGGAAATAGTGGATGCATTGACTGTCATTTTCCAACATTCCATTGACTCTGGATCAGTTCCTATGGAGTGGAGGATAGCCAATGTAACCCCACTTTTTAAAAAAGGAGGGAGAGAGAAAACAGGGAATTATAGACCGGTCAGCCTGACATCGGTAGTGGGTAAAATGATGGAATCAATTATTAAGGATGTCATAGCAGTGCATTTGGAAAGAGGTAATATGATAGGTCCAAGTCAGCATGGATTTGTGAAAGGGAAATCATGCTTGACAAATCTTCTGGAATTTTTTGAGGATGTTTCCAGTAGAGTGGACAAGGGAGAACCAGTTGATGTGGTATATTTGGACTTTCAGAAGGTTTTCGACAAGGTCCCACACAAGAGATTAATGTGCAATTGGGGGTAGTGTGCTGACATGGATTGAGAACTGGTTGTCAGACAGGAAGCAAAGAGTAGGAGTAAATGGGGACTTTTCAGAATGGCAGGCAGTGACTAGTGGGGTACCGCAAGGTTCTGTGCTGGGGCCCCAACTGTTTACACTGTACATTAATGATTTAGACGAGGGGATTAAATGTAATATCTCCAAATTTGCGGATGACACTAAGTTGGGTGGCAGTGTGAGCTGCGAGGAGGATGCTATGAGGCTGCAGAGTGACTTGGATAGGTTAGGTGAGTGGGCAAATGCGTGGCAGATGAAGTATAATGTGGATAAATGTGAGGTTATCCACTTTGGTGGTAAAAACAGAGAGACAGACTATTATCTGAATGGTGACAGATTAGGAAAAGGGGAGGTGCAAAGAGACCTAGGTGTCATGGTACATCAGTCATTGAAGGTTGGCATGCAGGTACAGCAGGCGGTTAAGAAAGCAAATGGCATGTTGGCCTTCATAGCGAGGGGATTTGAGTACAGGGGCAGGGAGGTGTTGCTACAATTGTACAGGGCCTTGGTGAGGCCACACCTGGAGTATTGTGTACAGTTTTGGTCTCCTAACCTGAGGAAGGACATTCTTGCTATTGAGGGAGTGCAGCGAAGGTTCACCAGACTGATTCCCGGGATGGCGGGACTGACCTATCAAGAAAGACTGGATCAACTGGGCTTGTATTCACTGGAGTTCAGAAGAATGAGAGGGGACCTCATAGGAACGTTTAAAATTCTGACGGGGTTAGACAGGTTAGATGCAGGAAGAATGTTCCCAATGTTGGGGAAGTCCAGAACCAGGGGACACAGTCTAAGGATAAGGGGTAAGCCATTTAGGACCGAGATGAGGAGGAATTTCTTCACCCAGAGAGTGGTGAACCTGTGGAATTCTCTACCACAGAAAGTTGTTGAGGCCAATTCACCAAATATATTCAAAAAGGAGTTGGATGAAGTCCTTACTACTAGGGGAATCAAGGGGTATGGCGAGAAAGCAGGAATGGGGTACTGAAGTTGCATGTTCAGCCATGAACTCATTGAATGGCGGTGCAGGCTAGAAGGGCCGAATGGCCTACTCCTGCACCTATTTTCTATGTTTCTATGTTTCTATGTAACATGTTTGATCCCGTTACGGGTCATGAATTCTTTGAACTCGGCACTGGTGAAACATGGCCCGTTGTCACTCACAAGGACCTCAGGCAGTCCGTGTGTGACAAACATGGCCCACAGGCTTTCTGTGGTGGCAGCGGACGTGCTTGCCGACATTATCTCACATTCAATCCATTTGGAGTACGCATCTACTACCACAAGGAACATTTTACCCCAAAACGGGCCTGCATAGTCGACATGGACCGTGGACAACGGTTTGGAGGGCCAAGACCATAAACTTAGTGGCGCCTCCCTGGGTGCATTGCTTAACTGCAAGCATGTGTTACATTTGTGCACGCAGGACTCTAAGTCCGCATCGATACCATACGTGGGATCTGGCTAGCGCTTTCATCATTACAATGCCTGGGTGAGTACTGTGCATGTCACTGATGAAAGTGTCCCTGCCCTTCTTCTGCCTGTATAGACATTTCATCTTTGCGCCGCTGGGACGGCTTTATCTCTTCCTGCATTTCCACTGGGACACTGGACCAGCTCCCGTGAAGCACACAACTTTTTACTAGGGACAGTAAAGGGTCCTGGCTCGTCCATGTTATAATCTGTCGGGCTGTGACGGGTGATTGCTCACTCTCAAATCTGCAGGCTATGCCATTTCCACCCCCGTGGTGGGCAATGGCAGCCTACTGAGAGCAGTTTTCTGTGCCTGGCCTGTGGCGGATGGCGTAGTTGTACACGGACAACGTGAGCGCCCATCTCTGGATGTGGGCCGATGCATTCGTATTTATCCCCTTACTTTCAGAAAAGAGGGATATCAGTGGCTTATGGTCAGTTTCCAATTAAAATTTGAGCCCAAACAGATATTGATGCATTTTCTTTACCCCATAAACACACGCTAACGCTTCTTTTTCAATCATGCTATAGGCCCTCTCAGCCTTAGACAGACTTCTGGATGCATAAGCAGCAGGTTGCAATTTCCCAGATTCATTAGCTTGTTGCAATACACACCCGACACCATATGACGACGCATCACATGCTAGTACCAAACGCTTACATGGATCATACAACACAAGCAATTTGTTTGAGCATAATAATTTTCTCGCTTTTACAAAGGCATTTCTTGGCTTTTGCCCCAAACCCATTCGCTCCTTTTCGTAGTAAGACATGTAGTGGTTCTAGCAATGTGTTGAGACCCGGTAAGAAGTTACCAAAGTAGTTCAAGAGTCCCAAAAACGACCGCAGCTCCGTCGCATTCTGACTTCGGTGCGTTCTCAATTGCCTCCATCTTCGAATCGGTGGGCCTGATGCCGTCCGCCACGATTCTTCTCCCCAGGAACTCCACCGCAGGCGCCAGGAAAACGCACTTCGAGCGTTTTAACCTGAGCCCCAAGCAGTTGAGTCGACTAAGAACCTCCTCCAGGTTTTGCAGATGCTCGACTGTGTCCCGACCTGTGACCAAAATGTCGTCCTGGAAGACCAGCGTGCGCGGGACCGACTTCAGTAAGCTTTCCACATTTCTCTGGAATATCACCGCGGCTGATCAAATCCCAAATGGGCATCTGTTGTAAATGAAGGAGCCTTTAAGCGTGTTGATGCAGGTGAGGCCCTTCAATGATTCCTCCAGCTCATGCATCATTTAGGCCGAGGTCAAGTCCGTCTTTCCTCCCGCCAGCGTTGCAAAAAGGTCATCAGCCTTTGGTAGTGGGTATTGATCCTGCAGGGAGAAATGATTGATAGTTACTTTGTAATCACCACAGATTCTGACAGTGCCGTCTCCCATGAGGACTTGAACAATCAGACTGGCCCACTCATTGAATTCAATCGGTGAAATGATGCCCTCTTGTTGCAGCCAGTCCAGCTCGATCTCTACCCTTTCTCTCATCATGTACGGTACTGCTCTCGCCTTGTGATGGATGGTTCTCGTCCCCGGAATTAGGTGGATCTGCACTTTTGCTCCTTGGAACTTCCCGATGCCTGGTTAGAAAAGCAAAGGGAACGTATTTAAGACGCGGGCACACGATGTGTCGTCAGTGGGCGATAGCGCTCGGACGTCGTCCCAGTTCCAGGGTATCTTTCCCAGCCAGCTCCTGCTGAGCAGCGTGGGACCATCGCCTGGTACCACCCAGATTGGTAGCTTGTGTACTGCTCCATCGTAGGAGACCTTTACAGTGGCACTGCCGATTACAGGAATCAGTTCCTTTGTGAAAGTTCTCAGTTTCGTGCGAATGGGAGTCAGGACTGGCCTTGAGGCCTTGCTGCACCACAATTTATCAAAATTCTTTTTGCTCATAATGGACTGGCTCGCGCCCATGTCCAGCTCCATTGGCACCGGGAGTCCATTTAATTCAACCTTCAGCATTATCGGGAAACACTTTGTGGTAAATGTGTGCACCCCATATTCCTCTGCCTCCTCGGTCTGAGGCTCTGGTTCATCATGATCCACCGTGGATCCGTCCTCCTCTGCAACATGGTGGTTTGCAGGATTAACCGATTTTGCAGCTCGCCTGTACATGTGTTGGAAGTGTCCCATTGTTCCACAGCCCTTGCAAATGTACCCTTTGAAGCAGCATGAATGGAAACGATGATCACCTCCGCAGCGCCAACAAGGTGTGAATGGCCTTGCATTCATCACCCTTGATGGTGGACTTTGAGACATCTGCGGATGTGCAGCTGCAGGCACGTGGGGCCTGCCCTGTACATTGCGATTTGGAAACAACATCACAGTACTTGTAGCAGCACTCGTGTGTTGAGAGATTTGCTTCGTATTGTCACTGGTGGCAATGAACGCCTGGGCTGTCGCTATGGCTTTACTCAAGGTTGGGCCTTTACAGTCAAAAGTTTGCGAAGTATAACTTCATCGCCAATGCCAAGCACGAAGAAGTCTCTGAGCATGTGCTCCAAATATCCTTCAAATTCACAATGTCCTGCAAGGCGCCTTAGCTCGGCGACATAACTCGCCACTTCCTGGCCTTGAGACCTTTTGTAGGTGTAGAACCGGTACCTCGCCATCAGAACGCTTTCCTTTGGGTTCAGATGCTCTCGGACCAGTGTGCAAATCATCGTACGATTTCTCTGTGGGTTTCGCTGGAGCAAGCAGATTTTTCATGAGGTCATGTGCCCCGCAAACGGTGAGGAGAATCGGCCTTTGTTTGGCAGCGTTCGCTTCTCCTTTCAGCTCGTTGGCCACGAAATATTGGTCGAGTCGCTCCACAAAGGTTTCCCAATCCTCTCCCTCCGAGAATTTCTCCAGGATGCCCTCTGCATCGTTGGGTTCATCATCTGTATCTCGTCGCCAGTTGTTATGGATGAATAACGAGTCTGACTGGGACTGGATACTGTGAGCTCAAATTATAGTGTGACCGTAGTCTTTTACTGCAGGTCTCCAGAGTGCCTCTCCAGCCTATGAGGCCTCCTTAAATCCCTTGGGACTCCAGGGGATGAGCCCTCTGGTGGCTATACAAGGTAAATACAGGTTTACATATACAACAACCCAGCTAATCTGTTTTAGTGATGTTGATTGAGGGATAAATATTGGCCTCAGGACACCAGGGATAACTCCCCTGCTCTTTTTCGAAATAGTGTCATGGGATCTTTTACATCCACATGAGAGAGCAGATGGGGCCTTGGTTTAACGTCTCATCCGAAAGACGACACCTCTGACAGTGCAGCGCTCCCTCAGCATTGCCTCTCCGACAGCACGCCGCTCCCTCAGTGCAGTGCTCCCTCAGTGCAGTGCTCCCTCAGTGCGGCACTCCCTCAGTACTGCCCCTCCGACAGTGCAACGCTCCCTCAGTACTGCCCCTCCGACAGTGCAACGCTCCCTCAGTACTGCCCCTCCGACAGTGCAGCGCTCCCTCAGTACTGTCCCTCCAACAGTGCGGCTCTCCCTCAGTACTGCCCCTCCGACAGTGCGGCGTTCCCTCCGTACTGCACTGGGAGTGTCAGCCTAGATTTAGTCGCTGAGTTGGGACTTGAACCCACACCCTTCTGACTCAGAGGCGAGGGTGCTAACCACTGAGCCACGGCTGATACTTAAAAACTTGTTGTAACATCGCCGTAACAAAGGCAGCCTCCAAAACCTGGGGGCTTGCACCCGATGTCACACTGCAACCAACTAAAGCGGTTCCCATCGAAAACCTACTTGTTGCTGAACTTGCCGCTCCCAATAAGTGTTCAGTAGTGTGGTGTGGGACTGGTGCAGTGATGGAGAAAAGACTTTTAACATCAGATGTGTTTTCTCGGGAATGTATACACCGTGATTGCATTACATTTCAGATAAAAACATATTGTGCATTGATTTTTGAGGGCGAAAATAAGGAAATAATGAGGACTGTACTGTATTGATCCCCTTGGGGTGATGGTGTGTGTCATGGCAACTATCTCAGCCTGTTTGTTGCTAAAGAAGTGTGAAATGTGCAGAGACTTTTATCAAACGATAAATGTGACACCAATTTTCTTTTCTAAATAAAGACTATATTAGTGATTCAAAGACTTCCCACTGATATTAGACCAGGTTTGTGTCAATTAAAATTGCTTTTGTTCAATAGCTGTGCAGAGGTCGATGGATAATCCGACTATATCAATGCACCAAACACATTTACACTGAGGTCTTTTTATCTCTTAACAAATTTTAATGCAACAGAAAGCAAGTCTTGGCGGGTTCGAGTGAATGAATTCCATTTCCTGGCAGTAAATTAACAAAACAATGGGGCTGGTATCTGCGTCAGTGCCCTGAGACCCAGGGCTGTCTCTCCCCCTCAGGAATCCTCAGCCTATGTCCTCACCTCGTTCGCCTCCTCACCCGAACAGGCTCTCCGGCCCACAGGGAGAGAATCGGCCCACAGGGAGAGAATCGGCCCACAGACAAACCGCAACTTCAAATGCTCATCCCTCTGAGGTGCAGGCTTCATAACCACACACAGAGAGACACACACAGACACACTCACACACTGACACACACACACACGCACGCACACTCACACACGCTCGCACACATACACAGACTCACACATATACACATGCACGCACACACACACGCACACACTGATACATACACAAACTCTCACACACTCACACACACAGACACACACACTCACACACACAGACACACACACTCACACACACTGATACATACACAAACGCTCACACACACTCACACACACAGACACACACATTCACACACACTGACAGACACACTGACTCACACACACACTGACAGACACATTGACACACATACACACTCACACACACACACATGCACAGATACACACACACACACACACGCACACACTCCTCACACTCACACTCACACTCACACACACTGACACACACACACTCTCACACACTTACACTCAAACTGACGCACACACACTGACACGCGCACACGCACACACTGAGACACACACAGACTCACACACACATACACACACACACACACACTCACACTCACACACACTGACACACACACAGACTCACACACACATACACACACACACACACACACTCACACTCACACACACTGACACACACACCAACTCACACACACATACACACACACACACACACTCACACACTGACACACACACTGACACACACACAGACTCACACACACTGACACACACACCAACTCACACACACATACACACACACACACACACTCACACACTGACACACACACTGACACACACACAGACTCACACACACATACACACACACACACACACACATACACTCACACTCACACACTCACACACACTCACACACTCTCTCACACACACACACATACAGAGACACACACACACACATACTCTCTATCAGTCATACACTCTCACTCACAGACACACACACATAAACTCAAGCTCTCACACTGTGACGCACACACTCTCACTCATTCACGCACACACTCACATTCACACTCTCACACTCACTCGCACTCTCACACACTCACTCCTCACACACTCACATTCACACACTCACACACTCACTCACTCACTCACATACTCACATTCACACACTCACTCTCACACTCACTCACACACTCACACTCACATTCACACACTCACATTCACACACTCACATTCACACACTCACATTCACACTCACATTCACATACTCATATTCACACTCCTCGATTTCGCCTACAGTGGTGACTCGGGTGCAGCCGACATTGGTGGCATGTGTGGAACACATTCCCAGCTCCATCACGCCCTCTCAACACCATCTTCACTATATTGGACTTGGTAAGCCCGCCCTGCGAGGTTCCCGGCCAATTAACAGGAAGCGGGCTTGATGACGCACCATCAGACGGTTTCTTTAAAGGGACCAAGGGCAACTGTTGTTGAGAGTTGTGCTGTCAGTGTTGTACCGCATTGAGCTGCTGCAAACACTGACACGCACGGCACAGAGGGGCACGGCTGCACCCAGGCTCTCCCATCACTCCCTCCAGATGATTATGGAGAGAGTCACGGCACACAAGGCGGTCCTCTTCCCTTCCAATGGGCGGAAGGGACCTCCCCAGGACACCAACGCAGCCTGGTTGCACGTTGCACAGGAGGGCACAAGCAGGGACTTGGTCAGGTGGTAAATATTGACCAGGACACCAGGGATAACTCTCTGGCTCTTGTTCAAAATAGAGCCTTGGGATCTTTTACGTCCACCTGAGAGAGCAGACGGGGCCTCGGTTTAACGTCTCATCTGAAAGACGGCACCTCCAACAGTGCGGCGCTCCCTCAGTGCTGCCCCTCCGACAGTGCGGCGCTCCCTCAGTACTGCCCATCCAACAATGCAGCAGTACTGCCCCTCCGACAGTGCCGCGCTCCTCAGTACCGCCCCTCTGACAGTGCAGTGCTCCCTCAGTACTGCCCCTCCGACAGTGCAGCGATCCCTCAGTACTACCCCACCGACAGTATGGCACTCCCTCAGTACTGCCCCTCTGACAGTGCGGCGCTCCCTCATTACTGCCCGTCCGACTGTACGACGCTCCCTCAGTACTGCCCCCCCGACAGTGCGGCACTCCCTCAATACTGCCCCTCCGACAGTGCAGCGTTCCCTCAGTACTGACCCTCCGACAGTGCAGCACTCCTTCAGTACTGCCCCTCCGACAGTGCAGTGCTCCCTCAGTAATGCACTGAGTGTCAGCATAAATTTGCATGTTCATTTGTCTGGAGTGGGATTTGAACCCACAACATTATGACTCAGAGACAAGAGCCACAGCTGACACATGACAGAGCTTAGTAAAATATTATTTACTCATCATACACAGACCCTCAAAATCGAGGAAGACTTGCTTGCACTCTAAAAGTGAGTTCTCAGGTGACTGAACAGTCCAATACGGGAATTACAGTCTCTGTCACAGGTGGGACAGACAGTGGTTGAGGGAAAGGGTGTGTGGGGAGTCTGGTTTGCCGCACGCTCCTTCCGCTGCCTGCGCTTGCTTTCTGCTTGCTCTTGGCGACGAGACTCGAGGTGCTCAGCGTCCTCCCGGATGCTCTTCCTCCACTTAGGGCGGTCTTTGGCCAGGGACTCCCAGGTGTCGGTGGGGATGTTGCACTTTATCAAGGAGGCTTTGAGGGTGTCCTTGTAACGTTTCCTCTGCCCACCTGGGGTTCGCTTGCCGTGTAGGAGTTCCGAGTGGAGCGCTTGCTTTGGGAGTCTTGTGTCTGGGGCATGCGAACAATGTGGCCCTGCCCAGCGGAGCTGGTCGAGTGTGGCCGTCTACCCTATCAAACCCTTTCATAATTTCAATGACCTCTATCAGGTCACCCCTCAGCCTTCTCTTTTCTGGAGAAGAGCGCCCCAGCCTGTTCAAGACTTTCCTGATAGTTATATCCTCTCAGTTCTGGTATCATGAATGCAAATCGTCTTTGCAGTTTCTCCAGTGCTTCTATATCCTTTTGTAACATGGAGATTGTTATGTATGCATGCTTGTATTGTTGTATGATGTCTGTAGCACTGAATGTACCCTCACACTGTACACACCTTACCTGTACACCAGAGGGTGCTGCTGCTGGAGACCTAAGGGTTACCTGCACACTGCAGGTTGAAGGTTGGCATGCAGGTACAGCAGGCGGTTAAGAAAGCAAATGGCATGTTGACCTTCATAGCGAAGGGATTTGAGTACAGGGGCAGGGAGGTGTTGCTACAGTTGTACAGGGCCTTGGTGAGGCCACACCTGGAGTATTGTGTACAGTTTTGGTCTCCTAACCTGAGGAAGGACATCCTTGCTATTGAGGGAGTGCAGCGAAGATTCACCAGACTGATTCCCAGGATGGTGGGACTGACCTATCAAGAAAGACTGGATCAACTGGGCTTGTATTCACTGGAGTTCAGAAGAATGAGAGGGGACCTCATAGAAACGTTTAAAATTCTGACGAGTTTAGACAGTTTAGATGCAGGAAGAATGTTCCCAATGTTGGGGAAGTCCAGAACCAGGGGTCACAGTCTAAGGATAAGGGGGAAGCCATTTAGGACCGAGATGAGGAGAAACTTCTTCATCCAGAGAGTGGTGAACCTGTGGAATTCTCTACCACAGAAAGTAGTTGAGGCCAATTCACTAAATATATTCAAAAGGGAGTTAGATGAAGTCCTTACTACTCGGGGGATCAAGGGGTATGGCGAGAAAGCAGGAATGGGGTACTGAAGTTGAATGTTCAGCCATGAACTCATTGAATGGCGGTGCAGGCTAGAAGGGCCGAATGGCCTACTCCTGCACCTATTTTCTATGTTTCTATGTTTCTATGTAAAAGGGAACTCACCTCTTGGTGTCCTCACTCAAGGAGCTGCAATAAAGGGCTATGGTGAACACAGTTTAAGTATCATACCCTGCCTCGTGGAGTCATTACCAAAGGTGCCTACATACACAATCGAGATGATGGCCGCGCTGTATCTTAATCCATTTGCCCGCCTTGGTTCCGTAACCCTTAATACCCTTACCCAATAAAAATCTATTGAAAGCAAAATGCTGCGGATGCTGGAATCTGGAATAAAAACAGAAAATGCTGGAAATTTCAGTGGGTCGGGCAGCACCGGTGGAGAGAGAAACAGAGTTAACATTTCGGGTCGATGACCCTTCGTTAGAACTGGACTGGCAATCTCAGTTTTGAAATTTTCAATTGACCCTCAGCCTCGACAGCTTTTTGGGGAGAGAGTTCCAGATTGCCGCTGCCCTTTGTGTGAAGGAGGGCTTCCTGACATCACCCCTGAATGGCCTGGCTCTAATTTTAAGGTGACGCCCCCTTTGTCATGTATTCAACCAGCATTGTAACCCATGTATAATCTGACCTAAGTTGTACACGGTGAAAACAATGACCACTAGGTGGGAGACACTCCTAACCTGGGCCTTCAGGTACAAAAGGGGAAGCTCCACCCACCTTCATCACTTGGAGTGCTAAGGAATAAAGGACAGGTCACAGACTGACCTTCTCTCAAGCACGGGCCTCGTGTGCATTTATATTGTGTAGTAAGGACCTATCACCCTTGTTCTGGACTCCATCCACCAGAGGAAACAGTTTCTCTCTCTTTACCCCATTAACTCCTCTAATCATCTTAAACACCTCGATTAGATCGCCCCTTAATCTTCTACACTCGAGGGACTACAAGCCCAGTCTTTGTGACCTGTCCTCATAATTTAATCCTTTTAGCCCCGTGTATCATTCTGGTGAATCTCCTCTGCCCCCGCTCCGAGGCCGATATATCCTTCCTGAGGGGCAGGGCCCAGAACTGTGTCATGTATCTCACACCACTGTATGTAACTGTATCTTACCATGCTATACATGACTGTAACTAGATATGACCTGTAACCACAAGCATACTTTACCACCAGGGGTGCACTTGCAGGAGACACTGCATACCTGTTCCACACAGGTATATAAAGGCAGGTCTCAGGCAAGTGTCGCACTCGAGAGCTGTGAAATAAAGGTGCAGGTCCAGAGTGACCTTGACTTCAGCATGTGCCTCGTGTGAGTCTGTAATGCAGGGTCAGGACTTTACAAGAACTGGATGCAGTGTTATAAATGGGGTGCAACCAGAGCTTTATATATTTAGCGTTATACATTGTCCGCATGGCCGACACAAGACTCCCAAAGCAAGCGCTCTACTCGGAACTCCGACACGGCAAGCGAGCCCCAGGTGGGCAGAGGAAACGTTACAAGGACACCCTCAAAGCCTCCCTGATAAAGTGCAACATCCCCACCGACACCTGGGAGTCCCTGGCCAAAGTCCGCCCTAAGTGGAGGAAGTTTATCCGGGAGGGCGCTGAGCACCTCGAGTCTCGTCGTCGAGAGCATGCAGAAAGCAAGCGCAGGCAGCGGAAGGAGCGTGCGGCAAACCAGACTCCCCACCCACCCTTTCCCTCAACCACTGTCTATCCCACCTGTGACAGAGACTGTAATTCTAGTATTGGACTGTTCAGCCACCTAAGGACTCATTTTTAGAGTGGAAGCAAGTCTTCCTCGATTCCGAGGGACTGCCTCTGATGATGATGTCCATGAGGGTCCTGACGTTCCAGGTCCTGAACTTCATTTTGAAGGGTGGAAGATGCCTGTGCGTGAGTTCTTTTAACAGGAGGTGGCCATTGCACATCAGCCACCACACGGGCTTACATCCGATCTAATAGACTCGAGCATTTTCCCTACTACAGCTGTACTGATGTCAGGCTAATCAGTTTGTCGTTCCCTGTTTTCTCTCTCCCTCCTTTTTTAAATAGTGGGGGTACATTTGCCACCCTCCAATCTGCAGGAACTGTTCCACTATACCATAGAATTTTGGAAGATGACAACCAATGCATCCACTATTTCCATGGCTGCCTCTTTTAGTACTCTGGGATGCAGATCATCAGACCCTGGGGATTTATTGGCCTTCAGTCCCATTAGTGTCTCCAGCACTATTTTCTTACCAATAATCATTTCCTTTAAATCCTCTTGCTCACTGGACCCTTGGTTCACTAGCATTTCTGGGACATTATTTGTGTCCTCTTCCGTGAAGACAGAACCAAAATATTTAAGACAGAACCGAAGTATTTCAGTGTTTGATTCCTGAGATGAAGGAGTTGTCTTATGAGGAAAGGTTGAGCAGGTTGGGCCTACACTTATTGAAGTTTAGAAGAATGAGAGTACGATATATTCATAGACTACAGCACACACAGCTTCCTACATGGCAGGCAGTTCTCTCGGAAGCCTCCGGAATCTGCCTGGTTCTGTTTATTATTAACTCTGCAGTTGCAGTACACAATACGTCCACATCCACAGTGTGGAGCAACAAACATTACAAGCTTACAGACATTACACTTCTCCCTCCTTAATGAAGAAGTTATTATAACAAACATCATACATAACTTTCATGTTTATACATAACACAGGATATAAACTTATTTTATTTTCCATATTTACAAATTTAACTTTACCACTTGTTTTCTGTTTCGAAGCGGATACCTTCGCTCTCGAACAGAACCTTCCAAACATGGTGTCGATTTCACATTCATTCAAGGCTCATCCTGAGGAACATTTTCCTCCACGGAATTTCCTTGATTTTCATTTGAACTCGCTCTAACTTCAGGCTCTTTGTTTTCCTGACTCGGACTCAGACTTTCATTCTGATTCTCTCCTGGATTTGTTTCCCATACATTGGATTTAGGATTTGCTACTGGTGTATCAAAACTATCTGATGAGTCAGAAATAATTGAATCATTCCCACCTTCAACTCCTTCCATGTCTGTAGGTAAAATATGATCAATATGAACAAACCTAACCTGTCCATTATCAAACATCTTTACCAAATATGTGCGAGGACCACATATCTTCACCACTCTTCCTGGTAACCACTTCAACCATTTATGGTGATGGTTCTTCACTCTCGCCTTCTGGCTTAACTTCACACTTCTCTCTTTTACTCTACCTCTATCCTGATTCTCTTTCTGTCTTAAGTGTGTCTTTTCTACGGACTGTGCCAAATTTGGCTTTAACAACGAGAATCTGGTTCGTGGCTGTCGTTTGAGAAACAACTCTGCTGGAGTTCTACCAGTATTTGTATGAGGAGTATTTCGATATGTAATTAAGAAATTAGCCAATTTGTGATCCAATGACAACTGTCGTTTCCTTGGATTTGGATCTAACATTTGTTTTATGAGGGCACGTTTGACAATTAGTACAGTGCGCTCTGCTGCACCATTCGAAGCAGGATGGTATGGTGGAACCTTGGTATGTTTCACACCATTTTTGTTCGTGAATTGTGCAAATTCTTCTGAACACAATTGTGGTCCATTATCCAAAACAATTTCTTCAGGGAGGCCAAATGAAGAAAATAATCTTCGCAAAATGTCCAATATTTTACTTGTTGTTATTTTTCACATTAGAAACACCTCAACCCACTTCGAATGGCAATCAATCACAATGAACAATTGTCCTTCTAACTCAGCAAACTCAATATGTAGCCTTTGCCACACCCTGGGAGGCCATTTCAATGGCTGTAATGGTACTGGTGGTGGTTGCTTGCTTACCGATTGACATGTCGTACACTGACTCACGATTTACTCTATATCTTTATCAAGACCTGGCCACCATAAATAACTGCGTGCAAAACTCTTGGTCAAGCACATTCCCAGGTGCTGGTCATGGAGGTCTCCTAATAATTCGGACCTGAATTTATTTGATATAACCACTCTTGCACCCCACATGATACAATCTTTATCGACTGATAATTCATTCCTACGAATGAAGAATGGATGTGTATCTTTGTCTGTTACCTGGCTTGGCCATCCATTTGCAATATACTCATACACCTTTGACATCACTGGGTCACGTTTGGTTGCTCTACCAATCTCTTCAGCTGTGACTGGCAGTTCATCAATGTATGAAAAATAAAACACTTCTTCCCTATCGGGTGTAACTTGTGATGGGGAAGGCAATCAAGACATTGCATCAGCATTACTGTGATCAGCTGATCGTCTGTATTCAATATCATATGTATATGCTGACAAAATCAATGCCCATCTCTGCATTCGGGCTGCAGCTAATGTTGGAACTGGGGACTTTGGATGGAGGAATGCTGTTAGGGGCTTATGGTCCGTAATGATGGTAAACTTACAACCATACAAGTATTTGTGAAACTTCTTGACCCCAAAAATTAATGCCAAAGCTTCCCTTTCAATTTGCGCATAATTACTCTCACTGGCACTGAGAGTGCGTGAAGCAAAAGCAATTGGTCTCTCCTCCCCACTACGTGATACATGAGAGATCACTGCACCAACTCCATACGGAGAGGCATCACATGCTAGCTTAATCTCCTCAGATATGTCATAGTGAACTAACATGGTGCTCTCTACCAATTTGCTTTTACACTCCTTGAATGATGTATCGCATTCTTTTGACCACTTCCAATGGACCTGTTTTTTCAAAAGTTCATTCAGTGGATGTAATACTGTAGCCAAATTTGGTAGGAACTTCCCATAATAGTTCAAAAGACCCAAGAATGAATGGAGTTCAGTGACATTCCTGGGATTGGGTGCATTTCTAATTGCATCCAATTTTTCCATGGTCAGATGTAAACCATCTTTGTCTACTCTGTACCCTAAGTACTCCACTGAGTTTTTAAATAACTCACACTTACGAGCAGACATTCGTACTCTGTGCTTCTCTCGCTGTTTGAGAACTTCATTCAATATGTTATTATGAATGTGCTTATTTGATGCTGAAATTAGTATGTCATCCAAATAACATACTACCCCTTCAATACCTTGCAAAATCTGGTTCATCACCCCTTGGAATATGGCAGGGGTGGAAGACACTCCAAACGGTAGCCTATTAAATTGATATAGGCCGAGATGAATATTTATAGTCAAACATGACTTGGACTCCTCATCTAGTTCAAGCTGTAAGTAGGCATTTGTAAGATCCAGTTTTGAGAAGATCTGACCACCTGTCATTGTTGTAAACAAATCTTCTATATTCGGCAATGTATTGGGGACATTACCCTCTAGAACATGGTTTACGGTTACTTTATAATCACCACACAATCTTACCTTACCATCAGACTTAGGTACAACAACAATGGGTGTAGCCCAATTACATCGATCTATCTTACAAATAATGTTCTCAGTCTTTAGTCTTTTGAGTTCTTGCTCAACTTTCTCCTTGAGTGCGTATGGTACGGAACGTGGCTTGTAGTAAACCGATCTAGTGTCCTTCTGTACCCTGACATTCACCTTGAAGCCTTGGATCGGACTGCCCGTTTCACAGAACACTTTCGGATACTTCTTGATAACCTCATCTGTTGATGAAAATCTCGCTTCACACAGAAAATCTTATTCTAATCCAGCTTCAGTGAGCTCAACCAATTTCTTCCTAGTAAGGCAGGCTTGTCTCCTTTCACTACAATTAGAGGCAAGTTCTGAAATTGATCTTTATATTTCACCGGTATGGTAATACGACCTACCACAGGAATTTTCTCTCCCGAGTAGCCTCGCAGCTCTATCTTGGATTTCTCCAGTTGAAAATCACGCAATTTATCGAGGTAGAGCGACTCCGGTACTACACTCACGGATGCACCCGTGTCAATTTCCATTGGTATCTTGAATCCCGCAATATCTATGTGGATTTTGATGCTTTCCGAACCGCTGTCCGTTAACCTCGTGCTCCTGATGACGTGTAACTCTAACATCTCCTCGTCCTGTTGTTGTTCTTCCATGATATGTCATCTCTTGGGATTTCTACTCATAGCTTTGAACGCTGGACTCATAGCTTTAAAAGCTGGTTTACCCTTCAGTCGGCATGCCTTCGCAAGATGCCCAGTCTTCCTGCAGATGAAACACTCTGCCTTCACGTATGGACAACTTTGAGCAATGTGTTGTCCCAGGCACCTATAGCACGACTTCGACGCTCTGTTAGAATTTCCAGTTTCTGAGACTTTCAGCCATATCCGTCTTTTACTTTGAACCTGCAGGTGATTTACCTCAGTTGACTGACGACCGTAATTATTATTTAATTCTCGGGAATATTGTTCGGCCATGCCCATCGACCTCGCTGTCTGACAAGCAATCTTAAAAGTCAAGTCGTCCGTTGTCAATAACTTCTTTCTAGTCACATCATTTTTCACCCCGCAAACAAAATGATCCCGTAATGCTCGGTTTTGAAAGTTTCAAAAATTACAGTGCATCGATAGCTTTTTTAATGCTACGATGTAATCACTGATACATCCATCAGACTTTTGATTCCGAATCCCGAAATTATAGCTTTCAGCAATTTCTAACGGTTTGGGGTTATAGTGCTGCTCCAGCTTCGTTAAAATCTCTTTAAACATTGTGTCCTTTGGCTCGTCAGGCACAAGCAGATTTACAAGAGTGTCATATAATGCCGGACCCGCCTCCGATAAGAAGATCGCTTTCTTACGTTCCAACACAGCTCGGTTCTGGACTACATTGTCTGGAACTTCGATTATGTTATTTCCAGTGAAATACATTTCTAGCCAATCCACATACGCTTTAAAACTTCCCCGGTCGTGTCTATATTCCCCCAAATGTCCGATTACACCTGCCATTTTAATCTCTAGCTGTTCACACCATGAGCTGTATTTTACCTCGGATTTTACCCTGTCTTTCCAAAGACAGAAGCTTCCAAAGTCTCTCTGTCGGCTGGCTGAATCCTTCCCCAACAAAATTTAAGCTTTAGATCATCCGAAAAATCCCATCTCATCGCCAAATGTGATATATTCACAGAGCACAAACATACACAGTTTCGTACATGGCAGGCAGCTCTCTCGGAAGCCTCCGGAATCTGCCGAGTTCTGTTTATTATTAACTCTGCAGTTGCAGTACACAATACGTCCACATCCACAGTGTGGAGCTACAACATTACAAGCTTACAGACATTACAGAGAGGTGATCTTATTGAAACATATAAGATACTGAGAAAGCTTGACAGGGTAGATGCAGAGAGGATGTTTCCCCTCGAGGGGGAATCTAGAACTAGGGGGCAGAGATTCAGAATAAGGGGCTGCCCATTTAAAACGGAAATGAGGAGAAATTTCTTCCCTCAGAGGGTTGTAAATCTGTGGCATTCTCTGTGGAGGCTGGGTCATTGAATATATTTAAGGTGGAGATAGACAGATAAGGGAGTCAAGGGTTATGGGGAGCGGGCAGGGAAGTGGAGTTGAGGCCAAGATCAGATCAGCCATGATTTTATTGAATGGCGGAGCAGGCTCGAGGGGGCGTATGGCCGACTCCTGCTCCTATTTCTTATGTTCTTAGTAGATCATTGATCGAGTAACAGATAGTAAAATTATGAGGAAGCATCCCGAGATTTGTTTGCACCTGTGAAAAGGAAGTCTTGCATGTATTAAGTGTTTGTGTGTGCATCTCTGATTAAACTCGCACAGATTATGTGATGTGACTAGTCCCACAGGGTAGGGGATGTTTGCAACCAATACACTGGAGTATTAATGCATTAACGTAATAATGAGTTATTTCAGTGTTTGATTAATTGAATAGCTGTAGCAAGCAGCAAAAACACAGCAAATTAAAATTATCGTGGAAAGCAAAGGTTGAACAATATCTAGCAAGTTAAACAAAAGAGGAAGAGCTCGAAGGAAATGAACGGGGGTCATTCTGCCTCTCGCAGTAAAGGATCTGTGTGTGGTTGTTAACTGAAGGATGACTCAATCAGTTTTCAAACCTACACTCAATTTGTATTTTACTCAATTGCATGTCAAAGAATTTTAGCGAACAGAATTTTACATTTGTCAACCATTATATAGTAGGCCAAAATCATAACGATAACTGGAGGACCCTTTTTAAACATTTGTTCCTGGGATGTGGCCAAAACTGGGACTAGTCATAGCCTGAGGTGTCTTCAGGGCATTATAGTCAACTGCATAATAGAACATACGTGTGTGCACGAGGCCTGTGCAGCAGAGCTGGTCTCCAGTCGTCCTGGTTAACCCTTGCTCCGCCATTTGATACGATCATGGCTGATCCGATCATGGACTCAGGTCCACTTCCCGGCCCACGGCACTGGAGTCAACCAACAATTTTGCATTTATATAGCGCCTTTAACGTAGTAAAACATCAATGACTGATGTACCATGACACCCAGGTCTCGTTGCCCCTCCCCTTTTCCTAATCTGCCGCCATTCAGATAATATTCTGTCTTCGTGTTTCTGCCCACAAAGTGGACAACCTCACATTTATCCACATTATACTGCATCTGCCACGCGTTTGCCCACTCACCTAACCTGTCCAAGTCACCCTGCAGCCTTTTAGCGTCCTCCTCACAGCTCACACCGCCACCCAGCTTAGTGTCATCTGCAAACTTGGAGATATTACACTCAATTCCTTCATCTAAATCGTTAATGTAAATTGTAAAGAGCTGGGGTCCCAGCACTGAGCCCTGCGACACTCCACTAGTCACTTTCTATGTCTCTATGTTTCATTGAAACACCTGTGAACTCATCACTTTTTGACGTGGAGGCAAGTCAGCCTCGTTTCGAGGGACAGCCTATGATGATGGCGACGATTCTATGATTGCCTGTCCCTTTGTACGTCCCTGTTCCAATGACGCTTAGTACATGCACACTAATCTAATGCTGCTGCTTCAGTGATAGCTTTGTGCCTGTTGTATCACTGACATCAATGCTCCTGCAGAAAATACCCCGGCGTCAGAGCAACAAGAGGTGAAAGTGCATGTGTGTTTGCTCCCAAACTTTACTGCCCTGGACTAAAGCAATTCTTAAAAATCTGCTGGAGGCGATGTAAGGTCGGCATTGGCTGAGAAAAGCAATAAAGAGTGCTGGTATAAGGGGTCGCATGTATTCGTGAGGCTGGAGATCCTGCAGCACAATTTACACAGAATTGTTGCTCCGGCTGAAACTTTTGATTGGCCCCCTTGTCATCATCATCATCATCATCATCATCATCATCATCATCGGCAGTCCCTCGGAATCGAGGAAGACTTGCTTCGACTCTTAAAATGAGTCCTTAGGTGGCTGAACAGTCAAATATGAGAACCACAGTCCCTGTCACAGGTGGGACAGATAGTCGTTGAGGGTAAGGGTGGGTGGGACAGGTTTGCCGCACGCTCTGCACATGAGCTCATCTCTCTCATCTGGAGGGAGGAGAGCATGCCGGGAGATCTCAGAGATGCAGTCATCGTGACCATCTTTAAAAGAGGGGACAAGTCCGACTGCGGCAACTACAGAGGAAACTCCCTGCTATCAGCCACTGGGAAAGTTGTCGTTAGAGTTCTCCTCAACCGTCTTCTCCCTGTGGCCGAGGAACTCCTCCCGGAGTCACAGTGCGGATTTCGTCCCCTACGGGGTACAATGGATATGATCTTTGCAGCGCGACAGCTGCAGGAAAATTGCAGGGAACAGCGCTAGCCCTTATACATGGGCTTCTTCGACCTCACAAAGGCCTTTGACACTGTCACAGGTGTTTCAATGAAACATAGAAACATAGAAAGTGACTAGTGAGGTGCCGCAGGGCTCAGTGCTGGGACCCCAGCTCTTTACAATAGACATTAACGATTTAGATGAAGGAATTGAGTGTAATATCTCCAAGTTTGCAGATGACACTAAACTGGGTGGCGGTATGAGCGGTGAGGAGGACGCTAAAAGGCTGCAGGGTGACTTGGACAGGTTAGGTGAGTGGGCAAATGCGTGGCAAATGCAGTATAATGTGGATAAATGTGAGGTTGTCCACTTTGGTGGCAAAAACACGAAGACAGAATATTATCTGGCTGGCGGCAGACTAAGAAAAGGGGAGGTGCAACGAGACCTGGGTGTCATGGTACATCAGTCATTGATGTTTTCCTACGTTAAAGGCGCTATATAAATGCAAAATGGTCTATGGAGCGTCCCCCTCCGTTTTGGATGCCCCCAAAAGTTCGTCAACATCCACCGCCTGCTCCACGACGACATACAGGCCGTGATCCTTAACAACGGATCCATCACAGACCCAATCCACGTCCGAACCGGGGTCAAACCCCCTTGTATGATGAGTGATGCTGGCCACCCTGATACGAGACACTGAGTCTGACATCGAGTAGAACGAGGTTTCTTTCGGACGCTGACGCCTGTACTGCTTGGTGTACAGGGCTATAGTAATACCCGCCCTCCTGTATGGCTCAGAGATATGGACCATGTACAGTAGACACCTCAAGTCGGTGAAGAAATACCAACAATGAAGTCTCCGCAAGATCCTACAAATCCCCGGGGAGGACAGACATAGGAATATAGAAACATAGAAAATAGGTGCGGAAGTAGGCAATTCGGCCCTTCGAGCCTGCACCACCATTCAATAAGATCATTGCTGATCAGTTACCTTGTTGTGTTCTTAACACAGATGAGGCTGCACACAGGGAGGTTAAAGTAACAGTGACCTCAGTCTTTAATAAGACACTCCAGAGTGAGGAACAGGCCTGAGGGGCCGGCTTACATACAGTGCTCCCAAGGGATGCTGGGATCTCTCGGAACTTCAGAGGATGAACTCCCTGGTGGCGGAACATGGGAGTGCATGCTTTACAGATACACAACATCACTCCCCTCCTCAAAGTCAAAGTGAAAACTATTTACAAGGTGAGGCGGTCGGGGGCCTTTCTTTCCCTGGTGGACCGCCTCGGTACAAATGTCTGTTCTGGTGTGTTGACTGTGCCCTCGCTGGGCTGGCGTGTTGTTGGCCCTGCAGGGCTGCTGGGTGAGCCTGACCTTGCTGGGCTGTTGGGCGTGATGGGTTCGATTTCCTGGTCCGGGGTGGTGTCGTTGATCCTTTGGGTGTGTGTTGTGGGCTCGAAAAATGTGGTGTCTGCTGTGGGTTGTTCAGGGCAGTCTGTGAACTGCAGCCTCGTTTGGTCCAGGTGCTTTCTGCAAATTTGTCCATTGTCTAGTTTGACTATAAACACCCTACTCCCTTCTTTAGCTATCACCGTGCCCGCGATCCACTTGGGACCATGTCCATAGTTTAGCACATACACAGGGTCATTCAGATCAATTTCCCGTGACACAGTGGCGTGACCATCGTTTACATTTTGTTGCTGCCGCCTGCTCTCTACCTGATCATGCAGGTTGGGGTGAACCAGCGAGAGTCTGGTTTTAAGTGTCCTTTTCATGAGTAGCTCAGCCGCGGGCACCCCTCTGAGCGAGTGGGGTCTCATGCGGTAGCTGAGCAGTACTCGGGACAGGCGGGTTTGGAGTGAGCCTTCTGTGACTCGTTTGAGGCTCTGTTTGATTGGTTGTACTGTCTGCTCTGCCTGCCCATTGGACGCTGGTTTAAACGGGCCGAGGTGACATGTTTGATCCCACTGCGGGTCATGAATTCTTTAAATTCGGCACTGGTGAAACATGGTCCGTTGTCACTGACCAGTATGTCAGGCAGGCCGTGGGTGGCAAACATGGCCCTCAGGCTTTCAATGGTGGTGGTGGCGGTGCTTCCCGACATTATTTCACATTCAATCCATTTTGGAAAAGCTTCCACCACCACCAGGAACATTTTACTGAGAAACGGGCCCGCATAGTCGACATGGATCCTCGACCATGGTCTGGAGGGCCAGGACCACAAACTTAGTGGTGCCTCTCTGGGCGCGTTGCTCAACTGAGCACATACGCTGCATTGCCGTACACAGGACTCTAAGTCAGAGTCGATACCGGGCCACCACATGTGGGATCTGGCTATCGCTTTCATCATTACTATATCCGGGTGTGTGCTGTGGAGATCCGAGATGAACGTCTCCCTGCCCTTTTTGGGTAGCACTACGCGGTTACCCCACAACAGACAGTCTGCCTGAATGGACAGCTCGTCCTTTCGCCGCTGGAATGGCTTGATTAGCTCTTGCATTTCAACGGGGATGCTGGCCCAGCTCCCATGTAGTACACAGTTTTTTACTCGGGACAGCAGAGGATCTTGGCTGGTCCAAGTCCTAATCTGGCGGGCTGTGACAGGTGATTTATCATTTTCAAACGCTTCCATGACCATCAACAAGTCTGCGGGCTGCGCCACCATCAACAAGTTTGCAGGCTGCACCATTTCCACCCCCGTGGTGGGCAATGGTAGCCGACTGAGAGCATCCGCACAGTTCTCGGTGCCTGGCCTGTGGCGGATGGTATAGTTATATGCTGATAGCGCGAGTACCCACCTTTGTATGCAGGCTGAGGCATTAGTATTTATCCCCTTGTTTTCTGCAAACAGGGATATGAGGGGATTGTGATCGGTTTCCAGCTCAAATTTGTGGCCAAACAGGTACTGATGCATTTTCTTTACCCCGAACACACACGCTAATGCCTCTTTCTCAATCATGCTGTAGGCCCTCTCGGCCTTAGACAAGCTCCTGGAGGCATAGGTGACAGATTGCAACTTCCCCGCAACGTTAGCTTGTTGTAATACACACCCGACTCCGTACGATGACGCATCACATGCTAGCACAAGTCTTTTACACGGATTATACAATACAAGCAGCTTGTTGGAGCATAAAATGTTTCTGGCTTTCTCAAAAGCAATTATTTGGTTTTTATTCCCATACCCAGTACTCACCTTTACGCAATAACACATGTAGGGGCTCTAAAAAGGTGCTTAACCCCGGTAGGAAGTTACCAAAATAGTTGAGGAGTCCCAGGAACGACCGCAGCTCCGTGACGTTCTGTAGCCTGGGCGCGTTCCTGAAAGCCTCTGTCTTGGCATCTGTGGGCCGAATGCTATCCGCCGCGATCTTTCTCCCTAAAAACTCCACTTCTGTTGCCATGAAGATGCATTTCGACCTCTTCAGCTGCAGCCCTACCCGATCCAGTCGCTGGATGACCTCCTCCAGGTTTTGTAGGTGTTCAACGATGTCCCGACCCGTGACCAATATGTCGTCCTGAAAGACCACCGTGTGTGGTACTGACTTAAATAGACTCTCCATGTTTCTCTGGAAGATCGCTGCAGCCGACCGAATTACAAACAGGCATCTGTTGTAGATGAACAGTCCCTTGTGCGTGTTGATGCAGGTGAGGCCCTTCGAAGACTCCTCCAGCTCCTGCATCATGTAGGCCGAAGTCAGGTCGAGCTTGGTGAACGTCTTGCCTCCTGCCAGCGTCGCAAATAGGTCGTCTGCCTTAGATAGCGGGTATTGGTCCTGTAGCGAGAAACGATTAATAGTTACTTTATAATCGCCGTAAATCCTGACCGTGCCATCACTTTTGAGTACTGGAACAATCGGGCTGGCCCACTCGCTGAATTCCACTGGGGAGATGATGCCCTCGCGTTGCAGCCTGTCCAGCTCGATTTCCACTCTCTCCCTCATCATGTGAGGTACCGCTCGCGCCTTGTGGTAAATGGGTCGTGCCTCTGGGACCAAGTGGATCCGCACCTTCGCCCCGGAAAAGTTTCCAATGCCTGGCTCAAAGAGGGAAGGAAATTTGTTAAGAACCTGGGTACATGAGGCCTCATCGACATGTGATAGTGCTCGGATGTCATCCCAGTTCCAGCGGATTTTGCCCAGCCAGCTCCTTCCAAGCAGTGTGGAGCCATCGCCCGGGACAATCCAGAGTGGCAGTTCATGCACCGTGGCCTCGTAGGTGACCTTGACCATGGCACTGCCCAGGACAGTGATAAGCTCTTTGGTGTACGTTCTCAGTTTCGTGTGGATGGGGCTCAGAGCTGGTCTGAATGCTTTGTTACACCACAGTCTCTCAAACATCTTTTTACTCATGATGGATTGGCTAGCACCAGTGTCCAGTTCCATGGCTACGGGTAAGCCATTCAATTTTACGTTTAGCATTATAGATGGACATTTCGACTCAAATGTGTGCACCACGTGTACTTCAGCACCTGCCTCCTCTCTCTGAGGCTCGAAATTGCTTTGATCCACCATGGACCGATCTTCCTCTGCCACATGGTGGTTAGCAGGTTTTGCAGATCTTGCAGCTCGTTTTCAAGCTCGTTGGAGGTGCCCCATTGTTCCACAGCTCTTGCAAACATACCCTTTGAAGCGGCATGAATAGGCTGAATGGAAGCCTCCACAACACCAACAAGGTGTGAATTGCCTTGCATTCATCCTTTGTTGTGGACTCATCTGGGTCACCTGAGGCCTGCTGGCAGTTACAGACTCGTGGTTTCTGCCCTGTACATTTCTGCTCGCAAACACAGTTCCAGTTAATTTATGAACATTGCAACACTTGTGTGCTGAGAGATTTGTTTGGTGTTATCACTGGTGGATATAAACGCCTGTGCTATCGCAATGGCCTTACTGAGGGTCGGTGTCTCTACAGTCAAAAGTTTTCGTAGGTGGTCTCGTGGCCAATGCCCAGTACAAAAAAGTCTCTGAACATTTGCTCCAGGTAGCCATCAAACTCACATTGTCCTGCAAGTCGCCTTAGCTCGGCGACGTAGCTCGCCACTTTCTGACCTTCAGATCGCTGGCACGAGTAGAACCGATACCTCGCCATCAGCACTCTCTCCCTTGGGTTAAGATGCTCCCGAACCAATGTACACAGCATCTCATACGACTTATCTGTGGGTTTCACCGGAGTCAGAAGATTCTTCATGAGGCTGTAGGTCAGTGCCCGACAGACTGTGAGGAGGACCGCTCTCCTTTTTGCAGCACTTCCTTCTCCGTCCAGCTCGTTGGCTACAAAGTACTGGTCTAGCCATTCGACATAGGCTTCCCAGTCCTCACCCTCCGAGAACTTCTCCAGGATGCCCACAGTTTGCTGCATCTTTGCGTTGGATTCGTATTCTCATCGCCAGTTATTGTGTTCCAAACACAGATGAGGCTGCACACAGGGAGGTTAAAGTAGCGGTGACCTCAATCTTTAATAAGACACTCCAGAGTGAGGAACTGGCCTTAAGGGCCGGCTTATATACAGTGCTCCCAAGGGATGCTGGGTTCACTTGGGACTTCAGGGGATGAGCTCCCTGGTGGCGGAACATGGGAGTACATGCTTTGCAGATACACAGCACACCTCAGTATCCTTTTCCTGCTTTCTCTCCATACCCCTTGACCCCTTTAGCTGTAAGGGCCATATCCAACTCCCTCTTGAATATGTCCAATGAACTGGCCTCACCAACTCTCTGCGGAAGAGAATTCCACGGGTTACAACCCTCTGAGTGAAGAAGTTTCTCCTCATCTCAGTCCTAAATGGTGTACCCCTTATCCTGAGACTGTGTCCCCTGGTTCTAAACTCAAAATCGGGAACATTCTTCCTGCATCTAACCTGTCCAGTCCGAATTTTATATGTTTCTATGACATCCCCTCTCATTCTTCTAAACTCCAGTGAATATAAGCCTAGTCGATCCAGTCTCTCTTCATAAGTCATATCCCGAGAATCACTCTGGTGAACCTTCGCTGCACTCCCGCAATAGCAAGAATATCCTTCCTCAGATACGGAGATCAAAACTGAACACAATATTCCAGGTGAGGCCTCACCAAGGCCCTGTACAGCTGCAGCAAGACCTCCCTGCTCCTATACTCAAATCCCCTAGCTATGAAGGCCAACATGCCATTTGCTTTCTACACCACCTGCTGTACCTGCATGCCAACTTTCAATGACTGATGAACCATGACACCCAGATCTCGTTGCACCTCCCCTTTTCCTAACCTGCCGCTATTCAGATAATATTCTGCCTTCATGTTTTTACCACCAAAGTGGATAACCTCACATTTATCCACATTATACTCCCATGCATTTTCCCACTCACCCTGCAGCATATTAGCATCCTCCTCACAGCTCACACCGCCACCCAGCTTAGTGTCATCTGCAAACTTGGAGATATTACTCTCAATTCCTTCATCTAAATCATTGATGAATATTATAAAGAGCTGGGGTCCCAGCACTGAGCCCTGCGGCACCCCACTAGTCACTGCCTGCCATACTGAAAAGGACCCGTTTATCCCGACTCTCTGCTTCCTGTCTGCCAACCAGTTCTCTATCCACGCCAGTACATTAACCCCAATACCATGTGCTTTAATTTTGCACAACAATCTCTTGTGTGGGACCTTCTCAAAAGCCTTTTGAAAGTCCAAATGCACCACTTCCACTGGTTCTCCCTTGTCCACTCTACTAGTTACATCCTCAAAAAATTCCAGAAGATTTGTCAAGCATGATTTCCCTTTCATAAATCCATGCTGACTTGGACTGATCCTGTCACTGTTTTCCAAATGCGTTGCTATTTCATCCTTAATAATTGATTCCAACATTTTCCCCACTACTGATGTCAGGCTAACTGGTCTATAATTCCTGTTTTCTCTCTCCCTCCTTTTTAAAAAAGTGGTGTTGCATTAGCTACCCTCCAGTCCATAGGAACTGATCCAGAGTCGATAGACTGTTGGAAAATGATCACCAATGCATCCACTATTTCTTGGGCCACTTCCTTACGTACTCTGGGATGCACCAACATCAGCGTCCTCGACCAGGCCAATATCCCCAGCATCGAAGCACTGACCACACTTGATCAGCTCCGCTGGGCGGGCCACATTGTCCGCATGCCCGACATGAGACTCCCAAAGCAAGCGCTCCACTCGGAACTCCTTCACAGCAAATGAGCCCCAGGTGGGCAGAGGAAACGTTACAAGGGACACCCTCAAAGCCTACCTGATAAAGTGCAAAATCCCCACCGGCACCTGGGAGTCCCTGGGCCAAAGACCGCCCTCAGTGGAGGAAGAGCATCTGGGAGGGACCTCGAGTCTCATCGCTGAGAGCATGCAGAAACCAAGAGCAGGCAGCGGAAGGAGCGTGCGGCAAACCAGACACCCCACCCACCCTTTCCTCCAACCACCTGTGACAGAGACTGTGATTCCCGTATTGGACTGTTCAGACACCTGAGAACTCACTTTTAGAGTGGAAGCAACTCTTGCTCGATTCCGAGGGACTGCCGATGATGATGATGATTAAACAGCTGACCCCTGCACGCTGCTGACAAAGGAGCAGCCACTTCGCAACACGTCCATTACCAAGCTCTGTCAGCACTCCTCAAATAACAAGTCACATTCCAATCTGTGACGGGAACACTTTTGCTTAACATTAAAAGGCGATTTCTCCATCCTCGTCAAAACAGGCGCAGCATTTCAACAACAACAACAACAATTTGAATTTATATAGCGCCTTTAACGTACTGAAACGTCGTCCCAAGGTGCTTCACAGAAGTGTTATGAGATTAAAACATTCGACACCGAGCTGCATAAGGAGCAATTAGCGCAGGGGCTTGGTCTGGAGGGCCAGGATCACAAACTTAGTGGTGCCTCTCTGGGCGCTTTGCTCAACTGAGCACACACGCTGCATTGCCATACACAGGACTCTAAGTCAGAGTCGATACCAGGCCACCACACGTGGGATCTGGCTATCGCTTTCATCATTACTATACCCGGGTGTGTGCTGTGGCAATCCGAGATAAACGTCTCCCTGCCCTTTTTTGGTAGCACTACGCGGTTACCCCACAACAGGCAGTCTGCCTGAATGGACAGCTCGTCCTTTCGCCGCTGGAACGGCTTGATTAGCTCTTGCATTTCAACGGAGACGCTGGCCCAGCTCCCATGCACTACACAGTTTTTTACTAGGGACAGCAGAGGATCTTGGCTGGTCCAAGTCCTAATCTGGCGGGCCGTGACAGGTGATTTATCATTTTCAAACGTTGCCATGACCATCAGCAAGACTGTGGGCTGCGCCACCATCAACAAGTGGTGGGCAATGGTAGCCAACTGAGAGCATCTGCACAGTTCTCGGTGCCTAGCCTGTGGCGGATGGTATAGTTATACGCTGATACGGGAGAAGAAATTCCTTCTCAACTGGTTTTAAATTGGCTCCCTCGTATTTTGAGGCTGTGCCCCCTAGTTCTAGTCTCCCCGACCAGTGGAAACAACCTCTCCGCCTCTATCTTGTCTATCCCTTTCATTATTTTAAATGTTTCTATAAGATCACCCCTCATCCTTCTGAACTCCAACGAGTAAAGACCCAGTCTACTCAATCTATCATCATAAGGTAACCCCCTCATCTCCGGAATCAGCCTAGTGAATCATCTCTGTACCCCCTCCAAAGCCAGTATATCCTTCCTTAAGTAAGGTGACCAAAACTGCACGCAGTACTTCAGGTGCGGCCTCACCAATACCCTATACAGTTGCAGCAGGACCTCCCTGCTTTTGTACTCCATCCCTCTCGCAATGAAGGCCAACATTCCATTCACCTTCCTGATTACCTGCTGCACCTGCAAACTAACTTTTTGGGTTTCATGCACAAGGACCCCCAGGTCCCTCTGCACCTCAGCATGTTGTAATTTCTCCCCATTCAAATAATATTCCCTTTTACTGTTTTTTTCCCCAAGGTGGATGACCTCACACTTTCCGACATTGTATTCCATCTGCCAAACCTTAGCCCATTCGCTTAACCTATCTAAATCTCTTTGCAGCCTTTCTGTGTCCTCTACACAACCCGCTTTCCCATTAATCTTTGTGTCATCTGCAAATTTTGTTACACTACACTCTGTTCCCTCTTCCAGGTCATCTATGTATATTGTAAACAGTTGTGGTCCCAGCACTGATCCCTGTGGCACACCACTAACCACCGATTTCCAACCCGAAAAGGACCCATTTATCCCGACTCTCTGCTTTCTGTTCGCCAGCCAATTCTCTATCCATGCTAATACATTTCCTCTGACTCTGCGTACCTCTATCTTTTGCAGTAACCTTTTGTGTGGCACCTTATTGAATGCCTTTTGGAAATCTAAATACACCACATCCATCGGTACACCTCTATCCACCATGCTCGTTATATCCTCAAAGAATTCCAGTAAATTAGTTAAACATGATTTCCCCTTCATGAATCCATGCTGCGTCTGCTTGATTGCACTATTCCTATCTAGATGTCCCGCTATTTCTTCCTTAATGATAGTTTCAAGCATTTTCCCACTACAGATGTTAAACTAACCGGCCTATAGTTACCTGCCTTTTATCTGCCCCCTTTTTTAAACAGAGGCATTACATTAGCTGCTTTCCAATCCGCTGGTACCTCCCCAGAGTCCAGAGAATTTTGGTAGATTATAACGAATGCATCTGCTATAACTTCCGCCATCTCTTTTACTACCCTGGGATGCATTTCATCAGGACCAGGGGACTTGTCTACCTTGAGTCCCATTAGCCTGTCCAGAACTACCCCCCTAGTGATAGTGATTGTCTCAAGGTCCTCCCTTCCCACATTCCTATGACCAGCAATTTTTGGTATGGTTTTTGTGTCTTCCACTTTGAAGACGGAAGCAAAATAATTGTTTAAGGTCTCAGCCATTTCCACATTTCCCATTATTAAATCCCCCTTCTCATCTTCTAAGGGACCAACATTTACTTTAGTCACTCTTTTCCGTTTTATATATCTGTAAAAGTTTTTGCTATCTGTTTTTATGTTTTGCGCAAGTTTACCTTCGTAATCTATCTTTCCTTTCTTTATTGCTTTTTTAGTCATTCTTTGCTGTTGTTTAAAATTTTCCCAATCTTCTAGTTTCCCACTAACCTTGGCCACCTGATACGCATTGGTCTTTAATTTGATACTCTCCTTTATTTCCTTGGTTATCCACAGCTGGTTATACCTTCTCTTACCACCCTTCTTTTTCACTGGAATATATTTTTGTTGAGCACTATGAAAGAGCTCCTTAAATGTCCTCCACTGTTCCTCAATTGTGCCACCGTTTAGTCTGTGTTTCCAGTCTACTTTAGCCAACTCTGCGCTCATCCCACTGTAGTCCCCTGAGTTTAAGCATAGTACGCTCGTTTGAGACACTACTTCCTCACCCTCAATCTGTATTACAAATTCAACTGTACTGTGATCACTCATTCCGAGAGGATCTTTTACTAGAAGATCGTTTATTTTTCCTGTCTCATTACACAGGACCATATCTAAGACAGCTTGCTCCCTTGTAGGTTCTGTAACATACTGTTCTAAGAAACAATCCCATATGCATTCTATGAATTCCTCCTCCAGGCTACCCCATGAGATTTGATTTGACCAATCGATATGTAGGTTAAAATCCCCCATGACTACTGCCGTTCCTTTTTCACATGCCTCCATTATTCCCTTGATTATTGCCCGCCCCACTGTGAAGTTATTATTTGGGGGCCTATAAACTATGCCCACCAGTGACTTTTTCCCTTTACTATCTCTAATCTCCACCCACAATGATGCAACATTTTGTTCATTAGAGCCAATATCGTCTCTCACAACTGCCCTGATATCATCCTTTATTAACAGAGCTACCCACCTCCTTTCCCTTCTTGTCTATCTTTCCGAATCGTCAGATACCCCTGTATGTTTAATTCCCAGTCTTGGCCACCCTGCAACCACGTTTCTGTAATGGCCACCAAATCATACCCATTTGTAATGATTTGTGCCGTCAACTCATTTACTTTCTTTTGAATGCTGCGTGCGTTTAGGTAGAGTGTCTTAATCCTAGTTTTTAAACCATGATTTTTAGTTTTGACCCCTCCTGCAGCCCCTTTATATTCAGTGGCCCTTTTTGTTTTTTGCCTTGGGTTTCTCTGCCCTCCACTTTTACTCATCTCCTTTCTGTCTTTTGCTTTTGTCTCCTTTTTGTTTCCCTCTGTCTCCCTGCATTGGTTCCCATCCCCCTGCCATATTAGTTTAACTCCTCCCCAACAGCACTAGCAAACACTCCCCCGAGGACATTGGTTCCGGTCCTGCCCAGGTGCAGACCGTCCGGTTTGTACTGGTCCCACCTCCCGCAGAACCGGTTCCAATGCCCCAGGAATTTGAATCCCTCCCTGCTGCACCACTGCTCAAGCCATGTATTCATCTGAGCTATCCTGCGATTCCTATTCTGATTAGCACGTGGCACGTTAGCAGGTTTTGCAGAGCTTACAGCTCATCTGCAAGCTCGTTGGAGGTGCCCCATTGTTCCACAGCTCTTGCAAACATACCCTTTGAAGCGGCATGAATAGGCTGAATGGAAGCCTCTACAATGCGAAGAAGGTGTGAATTGCCTTGCATTCATCCTTTGTTGTGGACTCTGAGTCATCTGGGTCACCTGAGGCCTGCTGGCAGTTGCAGACTCGTGGGTTCTGCTTTGTACATTTCTGCTCGCAAACACTGTTCCAGTTAATTTATGAACATTGCTCGCACTGGTGTGCTGAGAGATTTGTTTGCTGTTATCACTGGTGGACATAAACACCTGTGCTATCGCAATGGCCTTACTGAGGGTAGGTGTCTCTACAGTCAACAATTTTCATAGGATGGTCTCGTGGCCAATGCCCAGTACAAAAAAGTCTCTGAGCATTTGCTCCAGGTAGCCATCAAACTCACATTGTCCTGCAAGTCGCCTTAGCTCGACAACATAGCTCGCCACTTCCTGACCTTCAGATCGCTGGCACGTGTCGAACCGATACCTCGCCATCAGCACGCTCTCCCTCGGGTTAAGATGCTCCCGAACCAGTGTACACAGCTCCTCATATGACTTACTGTGGGTTTCACCAGAGCCAGAAGATTCTTCATGAGGCTGTAGGTCAGTGCCCCACAGACTGTGAGGAGGACTGCTCTCCTTTTTGCAGCGCTTCCTTCTCCATCCAGCTCGTTGGCTACAAAGTACTGGTCTAACCATTCGACATAGGCTTCCCAGTCCTCACCCTCCGAGAACTTCTCCAGGATGCCCACAGTTTGCTGCATCTTTGTGTTGGATTCGTATACTTGTCGCCAGTTATTGTGTTCCTCACACAGATGAGGCTGCACACAGGGAGGTTAAAGTAACAGTGACATCAGTCTTTATTAAGACACTCCAGAGTGAGGAACAGGCCTTAGGGGCTGGCTTATATACAGTGCTCCCAAGGGATGCCGGGATCCCTTGGGACTTCAGGGGATGCGCTCCCTGCTGGCGGAACATGGGAGTGCATGCTTTACAGATACGCAACATTCTCGGCTTCGGGGGACTGCCCAAGAAGGAGCATATACCTGAGGGAATTTCCATAGAATTTGTTGTTGCAGATAAGGCCCAGTAATATTACTGGTCCTGCCACTTTATTCAGCATCGGAAGAAAAGCACTTGCATGCATATTGCACCTTGCACAACCAAAATGGCTTCACAGGTAAGGAAGTACTTTTCAAGTTATACTTTGGGGAATCCTGGCAGCCAATTTGTGCAAAGCAAACTCTCATAATGTGATAATTATCAGGTAATCTTTCCTGGGATGTGGGCATCGCTGGCAAGGCCGGCATTTATTGCCCATCCCTAATTGCCCCTTGAGAAGGTGGTGGTGAGCTGCCTTCTTGAACCGCTGCAGTCCGTGTGGTGAAGGTGCTCCCACAGTGCTGTTAGGGAGGGAGTTCCAGGATTTTGACCCAGCGACGATGAAGGAATGGCCGATATATTTCCAAGTCAGGATGGTGTGTGACTGGGAGGGGAACGTGGAGGTGGTGGTGTTCCCATGCGCCTGCTGCCCTTGTCCTTCGAGGTGGTAGAGGTCACGGGTTTGGGAGGTGCTGCCGAAGAAGCCTTGGCGAGTTGCTGCAGTGCATCTGTCGTGCATCTTGAGTGTTGTTGGAGCTGCGCTCATCCAGGCAAGTGGGGAGTATTCCATCACACTCCTGACTTGTGCCCTGTAGATGCTGGAAAGGCTTTGGGGAGTCGGGAGGTGAATCACTCGCTGCAGAATACCGAGCCTCTGACCTGCTCTTATAGCCACAGTATTTATGTGGCTGGTCCAGTTAAATTTCTGGTCAATGGTGACCCCCTCAGGATGCTCATGGTGTGAGACTCGACGATCTGTTTTAGTCATAAATATTCACCAGGACACTTGGGAGAACTTGCCTGTGAAATAGTGGCCAGGGGATCTTTTAAGTCCACCTGAGAGAGCTGACGGGGCCTCAGTTTAACGTCTCATCCGACAGGTGGCATCTCCGATAGTGCAGCACTCCCTCAGCACTGCCCCTCCGACAGTGCGTGGCTCCCTCAGTACTGCCCCTCCGACAGTACGGCGCTCCCTCAGTACTGCCCCTCCGACAGTACGGCGCTCCCTCAGCACTGCCCCTCCGACAGTACGGCGCTCCCTCAGTACTGCCCCTCCAACAGTGTGGCACTCCCTCAGTACTGACCCTCTGACAGTGCGGGGCTCCCTCAGTACTGCCCCTCCGACAGTACGGCGCTCCCTCAGTACTGCCCCTCCAACAGTGTGGCACTCCCTCAGTACTGCCCCTCCGACAGTGCGGGGCTCCCTTAGCACTGCCCCTCCAACAGTGCGGGGCTCCCTTAGCACTGCACTGGGAATGTCAGCCTAGATTATGTACTCCAGTCCCTAGAGCGGGATTCGAACCTACGTCCGACTGTCGCAAAAAGCGAGAGTGCTACCCACTGAGTCATGACGGCCAAACCTCATGTCCTTTCTGCCGCGTGTTATGTGCTATGTTACCTTCATGTTACTGACGGAGGTGAACCTAGAAGATCCCACGGCGCTATTTCGAAGAAGAGGAGGGAAGTTATCCCCGGTGTGCTGGGCCAATATTACTGATACAGATGCACAGATGTGCGAGCTTGTGTGCAACAAATTGTTTGCCCTGTTTAACTGTGACTACATGTCAAATAGTACTTCATTGGCTGTGAAGCAGCTTGTGACGTCCGGAGCTCGTGAAAGGCGGGATATAAAAGCAAGTCTTATTTGTCATACACAAAATGGCAACGAGCCACATCAAAGGCTGTGCCTGACTACCTTCGGGCCACACTGTAAGAATGTTCATTCATAGTCAAACGTCAACCCTTATGGTGCATCAATTTATTGGATTTGAACCCTGAGGGCTAGACCTTCCATCGGGACCGCCCATTTACCGCCCAGTTACCACCCAGTTACCACCCATTTACCACCCATTTACCACCCATTTACTGCCCATTTACTGCCCACTTACCGCCCAGTTACCACCCATTTACCACCCAGTTACCACCCAGTTACCACCCAGTTACCACCCATTTACTGCCCATTTACTGCCCATTTACCGCCCAGTTACCACCCATTTACCGCCCAGTTACCGCCCAGTTACTACCCATTTACCGCCCATTTACCGCCCAGTTACTACCCATTTACCACCCAGTTACCACCCATTTACTGCCCATTTACTGCCCATTTACCACCCAGTTACCGCCCAGTTACCACCCATTTACCGCCCATTTACCGCCCAGTTACTACCCATTTACCACCCAGTTACCACCCATTTACCGCCCATTTACCGCCCAGTTACCGCCCATTTACCACCCAGTTACCACCCAGTTACCATCCAGTTACCACCCATTTACTGCCCATTTACCGCCCAGTTACCACCCATTTACCACCCAGTTACATTTACCACCCATTTACCACCCAGTTACCGCCCATTTACCACCCATTTACCGCCCAGTTACCACCCATTTACCGCCCATTTACTGCCCATTTACCACCCATTTACCACCCAGTTACCACCCATTTACCGGCCATTTACTGCCCATTTACCGCCCAGTTACCACCCATTTACCGCCCAGTTACCACCCAGTTACCACCCATTTACCGCCCATTTACCGCCCAGTTACCACCCATTTACCACCCAGTTACCACCCATTTACTGCCCAGTTACCACCCATTTACTGCCCATTTACCGCCCAGTTACCACCCAGTTACCACCCATTTACTGCCCATTTACCGCCCATTCACCACCCAGTTACCACCCAGTTACCACCCATTTACTGCCCAGTTACCACCCAGTTACCACCCATTTACTGCCCAGTTACCACCCAGTTACCACCCATTTACCACCCAGTTACCACCCAGTTACCACCCAGTTACCACCCATTTACTGCCCAGTTACCACCCAGTTACCACCCATTTACTGCCCATTTACCGCCCAGTTACCACCCAGTTACCACCCATTTACCACCCAGTTACCGCCCAGTTATCACCCATTTATTGCCCAGTTACCACCCAGTTATCACCCATTTATTGCCCAGTTACCACCCAGTTACCACCCATTTACTGCCCAGTTACCACACAGTTACCACCCATTTACTGCCCATTTACCGCCCAGTTACCACCCAGTTACCACCCATTTACCACCCAGTTACCGCCCATTCACCACCCAGTTACCACCCAGTTACCACCCATTTACTGCCCAGTTACCACCCAGTTACCACCTATTTACTGCCCAGTTACCACCCAGTTACCACCCATTTACCACCCAGTTACCACCCAGTTACCACCCATTTACTGCCCAGTTACCACCCAGTTACCACCCATTTACTGCCCATTTACCGCCCAGTTACCACCCAGTTACCACCCATTTACCACCCAGTTACCGCCCAGTTATCACCCATTTATTGCCCAGTTACCACCCAGTTATCACCCATTTATTGCCCAGTTACCACCCAGTTACCACCCATTTACTGCCCAGTTACCACACAGTTACCACCCATTTACTGCCCATTTACCGCCCAGTTACCACCCAGTTACCACCCATTTACCACCCAGTTACCGCCCGGTTACCACCCATTTACCCGCAAAAGATTGAGTTTAACGCCCATATTTGATTATAAATGGAAACTAACGTCCAATGGAATCTTGGCCTTTATTGCAAAGGGGATGGAGTATAAAAGCAGGGAAGTCTTGCTACAGTTATACAGGGTATTGGTGAGGCCACACCTGGAGTACTGCGTGCAGTTTTGGTTTCCATATTTACGAAAGGGTATAGTTGATTTGGAGGCAGTTCAGAGAAGGTTCACCAGGTTGATTCTGGAGATGAGGGGGTTGACTTTGAGGAAAGGTTGAGTAGGTTGGGCCTCTACTCATTGGAATTCAGAAGAATGAGAGGTGATTTTTTTCAAAACGTATAAGATTATGAGGGGGGCTCGACAAGGTGGATGCAGAGAGGATGTTTCCACTGATGGGGGAGACTAGAACTAGGGGGCATGATCTTAGAATAAGGGGCCGCCCATTTAAAACTGAGATGAGGAGGAATTTCTTCTCTCAGAGGGTTGTAAATCTGTGGAATTCGCTGCCTCAGAGAGCTGTGGAAGCTGGGTCATTGAATAAATTTAAGACAGAAATAGACAGTTTCTTAAACGATAAGGGAGTAAAGGGTTACGGGGAGCGGGCAGGGAAGTGGACCTGAGTCCATGATCGGAGCAGCCATGATTGTATTAAATGGTGGAGCAGGCTCGAGAGGCTGTATGGCCTACTCCTGCTCCTATTTCTTATGTTCTTATGTTATCGCCCATAATTCGCCGGCGTAACTTTCGGCATACAATTAACGCTGGGAATTAGCTGAAACGCCCGCTCATATTTTTTAATGCAATCTGACGTCATCACTCGTGCAACGCTCAGAAGAGTGTTTATAATAGAACCGCAGGAAAAGTTAATCACCTAAAAAAATACCACACATGCGCAGAACGGCCGTTGCTATGGATGCCAGCCTTGCACGACGGAATAAACCGCTATCGCATATCTCACAATGCTACAGCTAACACCCAGATTAAAAAAGTAAAGCTAGTGGTTTTTAAAATGCGCGATATTCCGCCGATCCCGAGAAATAATAAAGCCACCAACGCCGGAAATATCGCCCATTTTTGGGTGATGTAGATGTCAATGGAAAGTCTAGCCCTTACTGCTGCACTCAAAACTGCTCAATGAAGCTGGGCCCAGATAGAGTGGATAGGAAGGACCTATTGCACTGAACAGAGGGGTCAATAACCAGGGAGCATAGATTTAAAGTAATCGGTAGAAGGTTTAGAGGTGAGTTGACTACAACAACAACCTATATTTATATAGTGCCTTTAACGTAGTGAAATGTCCCAAGGTGCTTCGCAGAAGTATTATGAGATAAAAAAATGTGACACCGAGCAGCATAAGGAGAAATTAGGGCACGTGACCAAAAGCTTAGTCAAAGAGGTAGTTTTAAAAAGCATCTTGAAGGAGGAGGGAGGTAGAGAGGCGGAGAGGTTTAGAGAGGTAGTTCCAGAGCTTGGGGCCCAGGCAACAGAAGGCACGGCCACCGATGGTGGAACGATTACAATCAGGGATGCTCAGGAGGGCAGAATTAGAGGAGGGCAGAGATCTCGGGGGGGTTGTGAGGCTGGAGGAGATTGCAGAGATAGGGAGGGGCGAGGGCCATGGAGGGATTTGAAAACAAGGATGAGAATTTTGAAATCAAGGCATTGCTTAACCGGGAGCCAATGTAGGTCAGCGAGCACAGGGGGTGATGGGGTGACGCGGACGATGCCGGCGTCTGTGCACACACAGAGTACGTCACCATCCTCCGCCTGCTCCATGACGATATGCAGGCCGTGATCCTTACCAATGGATCCATCACAGACCCAATCCATGTCCGGACCGGGGCCAAACAGGGCTGCGTCATCGCCCCAACCCTCTTCTCAATCTTCCTCGGTGCCGTGCTCCACCTCACAGTTGACAAGCTCCTCGCTGGAGTGGAACTAAACGACAGAACCAGTGGGAACCTGTTTAACTTGCGCCGTCTCCGGGTCAGGTCCAAGACCACCCCAACCTCTGTCGTCGAGCTACAGTACAAGAACGATGCCTGCGTCTGTGCACATGCAGAGGCTGAACTCCAGGACATCGTCGACGTATTTACTGAGGCGTACGAAAGCATGGGCCTTACGTTAAACATCATTAAGACTAAGGTCCTCCACCAGCCTGTCCTCACCGCACAGCACTGCCCCCCAATCAATCAAGATCCACGGCGCAGCCCTGGACACTGTGGACCATTTCCCATATCTCGGGAGCCTCTTCTCAACAAGAGCAGACATTGACGACGAGATCCAACACCGCCTCCAGTGCGCCAGTGCAGCCTTCGGCCGCCTGAGGAAAAGAGTGTTCGAAGACCAGGCCCTCAAATCTGCCACCAAGCTCATGGTCTACAGGGCTGTAGTAATACCTGTCCTCCTGTATGGCTCAGAGATGTGGACCATGTCCAGTAGACACCTCAAGTCGCTGGAGAAATACCACCAACGATGTCTCTGCAAGATCCTACAAATCCCCTGGGAGGACAAACGCATCAACGTTAGCGTCCTCGACCAGGCCAACATCCCCAGCATTGAAGCACTGACCACACTTGATCAGCTCCGCTGGGCGGGCCACATTGTTCGCATGACAGTCACGAGACTCCCAAAGCAAGCGCTCTACTCGGAACTCCTACACGGCAAGCGAGCCCAAGGTGGGCAGCGGAAATGTTACAAGGACACCCTCAAAGCCTCCCTGATAAAATGTAAAATCCCCACTGACACCTGGAAGGCCCTGGCCAAAGACCGTCCTAAGTGGAGGAAGTGCATCCGGGAGGGCGCTGAACACCTCGAGTCTCGTCGCCGAGAGCATGCAGAAACCAAGCGCAGGCAGCGGGAGGAGCGTGCGGCAAACCAGACTCCCCACCCACCCTTTCCCTCAACCACTGTCTGTCCCACCTGTGACAGAGACTGTGGTTCTCGTATTGGACTGTTCAGCCACCTAAGGACTCATGCTAAGAGTGGAAGTAAGTCTTCCTCGATTCCGAGGGACTGCTTATGATTAGGATTATGATGATGGGTGAGCCGGGACTTGAGGCGAGTAAGGACACGGGGCAACCGAGTTTTGGATCGCCTGTAGTTTACATTGGGTAGAATGTGGGAGGCCATCCAGGAGTGCATTGGAATAGTCAAGTCTCGAGGTAACAAAAGCACAGATGAGGGCTTCAGCAGTTGAGGCAAGAGGGAAGACGGACTGTAAAGTCCTGTCCGCTCAGTACAGATTCACACGAGGCATGTAGTGAAGTCAAGGTCACTCTGGACCTGCACCTTTATTTCACAGCTCTGGAACGCTGCACTTGCCTGAGACCTGTCCTTATATACCTCTCTCTTGCAAGTGCACCCCTGGTGGTAAGGTATGCTGGTGGTTACAGGTCATATCTTATTACAGTCATGTATAGCATGTTAGGATACAGTTATATATAATAATGTAAGATACATGACATCACCCTCCCCCAAGGTCTTATTGTCTTTATAGGTTCAGTCTCTCAGGTGGTCTACGCTCTCGCGTGGAGCGTCTGAGTTGTGGTTCAGTTGTTTGCCTTGGTGTCTGTTTTTCTTTGGGTGTGGTTGCTGGTATCTTGCCTGGGCTGTCTGTTTCGATTGGTGTGATTGTTGTTGACTCGCCTGGGCTGTCTGTTGGGATTGCCCTTTCCTCAGGTTGTTCCCTCTGTCTGTCCACCAGGTGTGGTGCGAGTTCCACATTGTAGTCTGCCTCTGGTTCCGCAGTGTTGTTGGTAAATCTGCTTTTGACTTGGTCTACATGCCTCCAGCACGTTTTGCCATTGTCCATTTGTACTACCAGTAGCCTGTTTCCTTCCTTGCCCGTTACTGTCCCTGCAAGCCATTTGGGACCCCTGTCATAGTTTAGTACAAACACTTTGTCCCCTATCTCATTCCATCTCCCCCTCGAATTTCTGTCATGGTACTCAGTCAGCTTACGGCGCTTTGCCTCAATGATTTCGTGCATGTCTGGGAGGATTAATGAGAGCCTTGTTTTTAAAGTCCTTTTCATCAACAGTTGCGCGGGGGGAATCCCAGTCAATGAGTGCGGACGAGATCTGTATACCAACAGCAGTCGCGACAGGCGACCCTGCAGCGTGGGACCTTGGATTTTAAGCATGCCTTGTTTAATGATTTGCACTGCTCTCTGCGCCTGGCCGTTGGAGGCCGACTTGAACGGTGCCGTCTTGACGTGATTTATGCCGTGGTCAATTATAAAGTCTTGGAATTCTGCGCTGGTGAAGCACGGACCATTGTCACTGACCAATATGTCAGGGATTCCGTGCGTTGCAAACATGGTTGCGAGGCTCTCCACAGTGGTGGAGGTGGTGCTCAAGTTTAAAATGGTGCATTCGATCCACTTTGAAAATGCTTCTACAACTACGAGGAACATTTTGCCCATGAATGGGCCCTCATAGTCTACGTGCACCCGCGACCATGGTTTGGTAGGCCAGGGCCAGGGGCTCAGTGGAGCCTCCCTGGGGGCATTGCTGAGTTGGGCACAAATGGTGCACCTTCAGACGCAGAGCTCCAAGTCCGCGTCAATACCAGGCTAGCAGACGTGGGATCTGGCTATGGCCTTCATGAGAACGATCCCCGGGTGCTCGCGGTGGAGCTCCCGGACAAATGCCTCTCTGCCTCGCAGAGGCATGACCACTCGGCTGCCCCACATCAGGCAGTCTGCTTGTAGCGATAGCTCATGCATGTGCCTGTGAAAAGGTTTTAATTACTCGGGGCAGGCATCGCAAGCCTCTGCCCAGTCACCGGTTAGGACACATCTTTTTACTAAGGATAACGTGTGGTCGCTGGCCGTCCAGGCTCTGATTTGGCAAGCTGTCATGGGCGAACCTGTGGACTCAAAGGCATTGATTGCCATGACTATCTCATAGTCCTGTTCGTCAGACCCTTCCGTGGTCACCAGGGGTAGCCTGCTGAGCGCGTCGGCACAGTTGTCTGTGCCTGGTCTGTGCCTTATGGTATAATCATAGGACGCCAGCATGAGTGCCCACCATTGAATTCGCGCTGAGGCGTTGGCGTTTATTGCCTTGCTCTCGGATAGGAGGGACGTGAGGGGCTTGTCATCGGTTTCTAACGCGAACTTGGCCCCAAAAAGGTATTGGTGCATCCTTTTGACACCGTACACACAGGCGAGCGCCTCCTTCTCTACCATTCCGTACCCGCGCTCCGCCCGCGAAAGTGACCTGGAGGCATAAGCTATGGGTTGTAATTTGCCCGCACTATTGACATGTTGCAAAACGCACCTGACCCCATACGCTGACGCATCACATGTGAGAACTAGCTTTTTACCTGGGTCAAAGAAAGTCAAAACACTGTTGGAACACAGAAGGTTGCGTGCCTTATTGAAGGCGTGTTCCTGGGCGTCCCCCCAAAACCAATCGCATCCCTTTCTGAGTAGCATGTGGAGAGGCTCCACCAACGTGCTTAAGTTCTGCATAAAGTTCCCAAAGTAATTGAGTAGCCCGAGAAAGGCGCGCAGTTCTGAGACATTCCAGGGCCTGGGTGCCAGGCGAATTGCTTCTGTTTTGGACTCTTGTGGGCGCATTCCATCAGCGGCAATCCTTCTGCCCAAAAATTCAACCTCGGGTGCGAGAAACAGGCACTTGGATTTCTTGACTCGTAGGCCTACCCAATCCAACCGTTTTAGTACTTCCTCAAAATTACGGAGATGGGAGTCGGTATTCCTGCCCGTGATAAGTATGTCGTCTTGAAATACAACCGTCCCCGGGATGGACTTGAGCAGACTCTCCATGTTGCGCTGGAATATGGCAGCTGCCGACCTGATGCCGAATGGGAATCGATTGTACATGAAAAGGCCTCGATGTGTATTGATGGTGGTGAGTAGCTTGGATTCATCGGTCAATTCTTGCGTCATATACGCAGATGTGAGGTCTAATTTTGAGAAAAGTTTACCTCCAGCCAATGTGGCAAATAAGTCCTCCGCTCTGGGCAGCGGGTACTGGTCTTGGAGGGAGACTCTGTTTATGGTAGATTTGTAGTCCCTACAGATTCGTACGGATCCATCAGGCTTCATGACTGGGACGATGGGACTTGCCCAGTCGCTAAATTCCACAGGTGATATAATGCCTTCCTGCAGAAGCCTGTCTAGTTAGTGTTCAATCTTTTCCCTCATCACATAGGGTTCAGCTCTGGCCTTGTGATGGACCGTTCTAGCATGTGTGATGTAGATTTTGACTTTGGCCCCTTTGAAAGTGCCCACACCTGGCTGAAAGAGATGTTCAAATCGGTTTATAACTGTTGAGCATGAGGTCCGTTCCTCTTATGACATGGCATGGACATCATCCCATTTACAGTTTAGTTTTGCCAGCCAGCTTCTCCCCAGCAGTGCTGGGGGGTCTCCGGGGACAATCCACTGTCCCTTTGTGTGTGACAGAGAGCATGGCGCTGCCGAGGACTGGTACGATTTCGTTGGTATAGGTCCTAAGTTTGGTGTCGACCCTTGTGAATTTTGGTCTGTCTCTTTTATGCGGCCAGAGTTGTTCAAATTGTTGAGTGCCCATGAGAGATTGACTCGCTCCCGTATCCAGCTCCATGTTGACAGATATCCCATTGAGTAGGACCCTCATCATTATAGGAGGCGTCCTGTTGTAGGAGCAGCGGCCATTGATCGTGTTGACCCGCTGTACATCGGTGTCCTGGGTACTGTCCCCACCATCTTCTGGTCCGCTTTCCGACCCATCCGATTCGTATACCAGCCGAGCTGCCGGTTTATTTTGTACATGCAGGCCAAATGCCCTGCATTTTCACAATTTCTGCAAACAGCCTGCTGAAATAAACATCCCCTTGACGAGTGCCCAACCCCACACCTCCAGCACAGACCTGTTCCATTGTTCAAAGTGTTCCCAAAGAATGAGCTGCATCTGGCTGATCTCTCTTGAGCTTCTCTCAGTTTGTCGTTGATTGCTCGCATTGTGGGTTGTTGAGGTGTGAACGGCCATTCCTGTGGCCCTTGATGGCTTCTGCCTGCTGTCGAGAGCCTGTTCTCCCGGTTTTGTCTGTGTGTAGGGGTAGCAGCTTGTTTAGTGCTGTGAACTTCTTGTTCTGATATTTCATTAGTTGTCGTACCTGCATTGTAAATCAACCTCGTTTCTTCTTCCCCTACCAAGAATGTCTGTGCAACCAGTGCTGCTGCCTCTAAGGTCAGGTTCTTGGTCTCTATGAGCTTTCGGAATATGCCTGCGTGGCCTATTCCTTCAATGAAAAAGTCTCTCAGCATTTCTCTCCTCAGTTCATCGGAGAACTCACATAAACTAGCCAACCTCCGAAGTTCCGCCACGAAGTCAGGTATGCTCTGGCCCACACAGCGTCTGTAGTTGTAGAACCTGTGTCTGGCCATGTGTAGGCTGCTCACTGGCTTCAGGTGGTCTCTTACCAGTGTGCTCAATTCTTCAAACGACTTGCTTGCTGGTTTCTCGGGTGCCAACAGATCCTTCATTAAAGCGTATGTTTTCGAGCCACAGCTGGTCAAGAGATGGGCTCTTCTCTTGTCTGCCTTATCGTCGCCTAACCAGTCTTTGGTTACAAAGCTTTGCTGGAGCCTTTCTATAAAGTGCTCCCAATTGTCTCCCGCATTGTACTTTTCATCTGATCCGTTGTTCGCCATTCTGTGGATTCTGTAATCCCGTAACTCGTCGCCACTGTAAAGTCCTGTCCCCTCAGTACAGATTCACACGAGGCATGTAGTGAAGTCAAGGTCACTCTGGACCTGCACCTTTATTTCACAGCTCTGGAATGCTGCACTTGCCTGAGACCTGTCCTTATATACCTGTCTCTTGCAAGTGCACCCCTGGTGGTAAGGTATGCTGGTGGTTACAGGTCAAATCTTATTACAGTCATGTATTGCATGTTAGGATACAGTTATATATAATAATGTAAGATACATGACACGGATGATGTTACAGAGGTGGAAATAGGCGGTTTTAGTTATGCTGTGGATATGTGGTCGAAAGCTCATTTCAGGGTCAAATATGACACCAAGGTTGAGAACAGTGTGGTTCAGCCTCAGACAGAAGTTGGAGTGTCGAGGGGAAATGTCTTCACCGAAAGGGTGGTGGGGGTCTGGAACTCACTGCCTGAAAGGGTGGTAGAGGCAGAAGCCTTCACCACATTTAAAAAGTACTTGGATGTGCACCTGAAGTGCACTAACCTACAGGGCTACGGACCCAGAGCTGGAAAGTGGGATTAGGCTGGGTAGCTCTTTGTCGGCCGGCGCGGACACGGTGGGTCGAATGGCCTCCTTCTGTGCCGTAAATTTCTATGACTCCATGATTCTATAAGTGAAGGCAAAAGAAAAGGCGAAATGGATCTGTATTGCGCTGCGTCCGATGGGATATAAATATTTTAAAGTGTATCCAGCACTTATTTATGTGTGATCTGCTGCTACACGTAAAGCTTGTTTATTGATTACTGAGTCATTAGCATTTATCTGGCAATGTATTTATTCCGAGAGCTTTGTTACGTTGTAAATAATACATTGCAGGACCAACCTGCCAGTCAGCAGAACGGTTGGTGCCAACATGGAAAGGCCAAATGGAGACAGTGAAATCAGCTCGAGATCTGTGATGCCTGTTTCCATGCCCCCACCCCCCCAACAAACAACCCCACCTACCCTCCCCCCCCCAACCCCCCTCCCTACCCACCCCACACACCCTCCCCCACAAACGCCCCACAACCCCTCACCCCATTCACCCTCCCCACCCACCCCCCCACCCCACACACACCCTCCCCCCAACACACACCCCTTCCACCCCCAACCACCTCTCCCCCCCCCCCACTCCCACCCTGCCCCCCCACTCCCTCACCCCCACCCCCAACCCTAGCATCTCCCCCCACCCAATTACACCCTCCCCCACCCCACACACCCTCCCCCACCACCCAGTAAAATTTCCGTACACTGAAAGAGCTGTTTCACATTTTATGTCACTGCTTCATTTGAATAATGACGTGTGTAAATGATTTTGGCAGACCACACCTGCGGTACACTTTTGGACTCTGTTTTGGTTTCCATATTTACGAAAGGATATAATTGCTTTGAAGGCAGTTCAGAGAAGGTTCACTCGGTTGATTCCGGAGATGAAAGGGTTGACTTATGAAGCAAGATTGAGCAGGTTGGGCGTCTACTCATTGGAATTCAGAAGAATGAGAGGTGATCTTATCGAAACGTGTAAGATTCTGAGGGGGCTCGACAAGGTGGATGCAGAGAGGATGTTTCCACTGATGGGGGAGGCTAGAACTAGGGGGCATAATCTTAGAATAATGGGCCACCCATTTAAAACTGAGATGAGGAGGAATTTCTTCTCTCAGTGGATTGTAAATCTGTGGAATTCTCTGCCCCAGAGAGCTGTGGAAGCCGGGACATTGAATAAATTTAAGACAGAGATGGACAGATTCTTGAATGATAAGGGGATAAGGGGTTATGGGGAGCGGGCAGGGAAGTGGACCTGAGTCCATGATCGGATCAGCCATGATCGTATTAAATGGCGGAACAGGCTCGAGGGGCCGTATGGCCTACTCCTGCTCCTATTTCTTATGTTCTTATGTATCTGTGGAAGGACATACTTGCCTTAGAGGGGGGTGCGAAGGAGATTCACGAGATTGATTCCTGGCATGAGGAGAGATTTTGTAGAATGGGCCGATATTCTCTAGAGTTTCGAAGAATGAGAGGTGATCTCATTGAAACATACAAAATTCTTACAGAGCTTGACAGGGTAGATGCAGGGAGGATGTTTCCCCCCGGGCTGGAGAGTCGAGAACCAGTGGTCACATTCTCAGGATAAGGGGTCGGCCATTTAGGACTGAGATGAATTTCTTCACTCAGAGGGTGGTGAATCTTTAGAATTCTCTGCCTCAGAGGGTTGTGGAGGCTGAATCGTTGAGTATATTCAAGGCTGAGATTGATAAACTTTTGTACTCTAGGGGGATCAAGGTGTATGGAGGTCGGGTGGGAAAGTGGAGTTCATGTCGAAGCTCAGCCACGATCTTATTGGCGGAGCAGGCTCGACGGACCATAGGCCCTACTCCTGATTATATTTCTGATGCTTTTATATGAAGAAAGAAAGACTTGATGTAGCGCCTTTCACGACCACCGGATGTCCCAAAGCGCTTCACAGCCAATGAAGTACTTTTGGAGTGTAGTCACTGTTGTAATGTAGCCAATTTGCTCACAGCAAGCTCCCACAAACAGCAATGTGATAATTGACCAGATAATCTGTTTTAGTGACGTAGATTGTGGGATAAATATTGGCCCCAGAACACCAGGGATAATTCCCCTGCTCTTCTTCGAAATAGTGCCATGGGATATTTTATGTCCACCTGAGAGAGCAGATGGGGCCTCGGTTTAACGTCTTATCTGAAAGATGGCATCTCCGACAGTGCGGCGCTCCCTCAGTACTGCCCCTCCGACAGTGCGGCGCTCCCTCAGTACTGCCCCTCCGACAGTGCGGCGCTCCCTCAGCACTGCCCCTCCGACAGTGCGGCGCTCCCTCAGTACTGCCCCTCCGACAGTGCGGCGCTCCCTCAGCACTGCCCCTCCGACAGTGCGGCGCTCCCTCAGCACTGCCCCTCCGACAGTGCGGCGCTCCCTCAGCACTGTCCCTCCGACAGTGCGGTGCTCCCTCAGCACTGTCCCTCCGACAGTGCGGCGCTCCCTCAGCACTGACCCTCCGACAGTGCGGCGCTCCCTCAGTACTGCCCCTCCGACAGTGCGGCGCTCCCTCAGCACTGCCCCTCCGACAGTGCGGCGCTCCCTCAGTACTGTCCCTCCGACAGTGCGGCACTCCCTCAGTACTGTCCCTCCGACAGTGCGGCGCTCCCTCAGTATTGCACTGAAGTGTCAGCCTAGATTTTTGTGCTCAAGTCCCTGGAGTGGGACTTGACCCCACAACCTACTGACTCAGAGACGAATGCGCTGCCCACTGAGCCACGGCTGACACTGCGTATACTACACTGAGCCGAGCCTCAATTCCCCAGTGTTCTTGTCGAGACGTGTTGTTCCGTATGGTGACAGGGAAAAATGAAGGAGGCGTGGGAGGAGGTCCGCGTGGAGCATAAACTCCAGCATGGGCCTGTGGGACTGAAAAGCCTGATTGTGTGCTGTGGATAGACGCACCAACGTCAGTGTTCTCACTCAGGCCAACATCCCCAGCATCGAAGCACTGACCACACTCGACCAGCTCCGCTGGGCGGGCCACATTGTCCGCATGCCTGACACAAGACTCCCAAAGCAAGCGCTCTACTCGGAACTCCTTCATGGCAAGCAAGCCCCAGGTGGGCAGAGGAAACATTACAGGGACACCCTCAAAGCCTCCCTGATAAAGTGCAACATCCCCACCGACACCTGGGAGTCCCTGGCCAAAGACCGCCCTAAGTGGAGGAAGTGCACCCGGGAGGGTGCTGAGCACCTTGAGTCTCGTCGCCGAGAGCATGCAGAAATCAAGCGCAGGCAGCGGAAGGAGCGTGCGGCAAACCAGACTCCCCACCCACCCTTTCCTCCAACCACTCTCTGCCCCACCTGTGACAGAGACTGTAATTCCCATATCGGACTGTTCAGTCACCTGAAAACTCAGTGCATGAAACACAAAGAGTTAGCATGCAGGTACAACATGTAATCAGGAAGGCAAATGGAATCTTGGCCTTTATTGCAAGGGGGATAGAATATAAAAGCAGAGAAGTCCTGCTACAACTGTACAGGGTATTGGTGAGGCCACACCTGGAGTACTGCGTGCAGTTTTGGTCTCCATATTTAAGGAAGGATATACTTGCATTGGAGGCTATTCAGAGAAGGTTCACTAGGTTGATTCCGGAGATGAGGAGGTTGACCTATGAGGAAAGGTTGAGTAGGTTGGGTCTCTACTCATTGGAGTTCAGAAGAATGAGAGGTGGTCTTATTGAAATGTATAAGATAATGAGGGGGCTTGACAAGGTGGATGCAGAGAGGATGTTTCCACTGATGGGGGAGACTTGAACTAGGGGGCATGATCTTAGAATAAGGGGCCGCCCATTTAAAACTGAGATGAGGAGGAATTTCTTCTCTCAGAGGGTTGTAAATCTGTGGAATTCTCTGCCCCAGAGAGCTGTGGAGGCTGGGTCATTGAACATATTTAAGGCAGAGATAGACAGATTTTTGAGCGATAAGGGAATCAGGGCTTATGGGGAGCGGGCAGGGAAGTGGAGCTGAGTCCATGATCAGATCAGCCATGATCTTATTGAATGATGGAGCAGGCTCGAAGGGCCGAATGGCCTACTCCTGCTCCTATTTCTTATGTTCTTATGTTCACTTTTGGAGTGGAAGCAAATCTTCCTCGGTTAAACGAGGGACTGCCTATGATGATGCGTGCTGTAAATATTATGTGAAGTGTCGCATCCTGGGCCCATCGGGAGTAGCTCAAGAAGTGAATCCTTACAGCTGTGCTGTTGTATGCTTCATCGCTGCAGCCTCAAATCTTAAACTGGGCGTTGGGTCTTAACTCGTCTGCTGGCTACGTTTGACGGTTGTGTGAGGTTTTCTTGCTGGGCCGGGATCGAAGAGCGGGAATGGGAATCACAGGTTTGTAGAGCTGTTGCCACCATCTTGCCGTCCGGAGGAGGCGGGGGTCCCCAATGGAGTGCTCCCTACGCGGGAGTCCTCCCTCTATTTATTGGGGACTTGGTCTGGAGGGTGTTGCATGGAGCAGTCCCATGCAATAAGTTTTTAAGTCGGTTCACGGACTCCCAGGCCGCCTGCAATTTCTGCGGTCTGGAAGAGTCCGTGTTCCATGTGTATGTTCAGTGTGTCAGATTGCAGCCCCTCTTCCATTATTTGAAGGGGCTGCTCCTCAAATTCTGGTTGCACTTCAGTCCCACGCTCCTAATCTTTGGGCACCTTGTGTGGTGGGAATCGGGCAGGTCGGAAGGCCTCCTCGTAGGACTGCTCCTGGGCACGGCCAAGGGGGCCATTAACCGGTCCAGGCAGCGGGCGGTCGAGGGGGTCGTTCAGCCCCGACTGCCTGCCTCTCTTCCGTGGTTACATCCGAGCCAGGGTGTCCCTGAAGATGGAGCACGCGGTGTCCACCGGTACGCTCGCGGCCTTCCGCGAGAGGTGGGCGCCGGAGGGACTGGAGTGCATCATCACCCCCGGCAACCAAATTTTAATTGAATTTGATTTGTCAAGGTTCCCTTTACTGTGTGTTCGTTAATTTGTGGGGTTTTGTGCCCTTACAAAAGAGGGCAGTTGAATTAGCGTTCTATCAAAATAGTTGTAGAGCTGTTGGATTGTGAGTGGCTTAGCCAGTCACGTGATGTGCGCAAGATTCAATAAAACCCCAGCCAGTTGGGTCTCGGTTGCGCACGGTGAGGTATGCAGTTGTGAGCCTAGTGGATGAACTGGTAATGTGTAGTGTGACTGTTAAACCTTTGTTAATAAACCAATTAGTTCTTCATAGCAATGTGTTGCTGTGAATTCTTTAGCAAAGAACCCATGAAGCAAATACATTACATCTGGGGACTCAATTTTGAGATGGGGATTGTCGGAGAGTCTGCCCGAGTCAAGCGGAGCAACAATTAATTTAATGTTCGATTTGTAAAGGGAGAATAATAAACCTGAAAGAGTATTTTAAATATAGGCTTAAAGATCATTGTAAGGCTCTGTCGATGTTTCGTTAGGAAAGGGATTTAAGGCTGGCAATTTTTGATCAGTTTTTAAAGTACAAACGATTAATAGATATTATGGGAGATAAATTATTTTTTCAGACTAATGAGCGGTGGAGGAGTGACTGTGCGGAGCGGGGGAATGGTGGTGAAGGCTGTTCATGTTTTAGTCATTATTCTTTTTTGTTGCTGAAAACTGGTGAAGGGTGATTGTACGGTTCAATGGAATGATCAAAATGCTGTAAATGTTTTTAATATTGAATAAATCCAATTTAAAAACACCTGTCAGCCGTGGCTCAGTGGGCAGCAGTCTCGCCTCGGAATCAAAACGTTCAATTCCAACTCCAGAGGGTTCAGCACGTAACCCAGGCTAACACTCCCAGTGCAGTACTGAGGGAGCGCCGCACTGTCGGAGGGGCAGTACTGAGGGAGCGCCGCACTGTCGGAGGGGCAGTACTGAGGGAGCGCCGCACTGTCGGAGGGGCAGTACTGAGGGAGCGCCGCACTGTCGGAGGGGCAGTACTGAGGGAGCGCCGCACTGTCGGAGGGGCAGTACTGAGGGAGTGCCGCACTGTCGGAGGGGCAGTACTGAGGGAGCGCCACACTGTCGGAGGGGCAGTACTGAGGGAGCGTCACACTGTCGGAGGGGCAGTACTGAGGGAGCGTCGCACTGTCGGAGGGGCAGTACTGAGGGAGCGTCGCACTGTCGGAGGGGCAGTACTGAGGGAGCGTCGCACTGTCGGAGGGGCAGTACTGAGGGAGTGCTGCACTGTTGGAAGGGAAGTCTTTCGGATGAGACGTTAAACCGAGGCCCCGTCTGCTCTCTCGGGTGGACGTAAAAGATCCCACGGCCACTATTTTGAAGAAGAGCAGGGGAGTTATCCCCGGTATCCTGGGGCTAATATTTATCCCTCAATCAACATCACTAAAAAACAGATTATGTGAACATTTATCACATTGCTGTGTGTGGGAGCTTGCTGTGCACGAATTGGCTGCCGCGCTTCCCACACTGCAACAGTGACTGCACTTGCTGAGGTTGTGAAAGGCGCTACATGAATGCAAGTCCTTCCTTCCTTCTGTTGGAGGTGAGAGAAACGGATGAGAGGAAGGAAGGAAGGTTTACCTCCACGAGATTGTCAGACTGGCCTTAGACACACGGAGCAGCGTGGAGGCCCCGACCTGCGTGAGAACACCAGCGGCAGGTCGGGCTATAAAAGAAGCATCGTGGAGGCCTGGGGAGCAGCTCGGCAGCATGCGACTCCAGGGAGCAGCGCGAGCTGGTGCAGGAGGGCGACGGCAGCGAAGAGTGACGTCATCAAGGTCCAGGTCGGTGATTGGAGCGTGGGCAGGTACAGCAGGAGCGGTGAGGTTGGGTCCAAGGAGCGGCGAGAGATTGCAGAGGGTCGTGATCGGGGCCCAGGAGAGGCGAGGGCCCAGGGGCAGCACGGGCCCAGCCCACACTGCGATATGTGTGCGCACTGGGTCCGTGCAGCAGAGCTGGTCTCCAGTCGTCCTGGTTAACCCTTGCCACTGGACCAAGACCTCGCTCTGTCAAGCCCGTGTGGTGGCTGGTGTGCAACGGTCACCCCACGTTAAAAAAATCCACACACAGGCATCTTCCACCCTTCAACATGTAGTTCGGGATCTGGAATATTAGGTCCTTCACTGAAACACCTGTGAATTCATACAAACATAGAAACATAGAAAATAGGTGCAGGAGTAGGCCATTTGACATTTCGAGCCTGCATCACCATTCAATATGATCATGGCTACTCATGCAACCTCAGTACCCCATTCCTGCTTTCTCTCCATACCCCTTGATCTCTTTAGCCGTAAGGGCCACATCTAACTCCCTTTTGAATATATCTAACGAACTGCCCTCAACAACTTTCTGTGGTAGAGAATTCCACAGGTTCACCACTCTCTGGGTGAAGAAGTTTCTCCTCATCTCGGTCCTAAATGGCTTACCCCTTATTCTTAGACTATGTCCCCTGGTTCTGGACTTCCCCAACATCAGGAACATTCTTCCTGCATCTAACCTGTCCAGTCCCGTCAGAATTTTATATGTTTCTATGAGATCCCCTCTCATTCTTCTAAATTCCAGTGAATATAAGACTCATCGATCCAGTCTTTCTTCATATGTCAGTCCTGCCATCCCGGGAATCGGTCTGGTAAACCTTCGCTGCACTCCCTCAATCGCAAGAATGTCCTTCCTCGATTAGGAGACCAAAACTGTTCACAATATTCAAGGTGAGGCCTCACCAAGGCCCTGTACAACTGCAGTAAGACGTCCCTGATCCTATAATCAAATCCCCAAGTTATGAAGGCCAACATGTCATTTGCTTTATTTCATCATCATAGGCCGTCCCTTGGAATCAAGGAAGACTTGCTTCCACTCCCAAAGTGAGTGCTCTGGTGGCTGAACAGTCCAATACGAGAGCCAGAGACCCTGTCACAGGTGGGACAGGCATTCGTCGAGGGAACGGTTGGGTGGGGCTGGTTTACATAAGAACATAAGAACATAAGAATTCTCTACCACAGAAAGTTGTTGAGGCCAGTTCGTTAGAGATATTCAAAAGGGAGTTAGATGTGGCCCTTACGGCTAAAGAACTGGTTTGCCGCGTGCTCCTTCCGCTGCCTGCGCTTGACCGCTTCACGCTCTTTGCGTTGAAACTCGAGGTGCTCAGTGCCCTCCCGGATGCACTTTCTCCACCTAGGGCAGTCTTTGGCCATGGTCTCCCAGGTGTCAGTGGTGATGTCGCACTTTACCAGGGAGGCTTTGAGGGTGTCCTTGTGACGTTTCCGCTGCCCACCTTTGGCTCGTTTACCATGACGGAGCTCCGTACAAAGCATTTGCGTAGGGAGTCTCGTGTCTGGCATGCAAACTATGTGGCCTGCCCAGCGAAGCTGATCGAGTGTGGTCAGTGCTTCAATACTGGGGATGTTGGCCTGGGCGAGGACGCTGATGTTGGTGCGTCTGTCCTCCCAGGGGATTTGTAGGATCTTGCGGAAACATCGTTGGTGATATATCTCCAGCAACTTGAGTGCCTTCTATACATTGTCCATGCCTCAGATCCATACAGCCCTGTAGCCCGTGAGCTTGGTGGTAGATTTGAGGGCCAGGTCTTCAAGCATTCTTTTCCTCAGACGGCTGAAGGCTGCACTGGTGCACTGGAGGCGATGTTGAATCTCCGCATCAATGTCTGCCTTTGCTGATAAGAGACTTTCTTCACCGCCTGATGTACCATGACCCCCAGGTCTTGTTGCACCTCCCCTTTTACTAATCTGTCATCATTCAGATAATAATCTGCCTTCCTGTTTATGCCACCAAAGTCGATAACCTCACACTTATCCACATTTTACTGCATCTGCCATGCATTTGTCCATTCAGCTAACCTGTCCAAGTCACCCTGCAGCCGCCTAGCATCCTCCTCGCAGCTCACACTGCCACCCAGCTTAGTGACATCTGCAAACTTGGAGATATTACATTCAATTTCTTTGTTTAAATCATTAATGTATATTGTAAATAGCTGGGGACCCAGCACGGAACCTTGCGGCATCCCACTAGTCACTGCCTGCCATTCTGAAAAGGACCCTGTAGCGTATGGAGAAAGAGTCAGAGTGAACACTGTGAGCTCAAAGTAAAGTGTGGCCTTAGTCTTTTATTGCAGGTCTCCAGAGTGCCTCTCCAACCTGTGAGGCCTCCTTAAATACCTGTGCTCCCAAGAGATTATGGGATCCCTTGGGACTCCGGGGAATGAGCCCTCTGGTGGGTTGTACAGAGTAAATACAAGTCCACATATATAACAACATTCCCCACCAAAGTCAATAGTGTAACTATTTACAATGTGAGTCGATCTGGGGCCCTTCTTGCCCTAGTTGATCATCTCAGTGTGAAAGCTGGTATTGTTGAATCATTTGTTGGGCCCTCACTGGGCTGCTGTGCAGCTGGCCTTGCTGGGCTGCCTGGTGTGTTGGGCCCTGCAGGGCTGCTGTGGATGATGGGTTCTGCTTCATGATCAACCGTGGTGTCGGTTGCCACTGGTGTGTAAGTTGGGGGATCAAAAAAGGTAGGGCCCAAGGTGGGTTGCTCAAGGTAGTCCGTGAATTTGAGTTTGATTTGGTTCAAGTGTTTCCGGTGAATGAGTCCATTTGAAAGTTTGACCAGAAACACCCTGCTCCCCTCTTTGGCCACGACAGTGCCGGGAAGCCACTTGGGACCTTGTCCATAATTCAACATAAATACAGGATCATTGATTTCAATCTCGCGTGACACATTTGCCCTATCATGGTATGCACTTTGTTGAAGCCACCTGCTCTCTATCTGGTCATGTAGATCAGGGTGAACTAACGAGAGCCTTGTCTTAAGTGCTCTTTTCATTAGCAGTTCAGCAGGTGGGATCCCAGTGAGTGAGTGAGGTCTCGTGCAGTAGCTAAGCAAGACTCGGGATAGGCGAGTCTGCAGTGGGCCTTCAGTTACCCTCTTCAAGCCTTGCTTGATGGTTTGCACTGCTCTCTCTACCTGACCATTGGACGCAGGTTTAAACGGGGCAGATGTGACATGTTCAATCCGTTACGGGTCATGAATTCTTTGAACTCAGCACTGGTAAAACATGGTCCGTTGTCGCTCACCAGGACATCGGGTAAACCGTGAGTGGCAAACATGGCCCGCAGGCTTTCAGTGGTGGCAGCGGACGTGCTAGCCGACATTATCTCACATTCAATCCACTTGGAGTACGCGTCTACAACCACAAGGAACATTTTACGCAAGAACGGGCCTGCATAGTCGACGTGTACCCGAGACCATTGTTTGGAGGGCCAAGACCATAAACTTAGTGGCGCCTCCCTGGGTACATTGCTTAACTGCGAGCATGTATTACAGCTGTGAACGCAGGACTCCAAGTCCGCATTGATACCGGGCCACCACATGTGGGATCTGGCTATCGCATTCATCATTACGATGCCTGGGTGGGTACAGTGAAGGTCATTGATGAAGGTGTCTCTGCCCTTCTTGGGGACCACTACTCGATTGCCCCACAGAAGGCAGTCTGCCTGTATAGACATTTCATCTTTGCGTCGCTGGAACGGCTTTATCTCTTCCTGCATTTCCACTGGGACACTGGACCAGCTCCCATGAAGCACACAGCTTTTAACTAGAGATAATAAGGGGTCCTGGCTTGTCCAGGTTTTGATCTGCCGGGCAGTGACGGGTGATTGCTCACTCTCAAATGCTTCCATAACCATGGCTAGATCTGCGGGCTGCGCCATTTCTACCCCGTGGTGGGCAATGGCAGCCTACTGAGAGCATCGGCGCAGTTTTCTGTTCCTGGCCTGTGGCGGATGGCGTAGTTGTATGAGGACAACATGAACGCCCATCTCTGGATGTGGGCCGATGCGTTGGTATTTATCCCTTTACTCTCGGAAAACAGGGATAGAAGTGGCTTATGGTCAGTTTCCAATTCGAATTTTAGCCCAAACAGGTATTGATGCATTTTCTTTACCCAATAAACACACGCAAACACTTCTTTTTCAATCATGCTGTAGGCTCTCTCGGCTTTAGACAGACTCCTGGATGCATAAGCAACTGGTTGCAGTTTCCCGAAACCATTAGCTTGTTGCAATACACACCCGACGCCATATGACGACGCGTCACATGCTAGTACCAAATGCTTACATGGATCATACAACACAAGCAATTTGTTTGAGCATAATAATTTTCTCGCTTTTACAAAGGCATTTTCTTGGCTTTTGCCCCAAACCCATTCGCCCCCTTGCGGTAGTAAGACATGCAGTGGTTCTAACAGGGTGCTGAGACCCGGTAAGAAGTTACCAAAGTAGTTCAAGAGTCCCAGAAATGACCGCAGCTCCGTCACGTTCTGTGGCCTCGGTGCGTTCTCGATTGGTGGGCCTGATGCCGTGCGCCGCAATCCTCCTTCCCAGGAACTCCACTTCGGCGCCAGGAAAACGTACTTCAAGCGTTTCAACCTGAGCCCCCCGCGGTTGAGTCGGTCAAGAACCTCCTCCAGGTTCTGCAGATGCTCGACTGAGTTCCGACCTGTGACCAAGATGTCGTCCTGGAAGACCACGGTGTGCGGGACCGACTTCAGTAAACTTTCCATATTTCTCTGGAATATCGCCACCGCTGATCGAATTCCAAACGGGCATCTGTTATAAAAAAAAAGACCTTTATGCATGTTGTGGAGTTCTTGGGAAGGAGGATTGCGGCGGACGGCATCAGGCCGACCAACGCGAAGACGGAGGCAATCGAGAACGCACCGAGGCCACAGAATGTGACGGAGCTGCGGTCAGTTCTGGGACTCCTGAACTACTTTGGTAACTTCTTACTGGGTCTCAGCACACTGTTAGAAGCATTGCATGTCTTACTACGAAAAGGGGACAAATGGGTTTGAGGCAAAAGCCAAAAAAATGCCTTTGTAAAAGCGAGAAAATTGTTATGCTCAAACAAATTGCTTGTGTTGCATGATCCATGTAAGCGTTTGGTACCAGCATGTGATGCGTCGTCATATGGCGTCGGGTGTGTATTACAACAAGCTCGACTGTGTTCCGATCTGTGACCAAGATGTCGTCCTGGAAGACCACGGTGTGGGGACCGACTTCAGTAAACTTTCCTTGTTTCTCTGGAATTTCCCCGCCGCTGATTGGATTCCAAACGGGCACCTGTTATAAACAAAAAGACCTTTGTGCGTGTTGATGCAGGTGAGGGCTTTCGATGATTCCTCCAGTTCCTGCGTCATGTAGTCTTAAGTCAGATTCAGATTCGTGAACGTCTGTCCTCCCGCCAGTGTTGCAAAGAGGTCGTTGGCCTTTGGTAGTGGGTATTGGGCCTGCGGGGAGAAACGATCGATAGTTGCTTTGTAATCACCACAGATTCTGATGGTGCCGTCTCCCTTGAGGACTGGGACGATAGGACTAGCCCACTCATTGAATTCAATCGGTGAAATGATGCCCTCTCTTTGCAGCCGGTCTAGCTCGATCTCTACCCTTTCTCTCATCATGTACGGTACTACTCTCGCCTTGTGATGGATGGGTCGCGCCCCCGGAATTAGGTGGATCTGCAATTTTGCTCCTTGGAATTTCCCGATGCCTGGTTCGAACAGTGAAGGAAATTTGTTTAAGACCTGGGAACACGAAGTGTCGTCAGCGGGCAATAGCGCTCGGATGTCATCCCAGTTCCAGCTTAACTTTCCCAGCCAGCTCCTGCCGAGCAGCGTGGGACCACCGCCCAGTACCAGCAAGAGTGTTAGCTTGTGCACCGCTCCATCGTAGGAGACCTTTACGGTAACACTGCCGATTACAGGAATCAGTTCTTTTGTGTAAGTCTGCTATTCTCGAGATACCCAAAGCCCTCTCGGTCTGTGCCTCCCTGGTCATTGGGAAGCTTCTGAAGTCCAGCCTGCGAGCGTAGAGGGGCTTCAGTCACCTGTCGAATGCAGCAGTGTGTAGCGTGCTGAGAGATATGGCAGATGTCGCCAGCTGAAGCCTGAAAAAATCCCGATGCGTAGAAGGCTAGGGCAGCAGTAACCTTCACCTCAACGGACAGTGCGGTTCTGATGGTGCTGGAAGGCTGCAGATCATCATTGATGAGTTGACAAATCTCATCGATGACCACCTTCTGGAATCGCAGCCTCCTAAGACAAGCATTTTCAGACAAGTTCAGGTAGGATTGCTTCTCCAAGTACCTTCGTTGGCTGTACGATCTCCCCTCTGTCTTCGTCTCCGTCTACGCATTACTGTGCCACCTCTTCGATTGATCCTTTCAGTAACCAGTGTGTGAACAGTTACAATTAAAGGCAGGGAAAGCATAGGCCCCATAATCACCATCGATAATTACTTTCACTGATTTCAGTAATCTCTGTAGTCTATACTCTCTAATCACTGTAGCCTGTCCTCTCTGTACTCTCTAAGCTGTATACCAGTCAGTTTGATAGGCCCCAACAATATCATTAAATAACCTCACTCTGTAAAAGCTATTTACTAAATAATTCCAACATATGAGAGCTATTTAGCATAAATAAGTTGATAATACTTATTTATATTCCCTGTCCCAAATTTCTGAGTACAATTTTCTTCAATTTTACTCTCTAAATGACTCACAACTAATTCTCCACCCTTCCTCCGAAGTTAACAATGGCGTCCGTAGTGCCCATTTCCTTCTCTTAGGCCCTGAAAAAGCAACTATTTTTCAGCACTCTTTTGGGCCTTGCATCGGCCCAGCGAAGTGCAGGCTAGGTGCCGAAACTTGGGATGGGCCCTGTGTGGGCGATCATTTGGGCGATCATCCCGGCGATCAAAGTGGAAACTTGGGGGCCTATTTTTCCGGCGATGTTTTGGGCCTAGTTTCCACTTTTTGCTCAAAATGGGCGATAGAGGTCCGTTTTGGGCTGTGGATGGGCCTTAGATGGGCGATGTGAAGTGGAAAGTCTAGCCCTTAGTTTCGTGCGAACTGGAGTTAAGACTGGCCTTGAGGCCTTGTTGCACCACAATCTTTCGAACGTCTTTTTGCCCATGATGGACTGGCTCGCGTCCAGCTCCATTGACACGGGGAGTCCATTTAGTTCAACATTCAGCATTATCGGGGGACAATTCGTGGTGAATGTGTGCACCCCACGTACCTCTGCCTCCTCGTTCGTCGTGATCCTCCGTGGACCTGTCCTCCTCTGCAACATGGTGGTTTGCAGGTTTAACAGGATTTGCAGCTCACCTGCACACTCGTTGGAGGTGTCTCATTGCTCCACAGCCCTTGCAAATGTACGCTTTGAATCGGCATGAGTGGAAACGATGATCACCCCCGCAGCGCCAACAAGGTGTTAATGGCCTTTCATTCATCACCCTTGATGGTGGACTCTGAGACATCTGAGGACGTGCAGCTGCAGGTATGTGTGACCTGCCCTGTACAGTACGTGTGCTGAGAGATTTGCTTCGTATTGTCACTGGTGGCAATGAACACCTGGGCTATCGCTATGGCCTTAGTCAAGGTTGGGGTCACTACAGTCAAAAGCTTGCGAAGTATGGTTTCGTGGCCAATGCCAAGTACAAAAAAGTCTCTGAGCATGTGCTCCAAATGTCCTTCAAATTTGCAATGTCCTGCAAGGTGTCTTAGCTCAGCGACATAACTTGCCACTTCCTGGCCTTCAGACCTTTTGTAGCTGTAGAACCGGTACCTCGCCATCAGAACGCTTTCCTTCGGGTTCAAATGCTCTCGGACCAGTGTGCACAAATCGTCGTACGATTTCTCCGTGAGCAGAGTGAGCAGATTCTTCATGAGGCCGTACGTTGGTGCCCCACAGACGGTGAGGAGGATCGCTCTCTTCCCCATCCAGCTCGTTGACCACGAAGTATTGGTTGAGTCGCTCCACAAATGTTTCCTAATCATCTCCCTCCAAGAATTTCTCCAAGATTCCCACTGTTCTCTGCATGAGGTGTATTTGGACTTTCAAAAGGCTTTTGACAAGGTCCCACACAAGAAATTGGTGTGAAAAATCAAAGCACATGGTATTGGGGGTAATATACCGACATGGATAGAGAACTGGTTGGCAGACAGGAAGCAGAGAGTCGGGATAAACGGGTCCTTTTCAGAATTGCAGGCAGTGACTAGTGAAGTACCGCAGGGCTCAGTGCTGGGACCCTAGCTCTTTACAATGTACATTAATGATTTAGATGAAGGAATTGAGTGTAATATCTCCAAGTTTGCAGATGACACTAAACTGGGTGGCGGTGTGAGCTGTGAGGAGGACGCTAAGAGGCTGCAGGGTGACTTGGACAGGTTAGGTGAGTGGGCAAACGCGTGGCGGATGCAGTATAATGTGGATAAATGTGAGGTTATCCATTTTGGGGGCAAAAACACAAAGGCAGTATGTTATCTGAATGGCGACAGACTAGGAAAAGGGGAGGTGTAACGAGACCTGGGTGTCACGGTTCATCAGTCACTGAAAGCGGGCATGCAGGTACAGCAGGCGGTGAAGAAGGCAAGTGGTATGATGGCCTTCATAGCTAGGGGGATTTGAATATAGAAGCAGGGAGGTCTTACTGCAGTTGTACAGGGCCTTAGTGAGGCCTCATGGAATATTATGTTCAGTTTTGGTCTCCTAGTCTGAGGAAGGAGGTTCTTGCTATTGAGGGAGTGCAGCGAAGGTTCACCAGACTGATTCCAGGGATGGCTGGACTGTCATATGAGGAGAGACTAGATCAACTGGGGCTTTACTCACTGGAGTTTAGAAGGATGAGAGGGGATCTCATAGAAACATATAAGATTCTGACGGGACTGGGCAGGATAGATATGGGAAGAATGTTCCCGATGTTGGGGAAGTCCAAAACCAGGGGACATTGTCTTCGGATAAGGTGTAGGCCATTTAGGACTGAGATGAGGAGAAACTTCTTCACTCAGAGAGTTGCTAACCTGTGGAATTCCCTGTCGCAGAGAGTTGTTGATGCCAGTTCACTGGATATATTCAAGAGTGAGTTAGATATGGCCCTTACGGTTAAGGGGATCAAGGGGTATGGAGAGAAAGCAGGAAAGGTGTACTGAAGGAATGATCAGCCATGATCTTATTGAATGGCGGTGCAGGCTCGAAGGGCCAAATGGCCTACTCCTGCACCTATTTTCTATGTTTCTATGCAGCTTTGGGTTCGCCATCTCATCGGCAGCTGTTGTGTATGGAGAAAGAGTCAGACTGAACACTGTGAGCTCAAAAGTAAAGTGTGACCGTAGTCTTTTATTGCAGGCCTCTAGAGTGCCTCTCCAATCTGTGAGGCCTCCTTAAATACCTGTGATCCGAAGGGATTATGGGATCTCTTGCGATTCCAGGAGATGAATCCTCTGGTGGCTGTACAGAGTAAATACAAGTTTCCATAGATAACAATTTTATTGAATGGCGGAGCAGGCTCAAGGGGCAAAATGGCCGACTCCAGCACCTATTTCTTATGTTCTTATCATCATACATCTTGAATATAGATGATTAAGGGGTGATCTTATTGCGGTGTTTAAGATGTTTAAAGGGGTTGATGGGATAGATGGAGAGAAACTGTTTCCTCTGGGATTACGGAGACGTGGATCCAGGATGATCAGGGCTGGGAACTCAACATCCAGGGGTATTCAACATTCAGGAAGGATAGAATAAAAGGAAAAGAAGGTGGGGTAGCATTGCTGGTGAAAGAGGAGATTAATGCAATAGTTAGGAAAGACATTAGCTTGGATGATGTGGAATCTATATGGGTAGAGCCCAAAGGGCAAAAAACATTAGTGGGAGTTGTGTACAGACCTCCAAACAGTAGTAGTGATGTTGGGGAGGGCATCAAACAGGAAATTAGGGGTGCATGCAATAAAGGTGCAGCAGTTATAATGGGCGACTTTAATATGCACATAGATTGGGCTAGCCAAACTGGAAGCAATACGGTGGAGGAGGATTTCCTGGAGTGCATAAGCGATGGTTTTCTAGACCAATATGTTGAGGAACCAACAAGGGGGGAGGCCATCTTAGACTGGGTGTTGTGTAATGAGAGAGGATTAATTAGCAATCTCATTGTGCGAGGCCCCTTGGGGAAGAGTGACCATAATATGGTGGAATTCTGCATTAGGATAGAAAATTAAACAGTTAATTCAGAGACCATGGTCCAGAACTTAAAGAAGGGTAACTTTGAAGGTATGAGGCGTGAATTGGCTAGGATAGATTGGCGAATGATACTTAAGGGGTTGACTGTGGATGGGCAATGGCAGACATTTAGAGACCGCATGGATGAACTACAACAATTGTACATTCCTGTCTGGCGTAAAAATAAAAAAGGGAAGGTGGCTCAACCGTGGCTATCAAGGGAAATCAGGGATAGTATTTGATACGTCCTTACTACACAGTATAAATGCACACGAGGCCCATGCTTGAGAGAAGGTCAGTCTGTGACCTTTACTTTATTCCTTAGCACTCAAATGATGAAGGTGGGTGGAGCTTCCCCTTTTATACCTGAAGGTCCAGGTTAGGAGTGTCTCCCACCTAGTGGTCAGTGTTCTCACGGTGTACAACTTAGGTCAGTTTATACATGGGTTACAATGCTGGTTGAATACATGACATCACCTCCCCCCCCCCAAAGTCTTATTGGGATCACAGGTTGAGTCTCTCTGGTGGTTTACGCTCCCTTGTAGAGCGCCTGAGTTGGGGCTCCGGTTGTTGGGCGCTGGCCTGAGTTTCTGCTGTTTGCGGTGCCTCAGGCTTGTCAGGACTGCCCACAGTGACTGGGCTCTCCTCCCTTTGGTTCCTGTGTTCGGTCACCTGTGGTGGAGTGAACTCTATATCGTGTTCTTCCTTTGCTTCTTCTATGGGGTTGCTGAACCTCCTTTTTGTTTGATCCACATGTTTGCGGCAGATTTGTCCATTGGTAAGTTTAACTACCAGAATCCTATTTCCCTCTTTGGCAACCACAGTGCCTGCGAGCCATTTGGGCCCTGCAGCGTAGTTGAGGACAAAAACAGGATCATTTACATCAATACATCGCGCCCTCGCATTCCTGTCATGGTAGTGATATTGTGACTGGCGCCTGCTCTCGACAATTTCTTTCATGGTGGGATGTATAAGGGATAATCGGGTTTTGAGCGTCCTTTTCATTGGTAGCTCTGCGGGTGGAACCCCTGTGAGCGAGTGTGGTCGGGATCTGTAGGCCAACAGGAGGCGTGATAAGCGGGTTTGTAGGGAACCCCCTTGGAATCTGAGCATCCCCTGTTTGATTATCTGCACTGCTCATTCTGCCTGGCCGTTTGAGGCCGGCTTGAACGGTGCCGTTCTAACATGGTTAATTCCATTGCCTGCCATGAAGTCCTGGAATTCAGTGCTTGTGAAGCACGGGCCAATGTCGCTGACCAAGATGTCCGGTAGACCGTGGGCGGCGAACATTGCCCGTAGACTTTCTACCGTGGCAGAGGATGTGCTTGAATTTAAAATGTCACACTCGATCCATTTGGAGTAGGAGTCGACTACAACCAAAAACATTTTCCCCATGAAAGGACCTGCGTAGTCCACATGGATGCATGAGCAAGGCTTGGTGGGCCATGGCCAGGGGCTAAGGGGGTTTTCCCTGGGCGCATGGCCCAGCTGGGCACACGTGTTGCCCCTGCGAACACAAAGTTCCAGATCTGCGTCTATCTCTGGCCACCAAACATGTGACCTGGCAATTGCCTTCATCGTGACAATGCCCGGGTGCCCATTGTGGAGTTCTCTGATGAACACCTCTCTGCCCATCTGGGGCATGACTACGCGGTTTCCCCACAGTAGGCAATCGGCCTGAATCGAGAGTTCATCCTTGCGCCTGTGAAATGGTTTAAATTTCTCAAGGCATGCCCTGTACGTGGCTGCCCAGTCCCCATTCAGGACACATTTCTTGACTAGAGACAATAGCGGGTCTCTATTTGTTCAGACTTTAATCTGACGGGCTGTCACGGGTGAGCCTTCGCTTCCGAAAGCTTCAACAGCCATGACCATCTCAGCAGCATGCTCAGTAGCCCCCTCAGTGGTGGCTAGTGAGAGCCTGCTGAGTGCATCGGCACAGTTTCGGTGCCCGGTCTGTGCCAAATTTTGTAGTCATAGGCAGCTAACGTGAGTGCCCACCCCTGTATGCGGGCCGATGGATTTGGATTTATGGCCTTGTTGTCGGCCAAAAGGGACGTTAGGGGTTTGTGATCTGCCTCCAGCTCAAATTTCCTGCCAAACAGGTACTGGTGCATTTTCTTTATCGCATATACACATGCGAGCGCCTCCTTTTCTACCATCCCGTAGCCCCTTTCTGCCTGGGGCAGACTCCTGGAGGCATAAGCTACCGGCTGTAACTGACCCTTGGCATTGACATGCTGCAACGCACACCCGACACCATAGGACGACGCATCGCACGTTAACACAAGTTTCTTACATGGGTCATATAGCGTTAACAGATTGTTGGAACATAACAAATTGCATGGTCTATTAAAAGCCCTTCCCTGGCTGTCCCCCCAGACCCATTCGCGACCTTTGCGTAGGAGCACGTGTAGCGGCTCTTGCAGCGTGCTCAATTTGGGAAGAAAGTTACCAAAATAGTTCAGGAGCCCCAGGAACGAACGCAGCTCCGTCGTGTTACGGGGTCTGGGTGCTCTCTGGATCGCTTCCGTCTTGGATGCAGTAGGGCTGATCCCGTCTGCTGCTACCCTCATCCCCAGGAATTCTACATCTGGAGCTAGGAAGACGCACTTCGCCTTTTTCAGTCGCAGACCTACCCGGTCCAGTCTGCGTAGCACCTCCTCCAGGTTGTGGAGGTGTTCTTCAGTATCGTAACCCGTAATGAGGATGTCGTCCTGAAAAACCACCGTCCCTGGAATCGACTTGAGGAGGCTTTCCATATTTCGTTGGAAGATCGCGGCGGCCGAGCGAATCCCGAACGGACATCTGTTGTACTCAAACAACCCCTTGTGTGTCGTGATGGTGGTCAGCTTCTTCGACTCACTCGCCAGCTCCTGGGTCATGTAAGCTGAGGTCAGGTCCAATTTTGAAAAAAGTTTGCCACCGGATAGCGTCGCAAAGAGGTCCTCCACTCTCGGTAGCGGGTACTGGTCTTGGAGTGACACCCGATTGATGGTGGCCTTGTAATCGCCGCATATCCTGACCGACCCATCCGCCTTGAGCACCGGCACAATCGGGCTCGCCCAGTCACTGAATTTGACCGGCGAGATGATGCCTTCCCTCAACAGGAGGTCCAATTCGCCTTCTATCTTTTCCCGCATCACGTACGGCACCGCTCTGGCCTTGTGGTGTACTGGCCTGGCGTCCGGGTTTATGTGAATCACTACCTTGGCCCCCATGAAAGTGCCAATGCCGGGTTGAAATAATGAGTCAAATTTGTCCAGGACCTGTGAGCATGATACTCGCTCCACAGAGGAAATTGCATTGACATCGCCCCATTTCCAGTTCATGACAGCAAGCCAACTCCTCCCCAGTAGTGCGGGACCGTCCCCTGGGACAATCCAGAGTGGCAACCTGTTCTCCGAATCTTTGTGGATCACGACTACCGTGGCGCTGCCTAGCACCGGAATGATCTGCTTTGTGTATGTCCGTAGCTGTGCGTCAATCGGCGATAATTTTGGCCTCCTGGCCTTGGATGCCCACAACTTTTCGAACTGTTTGATACCCATCAGGGACTGGCTGGCACCCGTATCTAACTCCATTGATACTGGGATGCCATTGAGGAGCACTTTCATCATTATCGGTGGCGTCCTGGTGTATGAACTGTACATGTGCTCCACATGAACTCGCTGAACTTCAGCTTCCAGCGATTTCCCCCAGTGTCCATTTCTGCAATTTCTGCAGGTATTTTGCTCATCTCTGCAAACTCCGGCTGAATGTATGCCTCCACGCCTCCAGCATGAGTTGCGGTTTGAAACAGAAGGTCCCTTGCCAGTCGATCGTCCCTGACTGCCCCTGTTATTGTCCTTGAGTGCACCATTAACAGGTGTTGATGGCCCCATTACTGGTCGCATTGTCCCTTGCAATGGCGTGAATCGCTGTTCAGCTTGCCTTTGTCTCTGTCGAACTCCCCCTCTGGGTTCGACTACATGTTGGGGCATGCCTGACTGCCCTTGTCTGCCTGGAGAACTGTGTGCTGCTTTAACAATGTTGAATCTCAGTCCCAACCATTCCTTAACACAGTACCTCTCGTCTGTTCTGCTAGTGGCCATGCTTGCGTGGTTTAAATCCCAGTTTCTTGTCGCCATTGATATCTCCTTACTACACAGTATAAATGCACATGAGGCCCATGCTTGAGAGAAGGTCAGTCTGTGACCTGTCCTTTATTCCTTAGCACTCAAGTGATGAAGGTGGGTGGAGCTTCCCCTTTTATATCTGAAGGTCCATGTTAGGAGTGTCTCCCACCTAGTGGTCAGTGTTCTCACGGCGTACAACTTAGGTCAGTTTATACATGGGTTACAATGCTGGTATTAAAGCCAAGGAAGTGGCATACAAATTGGCCAGAAATAGCAGTGAACCCGGGGACTGGGAGAAATTTAGAACTCAGCAGAGGAGGACAAAGGGTTTGATTAGGGCAGGGAAAATGGAGTACGAGAAGAAGCTTGCAGGGAACATGAAGGCGGATTGCAAAAGTTTCTATCGATATGTAAAGAGAAAAAGGTTAGTAAAGACAAACGTAGGTTCCCTGCAGTCAGAATCAGGGGAAGTCATAAAGGGGAACAAAGAAATGGCAGACCAATTGAACAAGTACTTTGGTTCGGTATTCACTAAGGAGGACACAAACAACCTTCCGAATATAAAAGGGGTCAGAGGGTCGAGTAAGGAGGAGGAACTGAGGGAAATCTTTATTAGTCGGGAAATTGTGTTGGGGAAATTGATGGGATTGAAGGCCGATAAATCCCCAGGGCCTGATGGACTGCATCCCAGAGTACTTAAGGAGGTGGCCTTGGAAATAGCGGATGCATTGACAGTCATTTTCCAACATTCCATTGACTCTGGATCAGTTCCTATCGAGTGGAGGGTAGCCAATGTAACCCCACTTTTAAAAAAAGGAGGGAGAGAGAAAACAGGGAATTATAGACCGGTCAGCCTGACCTCAGTAGTGGGTAAAATGATGGAATCAATTATTAAGGATGTCATAGCAGTGCATTTGGAAAGAGGTGACATGATAGGTCCAAGTCAGCATGGATTTGTGAAAGGGAAATCATGCTTAACAAATCTTCTGGAATTTTTGGAGGATGTTTCCAGTAAAGTGGACAAGGGAGAACCAGTTGATGTGGTGTATTTGGACTTTCAGAAGGCTTTCGACAAGGTCCCACACAAGAGATTAATGTGCAAAATTAAAGCACATGGGATTGGGGGTAGTGTGCTGACGTGGATTGAGAACTGGTTGTCAGACAGGAAGCAAAGAGTAGGAGTAAATGGGTACTTTTCAGAATGGCAGGCAGTGACTAGTGGGGTACCGCAAGGTTCTGTGCTGGGGCTCCAGCTGTTTACATTGTACATTAATGATTTAGACGAGGGGATTAAATGTAGTATCTCCAAATTTGCGGATGACACTAAGTTGGGTGGCAGTGTGAGCTGCGAGGAGGATGCTATTAGGCTGCAGAGTGACTTGGATAGGTTCGGTGAGTGGGCAAATGCATGGCAGATGAAGTATAATGTGGATAAATGTGAGGTTATCCACTTTGGTGGTAAAAACAGAGAGACAGACTATTATCTGAATGGTGACAGATTAGGAAAAGGGGAGGTACAACGAGACCTGGGTGTCATGGTACATCAGTCATTGAAGGTTTGCATGCAGGTACAGCAGGCGGTTAAGAAAGCAAATGGCATGTTGGCCTTCATAGCGAGGGGATTTGAGTACAGGGGCAGGGAGGTGTTGCTACAGTTGTACAGGGCCTTGGTGAGGCCACACCTGGAGTATTGTGTACAGTTTTGGTCTCCTAACTTGAAGAAGGACATTCTTGCTATTGAGGGAGTGCAGCGAAGATTCACCAGACTGATTCCTGGGATGGTGGGACTGACCTATCAAGAAAGACTGGATCAACTGGGTTTGTATTCACTGGAGTTCAGAAGAATGAGAGGGGACCTCATAGAAACGTTTACAATTCTGACAGGTTTAGACAGGTTAGATGCAGGAAGAATGTTCCCAATGTTGGGGAAGTCCAGAACCAGGGGTCACAGTTTAAGGATAAGGGGTAAGCCATTTAGGACCGAGATGAGGAGAAATTTCTTCACCCAGAGAGTGGTGAACCTGTGGAATTCTCTACCACAGAAAGTAGTTGAGGCCAATTCACTAAATATATTAAAAAGGGAGTTAGATGAGGTCCTTACTACTCGGGGGATCAAGGGGTATGGTGAGAAAGCAGGAATGGGGTACTGAAGTTGCATGTTCAGCCATGAATTCATTGAATGGCGGTGCAGGCTAGAAGGGCTGAATGGCCTACTCCTGCACCTATTTTCTATGTTTCTATGGGCCCAAGTTTCCACATGATTCGCGCCTGATTTTTAGGAGCAACTGGTGGAGAACGGACTATCTTCGAAATCGCAATTCGCCACTTTTTTTTTCTGCAGTTCTGGTCAGGTCAACATTTCTACTTTGGAACAGAATTTTTTCTTCAAAAGGGGGCGTGTCCGGCCACTGACGCCTGATTTGAAAGTTTCCACAGTGAAAACGTACTCCAAACTAGCTTAGAATGGAGCAAGTGAAGATTTTTGTCGAACTGAAAAAACCTGTTCTACACATTAAAAAGTCAGGCGCAGGTTACAAATTAGGCGTCCAGAACGAGGTGTGGGGGGGGGAAGTCATTAAATTCTACAATAAATCCTTATTTATACTTCTACAAATATTATGCAAATAAATCCAATCTGAATAAACATTTATAAGCAAAGAAAAGATTAAATAAACCATCTTCCTACCTGTGTGAAAGTGCTTCAGCCAGGGAGAATTCTGCAGTCAGCCTCACAAGTTGAGGCAGCCGTTCGTTCCCACGGGGGGGGGAGGAGGCGCCCGTTCTGCCCACCGGGGGGGGGTGGGGAGGGAGAGGAGGCGCCCGTGCTTCCCGCGGGGGGGGGGGGAAGGAGACAGTGAGAAGGCTGAAAGTGCTGATGTGCTGATGGCAATGTGCTTTTATTAAACAATGTTCAAAAATTAAACAGCTACAAAGAACTACAAAGATGGCCGAGTGCCAATGTTTTTTTTCACACTGAGCGTGCGCGAACGCTCCAACGCGCACGCGCAGCGTTGCCGGCAGGAAAAAAAACAATTTTAATAGTACCCGCCCCCTCCCATTTACAAAATCGGCGCGAGTGTAGGCTCCGCCCCCCTGGGCGCCGCGCCAAACAGACAAGGAGCTGCAGGGCGCTCCAGAATCGCGAGTTTTTTTTACCAACGCTGTTTTAGGCGCGAAAAATGGGCGCCCAGCTCAGAGGGGCGCCCGTTTTTTATCGTGTGGGAACTTGGGCCCTATGAGTCCAGAACAAGGGGATGGCACCTTAAGATTAGAGCCAGGCCGTTCAGGGGTGATGTCAGGAAGCATTTCTTCACACAAAGGGCCGTGGGAATCTGGAACTCTCTCCCCCAAAAAGCTGTTGAGGCTGAGGGTCAATTGAAATTGTCAAAATTGAGATTGATAGGTTTTTGTTGGGTAAGGGTATTACGGGATCTGGACCCAAGGTGGGTAGATGGACTTCAGATACAGATCAGACATGATCAATGATTTTTTGGCACGGCACATTCAAAAGTTTGTGTTTTTTTCAATTTAAAAGCCGGTTCACTGGCTATGCCGGTCCCCTGGAGCGCTCGGTGTCCACACAGCTTAATGGGGACATTGGCCACGATCTAATTGAAGCAGGTTAATGCAATAAATCTGGCATAAAAAGCTAGCGTCGGTAACGGTGACCATGAAACTATCGGGTTGTCGTCAAAACCCATCTGGTTCACGACTGTCCTGTGGGGAAGGAAATCTGCGGCCCTTACCCGATCTGGCCGATATGTGGGCTCGAATTTGATGGACTCACCGCCCACTGCCGCCCATTGCCGCTGACATTCCTCTTCGGGTTCCGCCCAGCGCCACTTTCCATTTGGCCTGGAGCGGGCGGGAGGGGAGAACCGCCGGGAAGCCCCCCGCTGACGTCAGCGGGCGGCCAAGTGGCGTAAGTGGACCCGCCGAGATGCCGTATTCCTGCGGGCGGGAGTCGACGGGACTCGTGAGCAGAACGGGGGTGGACGGCTGGCTGGAGGCTGGTCTGTCCCCGACGGCCTGATGATCCTGAAAAAAAGGTAAGTGAACATAGAAACATAGAAACATAGAAACTAGGGGCAGGAGTAGGCCATTCGGCCCTTCGAGCCTGCACCACCATTCAATAAGATCATGGCTGATCATTCACCTCAGTACCCCTTTCCTGCTTTCTCTCCATACCCCTTGATCCATTTAGCCGTAAGGGCCATATCTAACTCCCTCTTGAATATATCTAACGAACTGATATCAACAACTCTCTGCGGCAGGGAATTCCACAGGTTCACCACTCTCTGAGTGAAGAAGTTTCTCCTCATCTCGGTCCTAAACATTTCTTCGAATATTTCTTTCACCGCCACTTACCTCAATGATGTCCCCTGAAGGTGTTCCGATGGTTTATTTTTTTCCGATGTTCTTTCTTTGCAGCTCTCCGACCCTCCGTGGGGCCCGACTCCATCCTCGGCGGCACTTGGGCGACAGGCGCCTCTGCCGCCGAGAATGAGACCTCCCGCCCGCTGCCGCCCAGATTGGCGACGTACGTCGTCCATTTGCCGCCCGCCGACCTTCGAGGGACCTCGGCCGTGAATATCCCGCCCACAGTACCGTCCGGTACCTCGGCGGCCACCGGCGGCACTTTGGGCGGGCGGGGTCCTTGGTCAAAACCGGGCCCTGTATCGCTAGCTGGCTTCAAGGCAGAAAGCAGAGAGTCGGGGTAAAAATTCACAGTGACAGGAGGTGGGTCGTGGTGTTCCACAAAGGTCAGTGCTGGGACCACGGTTATTCAGCATTTACATTAACGATTTAGACTCTGGAATCAAAAACACAATTTCTTAATTTGCGGATGACACCAATTGGGGAGATAGTCAATACTGAGAAGGACTGCAACAAATTACAGGAGGACATTAATAAACTTGCAGAATGGGTATATAATTGGCAAATGAAGTTCAATACAGATAAATGTGAGGTATTACATTTTGGTCGGAAGAGTAGGGAGGTCAGTTATTACTGGGAGGGTGAGAGTCTGGGTGGGGTGGAGAAACTAAGGGAACTCGGAGTACAAATACACAAATCACTAAACGTTGGGACACAGGCCATAAAAAAGCAAACCAAGCACTCAGGTTTATTTCTAGAGGTATATAATTGAAAAGTAGGGAAGTTATGCTGAACTTGTATCGAACCTTGGTTAGACCACACTTGGAGCACTGTGTACAGTTCTGGTCCCCATATTATAAAAAGAATATCATCATCACAGGCAGTCCCTCGGAATTGAGGAAGACTTGCTTCCACTCCTGAAGTGAGTTCTCAGGTGGCTGAACAGTCCAATACGGGAACCACAGTCCCTGTCACAGGTGGGACAGACAGTGGTTGAGGGAAAGGGTGGGTGGGGAGTCTGGTTTGCCGCACGCTCATTCCGCTGCCTGCGCTTGCTTTCTGCATGCTCTCGGCGACGAGACTCGAGGTGCTCAGCGCCCTCCCGGATGCGCTTCCTCCACTTAGGGCGGTGTTGGATCCCGTCGTCAATGTCTGCTCTTGTTAATAAGTGGCTCCCGATGTATGGGAAATGGTCCACATTGTCCAGGGCCGTGCCGTGGATCTTGATGACTGGGGGGGGCAGTGCTGTGTGGCGAGGCTCCTATGTAGTCCTGTCTAATATGTGACTCCAGACCCACAGCAATGTGGTTGAACCTTAACTGCCCTTGGAAACGGCCTAGCGAGCCTCACCACCACCTTCTCAAGGGCAATTAGGGATGAGCAACAAAAGCTGGCCTTGCTAGCGATGCCCATATCCCATGAGCAGATTTTAATAAAATGCCTTGTCCAGTAAGGTTACCGCTATGCTACCATTCCCAGATAGTAATCATCAACACTTCCTATTTCACGTTGGCAGGGCTGTGGGGGAAAGAGCTGGGGGAGTGGGACTAATGGGATCGCTCTTTCAAAGAGCCAGCACAGGAACGATGGGCCGAATGGCCTCCTTGTGTGCTACAAGAATCTATGGGGCCGATTTTGATCAGGGCCTCCGCCCGCCCAAGTGCTGCCGTTGTCCGCTGATGGCTTCCGAGGTACCGGACGGTACTTTGGGCGTGATCAGATTTTGAGCGAGATTTTCCGCACTGTTTTTTTTTTGTAAACAGACAACAACAGCTCCTTTCCTGCGTCTTTAGCTTGTGCCCTGGTGTCGACTGTACCAGCAGAACGTGATGTTGCGAGCAGTCACCAAATAACGCGCAGCTAATCGCAACGCACCTGCCACAATGATGGGGTTTTTTTTTTTACGTTTCTCTAGCAGCTAATGAGCTATTTAGCCGGCAGAATTACCAAAAGGGTTGTTAATGCAGCTGGAAATTTGAGCAATGCTTCTGGGGCTAAAGCCCTCTCAACAACAATCGAGAAAAGCGATTTGCTGTATCAGGCCAGCCATGTCCCGCTAGCCACGGTCTCAGAGAAATGCAAGCAAATAAGAACATAACAAATATGAGCAGGAGTAGGCCATAAAGCCCCTGCGCCATTTAATACGATCATGGCTGATCCGATCATGGACTCAGCTCCACTTCCCTGCCCGCTCCCCATAACCCCTTATTCCCTTATCGTTTAAGAAACTGTCTATTTCTGTCTTAAATTTATTCAATGACCCAGCTTCTACAGCTCTCTGAGGCAGCGAATTCCACAGATTTACAACCCTCTGAGAGAAGAAATTTCTCCTCATCTCAGTTTTAAATGGGCGGCCCCTTATTCTAAGATCATGCCCCCTAGTTCTAATCTCCCCCATCAGTGGAAACATCCTCTCTGCATCCACCTTGTCAAGCCCCCTCATAATCTTATACGTTTCGATAAGATGACCCCTCATTCTTCTGAATTCCAATGATTGGAGGCCCAACCTCCTCTGTCATGTATGTAACCACAATGTAACACCACTGTATTACTGTCTACACACAACCTAGATGCACACCTTGACCACAAGGGGTGAACTTGTGGGAGGCACTCCTGACCTGATCACACAGGTATAAAAAGGGAGGTCCCACGCAGGGTCATCGTCTTTGGAGTTCTGTGAATAAAGAGTTAAGGTCACAGGGTGACCTCGTCCTCAGAATGTGCCTCGTGTGGTTTCATGCTGTTGAGTAAGGACTTTACATCCTCAACCTTTCCTCATAAGTCAACCCCCTCATTTCCGGAATCAAACAAGTGAACCTTCTCTGAACTGCCTCCAAAGCAAGTATATCCTTTCGTAAATATGGAAACCAAAACTGCACGCAATATTCCAGGTGTGGCCTCACCAATACCCTGTACAACTGTAGCAAGACTTCCCTGCTTTTATAGTGTGCAGGGGTGCGAGGATATGGGAAGCAATTATGATTCATAGGATCATAAGGAGCGAAATTCATCACTCACCGCCCACTCACCGCCCACTGCCGCCCGCTGCCGCCCAGATTGACAGCGTATGTTGTCCATTTGCCACCCGTCGACCTTCGAGGGACCTCGGCGATGAATATCCCGCCCACAGTACCATCCGGTACCTCGGCGGCCAATGGCGGCACTTTGGGTAGCACCTGGGCGGGCGGAGGCCTTGGCCAAAATCGGCCCCATAGAATCTTATGGCACAGAAGGAGGCCATTCAGCCCATCGTGCCTGCGCTGGCTCTTTGAAAGAGTGATCCAATTAGTCCCATGCCCCCTGCTCTTTCCCCATAACCCTGCACATTGGTCCTTTTCGAATTCATCCTCAATTGCCGTTTGAAAGTTCCTTTGGAATCTGATCCCATCGTCCTTTCAGGTAAGTGTGTTCCAGAGTGTCGACTCCCCCGAACTTCTGGGGAATCTGTTCAATCTCCGCTGCCTCCAGGCTAGATCCAAGGTCGTCCCATCCTCCGTCATCGAACTACAGTACACGGACGACGCTTGCGTCTGCGCACTCTCAGAGGCTGAACTCCAAGTCATCGTCAACACCTTCACCGAGGCGTCCGAGAGCACGGGTCTTACACTAAACATCCGTCACACAAAGGTCCTCCACCAACCTGACCCCGCCACACGGTGCTGCCACCCGGTTATCAAAATCCATGACGAGGCCTTGGACAACTTGGAGCACTTTCCATACCTCGGGAGCCTACTGTCATCTTGGTAAAAGCTGAATTTTTGAAGTTGCATGTTCATCCATGAACTCATTGAATGGTGGTGCAGGCTCGAAGGGCCGAATGGCCTACTCCTGCGCCTATTTTCTATGTTTCTATGTAACAAGGGCAGACATTGACGACGAGGTCCAACACCGCCTTCAGTGTACCAGTACAGCCTTCGGGCGCCTGAGGAAGAGAGTGTTTGAAGACCAGGACGTCAACCCCAGCACCAAGCTCATGGTCGACAGAGCAGTAGTGATACTCGCCCTCCTATATGGCTCAGAGACGTGGACTATGTACAGCAGGCACCTCAAAGCACTGGAGAAGTACCACCAACATTGTCTCCGCAAGATCCTGCAAATCCATTGGCAGGATAGACGCACCAACGTCAGTGTTCTCGCTCAGGCCAACACCCCCAGCATCGAAGCACTGACCACACTCGACCAGCTCCGTTGGACGGGCTACATCACCAGCATGCCTGACACAAGACTCCCAAAACAAGCGCTCTACTCGGAACTCCTTCACGGCAAGCGAGCCCCAGGTGGGCAAAGGAAACGTTACAAGGACACCCTCGAAGCCTCCCTGATAAAATGCAACATCTCCACCGACACCTGGGAGTCCCTGGCCAAAGACCGCCCTAAGTAGAGGAAAACCCATCTGGGAGGGCGCTGAGCACCTCGAGTCTCGTCGCCGAGAGCAAGCTGAAGCAATGCGTCGACAGCGGAAGGAGCATGTGGCAAACCAGACTCCCCACCCACCCGTCCCTCCAACCACCGTCTGCCCCACCTGTGACAGAGACTGTAGGTCCCGCATTGGACTCATGAGTCACCTGAGAACTCATCTTTAGTGTGGAAGCAAGTCATCCTCGACTCAGGGGGAATGTCTAAGAAGAGAGAGAAGAAGAGTGTGTTCCAGAGCAATCCTCTGTGTGAAGAATTGTCTCTTCATTTCCCCAATGATCTTAAATCTCTGGTTACTGACCCCACTTGCCAGAGGAAGCAGTTCGTCCCTACTTCAAATAGTGCTTTTGATAGTGCTCTATCAAAACTTCTCATGATTTTGAAGACCGCTATTAAGTCTCCCCTTAACCTTCTCTGCTCTAAGGAGAACACTCCCAGGTTCTCCAGTCCCACCACATAACTGAAGTCCCACGTCCCCAGTACCATTCTGGTAAATCCCCTCCGCACCCTCTCCAAGGCCTTGACATCCTTCCTAAAGTGCGGAGCCCAGAATTGTTTACAATTCTCCAGTTGGGGCCCAACCAGGGGCTTGTAACCCATATATAAGCCGACCTAAGTTGTACACCGTGAGAACACTGACCACAAGGGGGCAAACTTGTGGGAGACACTCCTAACCTGGACTTTCAGGTATAAAAGGGGAAGCTCCACCCACCTTCATCACTTGAAGTCTTGGTAATAAAGGTAACTGGTCACAAAGTGACCTTCTCTCAAGTATGGGCCTCGTGTGTATTTATACTGTACAGTAAGGACATATCATTGGCGACGAGAAACTGGGATTTAAACCACGCGAGCATGGCCACTAGCAGCACAGACGAGAGGTACTGTGCTGGTGATGATTGGGACGACTTTATTGAGAGACTACAGCAAAGTTTTGTCACTAAGGAATGGTTGGGACAGGATTCGGCCGACAAACGCAGGGCTCATCTCCTGACGGTTTGTGGATCCAGAACGTACTCCCTGATGAAGGACCTTCTAGCGCCAGAGAAGCCGGCGGACAAGACATTCGAAGAGCTCAGTAAGTTGATCGGGGAACACCTTAAACCGGCGAGCAGCATGCACATGGCGAGACACCGGTTTTATACGCACCGGCGGTGAGAAGGGCAAAGCGTTCCAGACTTCGTGGCAGATCTCTGGCGACTGGCGAGCCTATGTAAGTTCCCAGTGCATGCAGAGCGGAGATGCTGCGAGACTTTTTTTATTGAGGGCATCGGGCACGCTGGGGTTTTCAGGAAACTGATTGAGACCAAAGACTTGACCTTGGAAGCGGCGGCTCTGATAGCCCAGACATTTATCTCAGGGGAGGAAGAGACCAGAATGATGTATGACAAAAATCTTGGCTCAAATGCGGCAAATGACCAGGGAGTCAACATTGTTAACGCGGCACACAGTTCTCTAGGCAGACAAGGGCAATCAGACATGCCCCAGCATGTAGTCGAACCCAAAGGGGCAATTCAACAGAGACAATAGCTAGCTGAACGGCGATTCATGTCATCTCAATGGACAATGCAGCCAGTAATGGGGCCATCAACACCTGTTAATGGTGCGCTTAAGGACAGTTACTGAGACAGTCAGAGACGATCAACTGGTAATGGACCTTTTGTTTCCAACAAAGGGGCCACCAGTTCATGCTGGAGATGTGGAGGCAAACACCCAGCCAGAGCTTGCAGGTATCAGCAATATACCTGCAGAAACTGCAACGTCAGTGGTCACTTGGCTCGTATGTGCAGGAAGCCTGCAGCCAGGTTGATGTACGAGGAGGATGGGCCCGATGTAAGCCCTACGAGGCCAAATGAACACTGGGGGAAATCGCTGGACGTTGAAGTTCAGCGAGTTCATGTGGAGCACATATACAGTTCATATACCAGGACGCCACCGATAATGATGAAAGTGCTCCTCAATAGCATCCCAGTATTAATGGAGCTAGACACGGGGGCCAGCCAGTCACTGATGAGTATCAAACAGTTCGACAAGTTGTGGGTGTCCAAGGTCAGGAGGCCAAAATTATTGCCGATTGACGCACAGCTTCGGACATATACAAAGGAGATCATTCCGGTGCTAGGCAGCGCCACGGTAGAACATAAGAACATAAGAACATAAGAATTAGGAACAGGAGTAGGCCATCTAGCCCCTCGAGCCTGCTCCGCCATTCAACAAGATCATGGCTGATCTGGCCGTGGACTCAGCTCCACTTACCCGCCCTCTCCCTGTAACCCTTAATTCCCTTATTGGTTAAAAATCTATCTATCTGTGACTTGAATACATTCAATGAGCTAGCCTCAACTGCTTCCTTGGGCAGAGAATTCCACAGATTCACAACCCTCTGCGAGAAGAAATTCCTTCTCACCTCGGTTTTAAATTGGCTCCCCCGTATTTTGAGGCTGTGCCCCCTAGTTCTAGTCTCCCCGACCAGTGGAAACAACCTCTCTGCCTCTATCTTGTCTATCCCTTTCATTATTTTAAATGTTTCTATAAGATCACCCCTCATCCTTCTGAACTCCAACAAGTAAAGACCCAGTCTACTCAATCTATCATCATAAGGTAACCCCCTCATCTCCGGAATCAGCCTAGTGAATCGTCTCTGTACCCCCTCCAAAGCTAGTATATCCTTCCTTAAGTAAGGTGACCAAAACTGCACGCAGTACTCCAGGTGCGGCCTCACCAAGAACCTATACAGTTGCAGCAGGACCTCCCTGCTTTTGTACTCCATCCCTCTCGCAATGAAGGCCAACATTCCATTCGCCTTCCTGATTACCTGCTGCACCTGCAAACTAACTTTTTGGGATTCATGCACAAGGACCCCCAGGTGTAATTTCAGCATGTTGTAATTTCTCCCCATTCAAATAATGTTCCCTTTTACTGGTTTTTTCCCCAAGGTGGATGACCTCACACTTTTCAACATTCCAGTGACTCTGGATCAGTTCCTATCGAGTGGAGGGTAGCCAATGTAACCCCACTTTTTAAAAAAGGAGGGAGAGAGAAAACAGGGAATGAGAGACCGGTCAGCCTGACATCAGTAGTGGGTAAAATGATGGAATCAATTATTAAGGATGTCATAGCAGCACATTTGAAAAGAAGTGACATGATAGGTCCAAGTCAGCATGGATTTGTGAAAGGGAAATCATGCTTGACAAATCTTCTGGAATTTTTTGAGGATGTTTCCAGTAGAGTGGACAAGGGAGAACCAGTTGATGTGGTATATTTGGACTTTCAGAAGGCTTTCGACAAGGTCCCACACAAGAGATTAATGTGCAAAGTTAAAGCACATGGGATTGGGGGTAGTGTGCTGACATGGATTGAAAACTGGTTGGCAGACAGGAAGCAAAGAGTAGGAGTAAATGGTTACTTTTCAGAATGGCAGGCAGTGACTAGTGGGGTACCGCAAGGTTCTGTGCTGGGGCCCCAGCTGTTTACACTGTACATTAATGATTTAGACGAGGAGATTAAATGTAGTATCTCCAAATTTGCGGATGACACTAAGTTGGGTGGCAGTGTGAGCTGCGAGGAGGATGCTATGAGGCTGCAGAGTGACTTGGATAGGTTAGGTGAGTGGGCAAATGCATGGCAGATGAAGTATAATGTGGATAAATGTGAGGTTATCCACTTTGGTGGTAAAAACAGAGAGACAGACTATTATCTGAATGGTGACAGATTAGGAAAAGGGGAGGTGCAACGAGACCTGGGTGTCATGGTACATCAGTCATTGAAGGTTGGCATGCAGGTACAGCAGGCAGTTAAGAAAGCAAATGGCATGTTGGCCTTCATAGCGAGGGGATTTCAGTACAGGGGCAGGGAGGTGTTGCTGCAGTTGTACAGGGCCTTGGTGAGGCCACACCTGGAGTATTGTGTACAGTTTTGGTCTCCTAACTTGAGGAAGGACATTCTTGCTATTGAGGGAGTGCAGCGAAGGTTCACCAGAATGATTCCTGGGATGGCGGGACTGACCTATCAAGAAAGACTGGATCAACTGGGCTTGTATTCACTGGAGTTCAGAAGAATGAGAGGGGACCTCATAGAAACGTTTAAAATTCTGATGGGTTCAGACAGGTTAGATGCAGGAAGAATGTTCCCAATGTTGGGGAAGTCCAGAACCAGGGGTCACAGTCTAAGGATAAGGGGTAAGCCATTTAGGACCGAGATGAGGAGAAACTTCTTCACCCAGAGAGTGGTGAACCTGTGGAATTCTCTACCACAAAAAGTTGTTGAGGCCAATTCACTAAATATATTCAAAAAGGAGTTAGATGAAGTCCTTACTACTAGGGGGATCAAGGGGTATGGCGAGAAAGCAGGAATGGGGTACTGAAGTTGCATGTTCAGCCATGAACTCATTGAATGGCGGTGCAGGCTAGAAGGGCCGAATGGCCTACTCCTGCAGCTATTTTCTATGTTTCTATGTTCTATGTATTCCATCTGCCAAACCTTAGCCCATTCACTTAACCTATCCAAATCTCTTTGCAGCCTCTCTGTGTCCTCTACACAACCCACTTTCCCACTAATCTTTGTGTCATCTGCAAATTTTGTTACACTACACTCTGTCCCCTCTTCCAGTTCATCTATGTATATTGTAAACAGTTGTGGTCCCAGCACCGATCCCTGTGGTACACCACTAACCACCGATTTCCAACGCGAAAAGGACCCATTTATCCCGACTCTCTGCTTTCTGTTCGCCAGCCAATTCTCTATCCATGCTAATACATTTCCTCTGACTCCGCGTACCTCTATCTTCTGCAGTAATCTTTTGTGTGGCACCTTATCGAATGCCTTTTGGAAATCTAAATACACCACATCCATCGGTACACCTCTATCCAACATGCTGTTATATCCTCAAAGAATTCCAGTAAATTAGTTAAACATGATTTCCCTTTCATGAATCCATGCTGTGTCTGCTTGATTGCATTATTCCTGTCTAGATGTCCCGCTATTGCTTCCTTAATGATAGTTTCAAGCATTTTCCCCACTACAGATGTTAAACTAACCGGCCTATAGTTGCCTGCCTTTTGTCTGCCCCCTTTTTTAAACAGAGGCGTTACATTAGCTGCTTTCCAATCCGCTGGTACCTCCCTAGAGTCCAGAGAATTTTGGTAGATTATAACGACTGCATCTGCTATAACTTCCGCCATCTCTTTTAATACCCTGGGATGCATTTCATCAGGACCAGGGGACTTGTCTACCTTGAGTCCCATTAGTCTGTCCAGCACTACACCCTAGTGATAGTGATTGTCTCAAGGTCCTCCCTTCCCACATTCCTGTGACCAGCAATTTTTGGCATGGTTTTGTGTCTTCCACTGTGAAGACCGAAGCAAAATAATTGTTTAAGGTCTCAGCCATTTCCACATTTCCCATTATTAAATCCCCCTTCTCATCTTCTAAGGGACCAACATTTACTTTAGTCACTCTTTTCCGTTTTATATATCGGTAAAAGCTGTTACGATCTGTTTTTATGTTTTGCGCAAGTTTACTTTCGTAATCTATCCTTCCTTTCTTTATTGCTTTCTTAGTCATTCTTTGCTGTCGTTTAAAATTTTCCCAATCTTCTAGTTTCCCACTAACCTTGGCCACCTTATACGCATTGGTTTTTAATTTGATACTCTCCTTTATTTCCTTGGTTATCCACGGCTGGTTATCCCTTCTCTTACCGCCCTTCTTTTTCACTGGAATATATTTTTGTTGCTCATTATGAAAGAGCTCCTTAAAAGTCCTCCACTGTTCCTCAATTGTGCCACCGTTTAGTCTGTGTTTCCAGTCTACTTTAGCCAACTCTGCCCTCATCCCACTTTAGTCCCCTGAGTTTAAGCATAGTACGCTCGTTTGAGACACTACTTCCTCACCCTCAATCTGTATTACAAATTCAACCGTACTGTGATCACTCATTCCGAGAGGATCTTTTACTAGGAGATTGTTTATTTTTCCTGTCTCATTACACAGGACCAGATCTAAGATAGCTTGCTCCCTTGTAGGTTCTGTAACATACTGTTCTAAGAAACAATCCCATATGCATTCTATGAATTCCTCCTCCAGGCTACCCCATGCGATTTGATTTGACCAATCGATATGTAGGTTAAAATCCCCCATGACTACTGCCGTTCCTTTTTCACATGCCTCCATTATTCCCTTGATTATTGCCCGCCCCACCGTGACGTTATTATTTGGGGGCCTATAAACTACGCCCACCAGTGACTTTTTCCCCTTACTATTTCTAATCTCCACCCACAATGATTCAACATTTTGTTCATTCGAGCCAATATCGTCTCTCACAACTGCCCTGATAGCATCCTTTATTAACAGAGCTACCCCACCTCCTTTCCCTTCTTGTCTATCTTTCCGAATTGTCAGATACCCCTGTATGTTTAATTCCCAGTCTTAGCCACCCTGCAACCATGTTTCTGTAATGGCCACCAAATCATACACATTTGTAATGATTTGTGCCGTCAACTCAATTACTTTATTTCGAATGCTGCGTGCGTTTAGGTAGAGTGTTTTAATACTAGTTTTTAAACTATGATTTTTAGTTTAGACCCCTCCTGCCGCCCCTTAATATTCAGTGGCCCTTTTTGTTTTTTGCCTTTGGTTTCTCTGCCCTCCACTTTTACTCATCTCCTTTCTGTCTTTTGCTTTCGTGACTTTTGATAGTCGTGACCCACAAAGATTCGGAGAACGGGTTGCCACTCTGGGTTGTCCCGGGGGACAGTCCCGCACTACTGGGGAGGAGTTGGCTTGTTGTCATGAACTGGAAATGGGGCGATGTCAATGCAATTTTTTCTGTTGAGCGAGTATCATGCTCACAGGTCCTGGACAAATTTGACTCATTATTTCAACCCGGCATCGGCACTTTCATGGGGGCCAAGGTAGTGATTCACATAAACCCGGACGCCAGGCCAGTACCACAAGGCAAGAGCGGTGCCGTACGTGATGCGGGAAAAGATAGAATGCGAATTTGGCCATCTGCTGAGGGAAGGCATCATCTCGCCAGTCAAATTCAGTGACTGGTTGAGCCCGATTGTGCCGGTGCTCAAGGCGGATGGGTCAGTCAGGATATGTGGCGATTACAAGGCCACCATCAATCGGGTGTCACTCCAAGACCAGTAGCCACTACCGAGAGCGGAGGACCTCTTTGCGACGCTATCCGATGGCAAATTTTTTTCAAAATTCGACCTGACCTCAGCTTACATGACCCAGGAGCTGGTGAATGAGTCGAAGAAGCTGACCACCATCACGATACTCAAGGGGTTGTTTGAGTACAACAGATGTCCGTTCGGGATTCGCTCGGCCGCCGCGATCTTCCAACGAAATATGGAAAGCCTCCTCAAGTCGATTCCAGGGACGATGGTTTTTCAGGACGACATCCTTATCACGGGTTGCGATACTGAAGAACACCTCCACAACCTGGAGGAGGTGCTACGCAGACTGGACCGGGTAGGGCTGCGACTGAAAAAGGCGAAGTGCGTCTTCCTAGCTCCAGATGTAGAATTCCTGGGGATGAGGGTAGCAGCAGACGGGATCAGCCCTACTGCATCCAAGACGGAAGTGATCCAGAGAGCACCCAGACCCCGTAACACGACGGAGCTGTGTTCGTTCCTGGGGCTCCTGAACTATTTTGGTAACTTTCTTCCCAAATTGAGCACGCTGTTAGAGCCGCTACTCGTGCTCCTACGCAAAGGTCGCGATTGGGTCTGGGGGGACAGCCAGGAAAGGGCATTTGATAGAGCACATAATTTGTTATGCTCCAACAAACTGTTAACGTTATATGACCCGTATAAGAAACTTGTGTTACCGTGCGATGCGTCATCCTATGGTGTCGGGTGTGTGTTGCAACATGTGAATGCCAAGGGTCAGTTACAGCTGGTGGCTTATGCCTCCAGAAATCTGTCCCAGGCAGAAAGGGGTGGTAGAAAAGGAAGGTAGAAAAGGAAGCGCTAGCATGTGTATATGCGGTAAAAAAAATGCACCAGTACCTGTTTGGCAGGAAATTTGAGCTGGAGGCAGATCACAAACCCCTAACGTCCCTTTTGGCCGACAACAAGGCCATAAATCCAAACGCATCATCCCGCATACAGAGGTGGGCACTCATGTTAGCTGCCTATGACTACACAATTCGGCACAGACCGGGCACCGAAAACTGCGCCGATGCACTCAGCAGGCTCCCACTAGCCACCACTGAGGGGGCAACTGAGCATGATGCTGAGATGGTCATGACTGTTGAAGCTTTTGAAAGCGAAGGCTTACCTGTGACAGCCCGTCAGATTAAAGTCTGGACAAATAGAGACCCGCTGTTGTCTCTAGTCAAGAAATGTGTCCTGAATGGGGACTGGGCAGCCACGTACAGGGCATGCCCTGAGGAGTTTAAACGGTTTCATAGGCGCAAGGATGAACTCCCAATTCAGGCCGATTGCCTACTGTGGGGAAACCGAGTACTCATGCCCCAGAAGGGCAGAGAGGTGTTTATCAGAGAACTTCACAATGAGCACCCAGGCATTGTCACGATGAAGGCAATTGCCAGGTCACACGTTTGGTGGCTAGGGATAGATGCAGACCTGGAACTTTGTGTTCGCAGATGCAACAATTGTGCTCAGCTGGGCAACGCACCCAGGGAAGCCTCCCTTATCCCCTGGTCCTGGCCCGCCAAGCCATGGTCACGCATCCATGTGGACTACGCAGGTCCTTTCATGGGAAAAATGTTTTTGGTTGTAGTAGACGCCTACTCCAAATGGATTGAGTGTGCACATCCTCTGCCACGGTAGAAAGTCTACGGGCAATGTTCGCCGCCCATGGTCTACTGGATGTCTTGGTCAGCGACAATGGCCTGTGCTTCACAAGCACTGAATTCCAGGACTTCATGGCAGGCAATGGAATCAACCATGTCAGAACGGCAACGTTCAAGCCAGCCTCAAACGGCCAGGCGGAACAAGCAGTGCAGATAATCAAACAGGGGATTCCCTACAAAGCCGCTTATCACGCCTCCTGATGGCCAATTGATCCCGACCACACTCGCTCACAGGGGTCCCACCCGTAGAGCTGCTAATGAAAAGGACGCTCAAAACCCGGTTATCCCTTATACACCCCATCATGAAAGAAATTGTTGAGAGCTGGCGCCAGTCACAATGTGACTACCATGACAGGAATGCGAGGGCGCGATGTATTGATGTCAATTACCCTGTTTTTGTCCTCAACTACGCTGCAGGGCCCAAATGGCTCGCAGGCACTGTGGTTGCCAAAGAGGGAAATAGGATTCTGGTAGTTAAACTTACCAATGGACAAATCTGCCACAAACACGTGGATCAAACAAAAAGGAGGTTCAGAAACCCCATAGAAGAAGCAGAGGAAGAACACGATATAGAGTTCACTCCACCACAGGTGACCGAACACAGGAACCAAAGGGAGGAGAGCCCAGTCACTGTGGGCAGTCCAGACAGGCCTGAGGCACCGCAAACAGCAGACACTCAGGCCAGCGCCCAACAACCAGAGCCCCAACTCAGGCACTCTACAAGGGAGCGTAAACCACCAGAGAGACTCAACCTGTGATCCCAATAAGACTTTGGGGGGGAGGTGATGTCTTGTATTCAACCAGCATTGAAACCCATGTATAAGCTGACCTAAGTTGTACACCTTGAGAACATTGACCACAAGTGGTGAACTTGTGGGAGACACTCCTAACCTGGACCTTCAGGTATAAAAGGGGAAGTTCCACTCACCTTCATCACTTGAAGTCTTGGTAATAAAGGTAACTGGTCACAGAGTGACCTTCTCTCAAGTCTGGGCCTCGTGTGCTGTGTAGTACTATACTGTATAGTAAGGACAGATCAGAATGTTGGCCTTTATTGCAAGAGGGATGGAGTATAGAAACATAGAAATTTACAGGGCAGAAGGAGGCCATTCCGGCCCATCGTGTCTGCACCGGCCGACAAAGAGCCACACGGCCCTCGGTCAGCAGCCCTGAAGGTTACATATAAACCAATGAACAATGAACAATGGCGGACAGGTAAAGAGCACCTGGCCCAACCAGTCCGCCCCACACAACTGCGACACCCCTTACACTGAAACATTGTACACTCCACCCCAACCGGAACCATGTGATCTCCTGGGAGAGGCAAAAACCAGATAAAAACCCAGGCCAATTTAGGGAGAAAAAATCTGGAAAAATTCCTCTCCCACCCATCCAGGCGACCCATAAAAGCAGAGAAGTCCTGCTACAACTGTACCGGGTATTGGTGAGGCCACACCTGGAGTACTGCGTGCAGTTTTGATCTCCGTATTTAAGGAAGGATATACTTGCATTGGAGGCTGTTCAGAGAAGGTTCACTCGGTTGATTCCTGGGATTACAGGGTTGACTTACGAAGATAGGTTGAGTAGGTTAGGCCTATACACATTGGAGTTCAGAAGAATGAGAGGCGATCTTATTGAAACTTATAAGATAATCAGAAGGCTCGACAAGGTGGATGCAGAGAGGATGTTTTCACTCATAGGGGAAACTAAAACTAGGGAACATAGAATAAGGGGCCGCCCATTTAAACTGAGATGAGGAGGAATTTCTTCTCTCAGAGGGTTGTAAATCTGTGGAATTCTCTGCCCCAGAGAGCTGTGGAGGCTGGGACATTGAATATATTTAAGGTGGAGATAGACAGATGTTTGTGCGATAAGGGAGTAAAGGGTTATGGAGAGCGGGCAGGGAAGTGGAGCTGAGTCCATGATCAGATCAGCCATGATCTTATTGAATGGCGGAGCAGGCTCGAGGGGCCAGGTGGCCTACTCCTGCTCCTATTTCTTATGTTCTTATCCACGATGAGGTATGCAGTTGTTAGCCTAGTGGATGAACTGGTAAATGTGTAGTTTAATTGATAAACCTTTGTTAATAACCAGTTCTTAACAGCAATGTGTTGCTGTGAATTCTTAACGCAAGAACCCATGAAGCAAATACATTACATTTATCATCGGCGATCCCTCGAACGAGGATGACTTGCTTCTACATGAGTTCACAGATGTTTCAATGAAGCACCCGATGTTCCCAGTCCTGAACTCCAATTGAGGGGGTGGAAGATGCCTGTGTGTGGATCTTTTTAACGTGGGGTGACCGTTGCACACCAGCCACCACACGGGCTTGACAGAGCGAGGTCTTGGTCCAGTGGCAAGGGTTAACCAGGACGACATATCGCAGTGTGGGCTGGCCCGTGCTGCCCCTGGGCCTTCGGCTCTTCTGGGCCCCGTACCCCCCAGTCGTTGCACCTTCGCCCACAATGTTCCAGGGCCCGGAATGTACATTACAGTACACACTGCAGCCACAGTGCGCTGGTGATGGACGGAGTGAACGTTTAAGGTGGTGGATGGGGTGACAATCAAGCGGGCTGCTTTATCTCTGTAAATTCTGCCGGCTCTCTATTTGTAAGTTTTAAGTTTACTTTACAGCGTTCTCTCGCACCAAATGGGAATCAGCCTCGTTAATTATGGAAAAAAAAATATTTAAATTGGGTCCAGATGTGATTTACTGCTCTTTTCTCGTGGAGCTGCGCTGTTTGCCTTCCAAGCCCATTTTGACTGGGCCTGAGGGACGCTGTAATGGGGCAACTCCCTGAGCAAGTCTAATGTGGGCAGCACGCTCCGCATCACTGCGTGCACCTGCATCACTTGCGAGGTCCCCGTCATTTCTGCAGGGCCATCTTATCTGAATAATTTAAATATTATCGAGAATTACATGGAGCTAGATGTTCATCATTTAGCCCCAGCATTGGTATTCCGGTGTCATTTCAGTGCTATTTAAAAAATCGCATTTTTTTTTTCCACTAACGAAATACCACTTTCGCTCAATAACATAGAAACATAGAAATTTACAGCGCAGAAGGAGGCCATTTCGGCCCATCGTGTCCGTGCCGGCCGACAAAGAGCCGCACGGCCCTCGGTCAGCATTCCTGAAGGTTACATAGAAACATAGAAAATAGGTGCAGGAATTGGCCATTCGGCCCTTCGAGCCGGCACCACCATTCAATATGATCATGGCTGATCCTGCTTTCTCTCCATACCCCTAGATCCCTTTAGCCATAAGGGCCACATCTAACTCCCTTTTGAATATATCTAACGAACATATAAATCTATGAACAATGAACAATGGAGGAAAGGCAAAGAGCACCCAGCCCAACCAGTCCGCTGTAAGTGGTCAGTCTACGGTTATTTCCCGAGGTTTTCGAGGCCTCGCCGTAGGGTCCAAATACGTAAGGGTTTTTATTTGGCAGTGACCTGTGCCAAATCGACCCTGCCTTGCTTGCTGTGCTACAGGTTGATATTCCGCAGAGACAGGTGCCAATAGGTCTCCCACAGTTATCCAATCTGCTGCTTATGATTTAACACCCGCTTATAGCAAGCACACTGACCCTGTCCTTATGCTCGGGCAAAAAGAGTTACAACGGATTGTCTTATAGTGAGACACAGACCAACGTTTCGAGTTCAAAATCACACAAGGTTTATTACAGCAGATCAATATCTCCACTTCACTTGCCAGATGCGTGTGAAGTGAAGCCACACAGTGCAGTAATACCCAGTAACACAGTACACTTCTCTTGTTGGCCTTATAACAGACCAACCCTCCCATGGGCTAAACCCTCCCGGGACCCACTTAATTCCAAACCCCGCTCTGGTTTGGTTAGGGCATATTAACACTTCTCACCTGGAATACTGCGTGCAGTTTTGGTTTCCATATTTACGAAAGGATATACTTGCTTTGGAGGCTGTTCAGAGAAGGTTCACTCGGTTGATTCTGGAGATGAGGGGGTTGACTTATGAGGAAAGGTTGAGGAGGTTGGGCCTCTACTCATTGGAATTCAGAAGAATGAGAGGTGATCTCATCGAAACGTATGAGGGGGCTTGACAAGGTGGATGCAGAGAGGATGTTTCCACTGATGGGGGAGACTAGAACTAGAGGGCATAGAAACATAGAAACATAGAAAATAGGTGCAGGAATAGGTCATTCGGCCCTTCGAACCTGCACCGCCATTGAATGAGTTCATGGCTGAACATGCAACTTCAGTACCCCATTCCTGCTTTCTCGCCATACCCCTTGATCCCACTAGTAGTAAGGACTACATCTAACTCCTCTTTGAATATATTTAGTGAATTGGCATGATTTTAGAATAAGGGGCCGCACATTTCAAACTGAGATGAGGAGGAATTTCTTCTCTCAGAGATTTGTAAATCTGTGGAATTCGCTGCCTCAGAGAGCTGTGGAAGCTGGGTCATTGAATATATTTAAGATAGAAATAGAGAGTGTTGTGTATCTGTAAAGTATGTACGCCCATGTTCCGCCACCAGGGAGCGCATCCCCTGAAGTCCCAAGGGATCCCAGCATCCCTAGGGAGCACTGTATATAAGCCGGCCCCTCAGGCCTGTTCCTCACTCTGGAGTGTCTGAATAAAGACTGAGGTCACTGTTACTTTAACCTCCCTGTGTGCAGTCTCATCTGTGTTAGGAACACAATAGAAAGTTTCTTAAACGATAAGGGGATAAGGGGTTATGGGGAGTGGGCGGGGAAGTGGAGCTGAGTCCATGATCAGATCAGCCATGATCGTATTGAATGGCGGAGCAGGCTCGAGGGGCCGTATGGCCAACTCCTGCTTCTATTTCTTATGTTCACGCATTTTCGTGGATCGGTTGGTGAGCGTGCAACTATTGAGTTCTCACCCAATCCGCCCTTCCTTGCACGCTGGTCCTTCCTCAGTGGTTCAACTCCACAGCCCCGTGCTTGGCTGAAGAATGCGAGATCCGGGTTGAAGTTGATGTCTGTCGGGTTGGAGAAGCGAGGCTTCGCTCTCGGTCCTTGTCCTCGAGGAGTGGGCAAACGTGCTTCACGTAGGATGCGATAGAACGAAGATTGAGCTTCCAAAACGCTCAACAGTTATACTCCTATAATCCACAATTCTGGCTGCGATTGGCTGGTTCTGTTCCCTCCGGGGAACCTTTCTGGCTTCTTCAGTCCTTCGACCAGGCTTATCTTCACTGGAGTTTAGAAGAATGAGAGGGGATCTCAGAGAAACATTTAAAATTCTGACGGGACTGGACAGGTTAGATGCAGGAAGAATGTTCCCGATGTTGGGGAAGTCCAAAACCAGGGGTCACAGTCTAAGGATAAGGGGTAAGCCATTTAGGACCGAGATGAGGAGAAACTTCTTCACTCAGAGAGTTGTTAACCTGTGGAATTCTCTGCCACAGAAAGTTGTTGATGCCAGTTCATTGGATACATTCAAGAGGAAGTTAGATATGGTGGATCAAGGGGTATGGAGAGAAAGCAGGAAAGGGGTACTGAGGCAATGATCAGCCATGATCATATTGAATGGTGGTGCAGGCTCGAAGGGCTGAATGGCCTACTCCTGCACCCATTTTCTATGTTTCTGTGTTTCTAAGCTTCAGATCTTATTTCGCGCTATCTGAGATGTGCTGGGGTCTGAACAAAGCCAGCCGATCGATGTCCGAAGGCTTCCCGAGTGAGCGTTAAATAGCCCTTCAGTCCTGATTGCTGGACCGTTGTGGAGACAATGAATGTGTCGGTCTTGTCCGAGCACCTTGCTCTCTTCCCTAGACAGCCTGGCTCCACACACAAAAGAGGCCTTTGGCCTTCCTAAGAGCAGCCAGTTCTGACTTCACTGGTCACTGGCAAGCCAGTGTTCAAGTTAACATTTGAACAGACCCAGCTTCTCTCACCAGTTTCTGTGGAAAAATACCGCTCCCCACGTGTTTCGCCCAGCAACATGTTTCTTCCTAATCCAGACCAGCCATCTCGTGTCACAGTATTTCAAAATCCTTTTCAGGGTGTACAGCCAACAGGGATATAAACACACCAGCCCAGAGTTGACTTTGTCAACTTCATCATCATCATAGGAAGTCCCTCGAATCGAGGATGACTTGCTTCCACGTCAAAGAGTTCACAGGCGTTTCAAAGATGGACCTAATATTCCAGATTCTGAACTAAACCTTGGAGGGTGGAAGATGCCTGTGCGTGGATTTGTTTTAACGTGTGGTGACCGTTGCACACCAGCCACCACTTGTCGACTTACACCGTCCCACACAACTGCGACACCCCTTCCACCGAAACATTTTACACTCCACCCCAGCCGGAGCCATGTGATCTCCTGGGAGATCCAGATAAAAACCCAGGCCAATTGGGGAAAGAAAATCTGGGAAAATTCCTCTCCAACCCATCCAGGCGATCGAAACTAGTCCAGGAGATCACCCTGGCCGTATTCGATTCCCTGCAGTACTTACCATCGTATCTGCGCCGGCCAACAAGAGTTTATATGACCGGTGGTGGGGCTAACTGTATTTCGTTCTTGTTTTGGACCGTGCAACACTCAAAGTAAAATGGGTGGTATTTTTGCGGGTGGTAAAAATGGTGGTATTGATGAAGTTATTTCCGGTAGTAATTTTCGGTGTTGGAGTCTTATCCGCAGGTCAAAAGCGTGCAGGGTCGGGCTGATGTTTTATTGCTGCGTTTGTTTTTGCTGTTGGTGTTGTAATTCTTGAAGTTATTCTTGTTGTGTTAATGTTGTTATATTATTGTTCTTGGCAAATGAGGGTCCGGGGCCCAGAAGAGCCGAGGGCCCAGGGGCAGCACGGGCCCAGCCCACACTGCGATATGTGTGCGCACTAGGTCCGTGCAGCAGAGCTGGTCTCCAGTCGTCCTGGTTAACCCTTGCCACTGGACCAAGACCTAGCTCTGTCAAGCCCGTGTCTCATCATCATAGGCAGTCCCTCGGAATCGAGGAAGACTTGCTTCCACTCCTAAAGTGAGTCCTTTGGTGGCTGAACAGTCCAATACGAGAGCCACCATCCCTGTCACAGGTGGGACAGACTTTCGTTGGGGAAAGGGGTGGGCGGGACTGATTTGCCACACGCTTCTTCTGCTGCCTGCGCCTGACCTCTGCACGCTCGTAGAGCACAATGTCCTCCCGGATGCACTTTCTCCACCTCGGGCGGTCTTTGGCCAGGGACTCCCAGGTGTCAGTGGTGATGTCGCACTTTACCAGGGAGGGTGTCCTATGCCCATCTTTGGGTCGTTTGCCGTGAAGGAGCTCTGCATAGAGCAATTGCCCGTGTGGTGGCTGGTGTGCAACGGCCACCCCACGTTAAAAAAATCCACACACAGGCATCTTCCACCCCCTCATTTGGAGTTCAGGACTGGAACATCGGGTCCTTCATTGAAACATCTGTGAACTCTTCTGGAAGTAAGTCATCCTCGTTCGAGGGACCGCCTATGATGATTCTTGCAAAAAATTTTAAATCGTTGAAGTTAAAAAATTATTTATTTATTAACTTTTACACCATTCAAAGTTTACAACATTTTATAAAATTTTGTTAAACCTAACCATTCTTGTACTGTGTCTAACTTTTAGAAAATGAAGGGTAAAACTCAACGATAGAGTGGACGGTAAAGGTGAACCGTAACTCTCACTGTTCAAAGTGTTGATTTATGAGCTGCAGATGTCCCCAAATGTTCTCAAAATGTCCTCCAATTTTTTTAAATATCCTTAACATGTCCTCCAATTTTCTCAAATAATCCAACAAAAGCCTCAACTAACCTTAAAATCTGACTCTGATCTCACATAAAGATGTCTGAGTAAAACTCGACCTTCTCTCATGTGGAATGGGCTGCATCCTGGTTTATAAAATGACCTCCGTAGCACTGGATTCGATCAGGTAAGATCAGATAAGACGGCACTTTTCTCGGTGGTGATTTAGGCCAGTGGTAAAAATGGTGGGATTGATGGATTTACCTCTGGTGGTAATTTTCGGTGGCATTTCGATGTTGCACACTTAATGACGTCATAAAAACGGCAAAAAATTAAGATCGGTGGTACTTTTTTTACCACCGGTGGTAAATCACTGATGAATTTAACACCGGTGATATTTCGGTGCTAAGTTATGAAATCAGCGCTATTTCGGTGGTAATCTGTGATTAATTTACCACTGGTGGTATTTTCGGTGGTAAATGATCTGATCGGAAAAAAAATGACGAAAATCCAGTCTGTAGAATTGTACAGCACAGAAACAGGCCATTTGGCCCAACGGGTCCGTGCTGGTGTTTATGCTCCACTCGAACCTCCTCGCACTACTCTTCATCTCACCCAGGGTCGGATTAACTCATAGGCTAATAAGGCCTTAAGCCCTCATATTTTTTAGGCCCACGACTTTAGGCCCTAATTTTTATGTCATTAACCCTAAATCTTTGTCACAAGCTTGGTTAAGCAATATCATATATAACTGCATAATTATATCTTCAGAAGTGCTAAATATTGCATCCTTGTGGCTCAAAGTGTGTACAAAATTCTGTGACAATCTTGAAACATGTATAAATACAGGTTAAACCTCCCTTATCCGGAACCCTCGGGACCCCGCCTGTTCTGGATAAGGGATTTTTTCCGGACGAGGGGTGGTCATGTTAAATTGGATGGTACAGGTACTACGCAAGGGGATATCGGGGCTGGCTGGCTTGGGGCTGGGAGTGCGGCAGGGAGATCATGGGGGGTGGGGGGGCGGTGGATCTCGGGGTCAGGCCAGCGATTGTGGGGGTCGGCAGCGAGGAAGGACTTCAATTTGTTCATGTCGGAGTTTGTGGCCGGGAATGGTTCTGGACGAGGGGTGGTTCCGGATAAGGGAGTTCTGGATAAGGGAGTTCTGGATAAGGGAGGTTCAACCTGTATCTAAAATAAATTCACTCAGGGAGATACGTACGCTGTTCATCTGCATAAATAATATCAGGTTTGATCATTGCGAATGCTTATGAAAGGATGAAAATTTTCATTTATCTTTTGTAAGTGGAAATGTAGATATCAAAGTCAAGTGTCCAAAGTATTTAGTGGAGTATGTATATCCTGATAGATACCCCTAGATATCCTACTAGAAAATACAAGGGGTAAAACAGGAATCTTCCAAATTAATACTGGAATACTGCACGCAGTTTTGGTTTCCATATTTACGAAAGGATATACTTGCTTTGGAGGCAGTTCAGAGAAGGTTCACTCGGTTGATTCCGGGGATGAGGGGGTTGACTTATGAGGAAAGGTTGAGTAGGTTGTGTTGTATATGCAGACTATGGATGTACTCTCTGTGTAGTAACTGTGTGGTTGCATAAGATGGAGACTTGTTTATCTGATGTACTTTCAATAAGGTTTACACTGTGTATATACTATGCTGGCACCACTAGAGGGTGCAACTGGTGGAGACTGGGGTTTCCTGCCCTGGTGGCAGGGCCCAGTATAAAAGGCTTCCCACCACGCTTATGCCTCACTCTGGAGTTTGGAATAAAGGACCAAGGTCACTACAGTTTGAGTACAACACATTGCCTCGTGGAGTCATTCATAAATACACTACGGGCTTAATAGGTTGAGCCTCTACTCATTGGAATTCAGAAGAATGAGAGGTGATCTTATTGAAACGTATAAGATTATGAGGGGGTTTGACAAGGTGGATGCAGAGAGGATGTTTCCACTGATGGGGGAGACTAGAACTAGGGGGGCATAATCTTAGAATAAGGGGCCGCCCATTTAAAACTGAGATGAGGAGGAATTTCTTCTCTCAGAGGGTTGTAAATCTGTGGAATTCGCTGCCTCAGAGAGCTGTGGAAGCTGGGTCATTGAATAAATTTAAGACAGAGATAGACAGTTCCTTAACTGATAAGGGAATAAGGGGTTATGGGGAGCGGGCGGGGAAGTGGAGCTGAGTCCATGATCAGATCAGCCATGATCGTATTGAACGGTGGAGCAGGCTCGAGGGGCCGAATGGCCTACTCCTGCTCCTATTTCTTATGTTCTTATGGAATACAAAAGCAAAATACTGCGGATGCTGGAATCTGAAATAAAAACAGAAAATGCTGTATATCTCAGCGGGTCAGGCAGCATCTGTGGAGAGAGAAACAGAGTTAATGTTTCGGGTCGGATCAATCCGAAACGTTAACTCTGTTTTTCTCTCCACAGATGCTGCCTGACCTGCTGAGATGTCCAGCATTCTCTGTTTATATTCCAAATGAAGTCTGAAAGACTATATAGGAATTACGCATTTGTTTTTTTGGGGGGCGGTGGGGGCGGGGGCAGCTTCGATAAGCCCTTGTGACCCTGAACTGCTCTCTTTTTTCATATTAATTCCACAAAATGCGAGCACATCAAACAGGATCGTGATGTGACTAAATCAATGTTTGAATACGGGAAGCCCAACTGACAGACTGCCAAACGAGAATGGCTCATCTATTCACTGTCTACAAGAAAAAGTGCTTGGCCCAGAAATCCACGCCGACTGGGTACATACAGGGTGTGTACGGGGCGTGTACGGAGCGTGTACGGAGTGTGTACGGGTTACGTACGGAGTGTGTACGGGGCGTGTACGGGGTGTGTACGGAGTGTGTACGGAGTGTGTACGGGTTACGTACGGGGTGTGTACGGGTTACGTACGGAGTGTGTACGGGGCGTGTACGGGTTACGTACGGGGTGTGTACGGGTTACGTACGGACTGTGTACGGGGTGTGTACGGGGCGTGTACGGAGCGTGTACGGGGTGTGTACGGGTTACGTACGGGGTGTGTACGGGTTACGTACGGGGTGTGTACGGGGCGTGTACGGAGTGTGTACGGAGTGTGTACGGGTTACGTACGGGGTGTGTACAGGTTACGTACGGCATGTGTACGGGATGTGTACGGAGTGTGTACGAGGCGTGTACGGGGCGTGTACGGGTTATGTGCGGGGTGTGTACGGGGCATGTACGGGGCGTGTACGGAGTGTGTACGGGTTACGTACGGGGTGTGTACGGGTTACGTACGGAGTGTGTACGGGGTGTGCACGGAGTGTGCACGAGGCGTGTACGGGGCGTGTACGGGGCGTGTACGGGTTACGTACGGGGCGTGTACGGGGCGTGTACGGGTTACGTACGGGGCGTGTACGGGGCGTGTACGGAGTGTGTACGGGGTGTGTACGGGCGTGTACGGGGCGTGTACGGAGCGTGTACGGGGTGTGTACGGAGTGTGTACGGGGTGTGTACGGGGTGTGTACGGAGTGTGTACGGGGCATGTACGGAGTGTGTACGGGGTGTGTACGGGTTACGTACGGAGTGTGTACGGTGCATGTTCGGAGTGTGTACGGGGCGTGTTCGGGTTACGTACGGAGTGTGTACGGGGTGTGTACGGGGCGTGTACGGAGCGTGTATGGAGTGTGTACGGGGCGTGTACGGAGTGTGTACGGGGCGTGTACGGACCGTGTACGGAGTGTGTATGGGGCATGTACGGAGCGTGTACGGGGCGTGTACGGGGTGTTTACGGGTTACGTACGGGGCGTGTACGGAGTGTGTACGGGTTACGTATGGAGTGTGTTCGGGTCGTATATGGGTTACGTACGGGGCGTGTATGGAGTGTGTACGGGTTACGTACGGGGTGTGTACGGAGTGTGTACGAGGCGTGTACGGGGCGTGTACGGGGTGTGTACGGGTTACGTACGGGGTGTGTACGGGGCGTGTACGGAGCGTGTACGGGGTGTGTACGGGTTACGTACCGAGTGTGTACGGGGCGTGTACGGGGCGTGTACGGGGCGTGTGCGGAGTGTGTACGGGGTGTGTACGGGTTACGTATGGGGTGTGTACGGGGCGTGTACGGGGCGTGTACGGAGCGTATCCGGTGTGTGTACGGAGTGTGTACGGGGCGTGTACGGGGTGTGTACGGGGTGTGTACGGAATGTGTACGGGGCGTGTACGGAGTGTGTACGGGGTGTGTACGGGTTACGTACGGAGTGTGTACGGGGCGTGTTCGGAATGTGTACGGGGCGTGTACGGGTTACGTACGGAGTGTGTACGGGGTGTGTACGGAGTGTGTACGAGGCGTGTACGGGGCGTGTACGGGGCGTGTACGGAGCGTGTACGGGGTGTGTACGGAGTGTGTACGGGGCGTGTACGGGGCGTGTACGGGGTGTGTACGGGGTGTGTACGGAGTGTGTACGGGGTGTGTACGGGTTACGTACGGAGTGTATACGGGGCGTGTTCGGAGTGTGTACGGGGCGTGTACGGGTTACGTACGGAGTGTGTACGGGGTGTGTACGGGACGTGTACGGAGTGTGTACGGGGCGTGTACGGAGCGTGTACGGGGTGTGTACGGGTTACGTATGGGGTGTGTACGGGGCGTGTACGGGGCGTGTACGGAGCGTGCACGGTGTGTGTACGGAGTGTGTACGGGGCGTGTACAGGGTGTGTACGGGGTGTGTACGGAGTGTGTACGGGGCGTGTACGGAGTGTGTACGGGGTGTGTACGGGTTACGTACGGAGTGTGTACGGGGCGTGTTCGGAGTGTGTACGGGGCGTGTACGGGTTACGTACGGAGTGTGTACGGGGTGTGTACGGGACGTGTACGGAGTGTGTACGGGGCGTGTACAGAGCGTGTACGGAGTGTGTACGGGCCGTATACGGAGTGTGTACGGGTTACGTACGGAGTGTGTACGGGGCGTGTACGGGTTACCTACACGGCGTGTACGGAGTGTGTACGGGTTACGTACGGGGTGTGTACGGGTTACGTACGGAGTGTGTACGGGGTGTGTACGGAGTGTGTACGAGGCGTGTACGGGGCGTGTACGGGGTGTGTACGGGTTATGTGCGGGGTGTGTACGGGGCGTGTACGGGGTGTGTACGGAGTGTGTACGGGTTATGTACGGGGTGTGTACGGGTTACGTACGGAGTGTGTACGGGGCGTGTACGGAGCGTGTACGGGGTGTGTACGGGTTACGTATGGGGTGTGTACGGGGCGTGTACGGGGCGTGTACGGAGCGTGCACGGTGTGTGTACGGAGTGTGTACGGGGCGTGTACAGGGTGTGTACGGGGTGTGTACGGAGTGTGTACGGGGCGTGTACGGAGTGTGTACGGGGTGTGTACGGGTTACGTACGGAGTGTGTACGGGGCGTGTTCGGAGTGTGTACGGGGCGTGTACGGGTTACGTACGGAGTGTGTACGGGGTGTGTACGGGACGTGTACGGAGTGTGTACGGGGCGTGTACAGAGCGTATACGGAGTGTGTACGGGCCGTATACGGAGTGTGTACGGGTTACGTACGGAGTGTGTACGGGGCGTGTACGGGTTACCTACAGGGCGTGTACGGAGTGTGTACGGGTTACGTACGGGGTGTGTACGGGTTACGTACGGAGTGTGTACGGGGTGTGTACGGAGTGTGTACGAGGCGTGTACGGGGCGTGTACGGGGTGTGTACGGGTTATGTGCGGGGTGTGTACGGGGCGTGTACGGGGTGTGTACGGAGTGTGTACGGGTTATGTACGGGGTGTGTACGGGTTACGTACGGAGTGTGTACGGGTGTGTATGGAGTGTGTACGAGGCGTGTACGGGGCGTGTACGGGGTGTGTACGGGTTACGTACGGGGCGTGTACGGAGTGTGTACGGGGTGTGTACGGGGCGTGTACGGGGCGTGTACGGAGCGTGTACGGGGTGTGTACGGAGTGTGTACGGGGCGTGTACGGAGTGTGTACGGAGTGTGTACGGGGCGTGTACGGAGTGTGTACGGGGTGTGTACGGGTTACGTACTGAGTGTGTACGTGGCGTATACGGAGTGTGTACGGGGCGTGTACGGGTTACGTACCGGGTGTGTACGGCTTACGTACGGAGTGTGTACGGGGTGTGTACGGGGCGTGTACGGGGTGTGTACAGGTTACGTACGGGGTGTGTACGGGTTACGTACGGGGTGTGTACGGGGCGTGTACGGAGTGTGTACGGAGTGTGTACGGGTTACGTACAGGGTGTGTACGGGTTACGTACGGAGTGTGTACGGGGTGTGTACGGAGTGTGTATGAGGCGTGTACGGGGTGTGTACGGGTTACGTACGGAGTGTGTACGTGGCGTGTACGGGGTGTGTACGGGGCGTGTATGGGGTGTGTACGGGTTATGTACGGGGTGTGTACGGGGCGTGTATGGCGTGTACGGAGCGTGTACGGGGTGTGTACGGAGTGTGTACGGGGCGTGTACGGGGTGTGTATGGGGTGTGTACAGAGTGTGTACGGGGCGTGTACGGAGTGTGTACGGGGTGTGTACGGGTTACGTACGGAATGTGTACGGGGCATGTATGAGGCGTGTACGGGGCGTGTACGGTGTGTGTACGGGGTGTGTACGGAGTGTGTACGGTGCGTGTTCGGAGTGTGTACGGGGCGTGTACGGGTTACGTACGGAGTGTGTACGGGGTGTGTACGTGACATGTACGGAGTGTGTACGGGGTGTGTACGGAGCGTGTACGGAGTGTGTACGGGGCGTGTATGGAGTGTGTACGGGGCGTGTACGGACCGTGTACGGAGTGTGTACGGGGCGTGTACGGAGCGTGTACGGGGTGTGTACGGGGTGTGTACGGGTTACGTACGGGGCGTGTACGGAATGTGTGCGGGTTACGTACGGAGTGTGTACGGGGCGTGTACGGGTTACGTACGGGGCGTGTACGGAGTGTGTACGGGTTACGTACGGGGTGTGTACAGGTTACGTACGGAGTGTGTACGGGGTGTGTACGGAGTGTGTACGAGGCGTGTATGGGGCGTGTACGGGGCGTGTACGGGGTGTGTACGGAGTGTGTACGGGGCGTGTACGGGGTGTGTACGGGATGTGTACGGGGTGTGTACGGAGTGTGTACGGGGTGTGTACGGGTTACGTTCAGAGTGTATACGGGGCGTGTTCGGAGTGTGTACGGGGCGTGTACGGGTTACGTACGGAGTGTGTACGGGGTGTGTACGGAACGTGTACGGAGTGTGTACGGGGCGTGTACGGAGCGTGTACGGTGTGTGTACGGGTTACGTACCGGGTGTGTACGGGGCGTGTACGGGGCGTGTATGGAGCGTGTACGGGGTGTGTACGGAGTGTGTACGGGGCGTGTACGGAGTGTGTACGGGGTGTGTACGGGGTGTGTACGGAGTGTGTACGAGGCGTGTACGGGGCGTGTATGGAGCGTGTACGGGGTGTGTACGGAGTGTGTACGGGGCGTGTACGGAGTGTGTACCGGGTGTGTACGGGTTACGTACGGAGTGTGTACGGTGCATGTTCGGGTTACGTACGGAGTGTGTACGGGGTGTGTACGGGGCGTGTACGGAGCGTGTACGGAGTGTGTACGGGGCGTGTACGGAGTGTGTACGGGGCGTGTACGGACCGTGTACGGAGTGTGTATGGGGCATGTACGGAGCGTGTACGGGGCGTGTACGGGGTGTTTACGGGGTGTGTACGGGTTACGTACGGAGTGTGTACGGGGTGTGTACGGGTTACATACGGAGTGTGTACTTGGCGTGTACGGGGCGTGTACGGGGCATGTACGGGGTGTGTACGGGGCATGTACGGGGCGTGTACAGGTTACGTACGGGGTGTGTACGGGTTACGTACGGAGTGTGTACGGGGTGTGTACGGAGTGTGTATAAGGCGTGTACGGGGCGTGTACGGGGTGTGTACGGGTTACTTACGGAGTGTGTACGGGGCGTGTACGGAGTGTGTACGGGGTGTGTACGGGTTACGTACGGGGTGTGTACGGGGCGTGTACGGGGCGTGTATGGAGCGTGTACGGGGTGTGTACGGAGTGTGTACGGGGCGTGTACGGAGTGTGTACGGGGTGTGTACGGGGTGTGTACGGAGTGTGTACGGGGCGTGTACGGAGTGTGTACGGGGTGTGTACGGGTTACGTACGGAGTGTGTACGGTGCATGTTCGGAGTGTGTACGGGGCGTGTTCGGGTTGCGTACGGAGTGTGTACAGAGCGTGTACGGAGTGTGTACGGTGCGTGTACGGAGTGTGTACAGGGCATGTACGGAGCGTGTACGGAGCGTGTACGGGGCGTGTACGGGATGTGTACGGGGTGTGTACGGGTTACGTACGGGGCGTATACGGAGTGTGTACCGGTTACGTACGGAGTGTGTACGGGGCGTGTACGGGTTACCTACGGGGCGTGTACGGAGTGTGTACGGGTTACGTACGGGGTGTGTACGGGTTACGTACGGAGTGTGTACGGGGTGTGTACGGAGTGTGTATGGGGCGTGTACGGGGCGTGTACGGGGTGTGTACGGGTTACGTACGGAGTTTGTACGGGGCGTGTACAGAGTGTGTACGGGGCGTGTAAGGGTTACGTACCGGGTGTGTACGGGTTACGTACGGAGTGTGTGCGGGGTGTGTACGGGGCGTGTATCGAGCGTGTACGGGGTGTGTACGGGTTACGTACGGGGTGTGTACGGGTTACGTACGGGGTGTGTATGGGGCGTGTACGGAGTGTGTACGGAGTGTGTACGGGTTACGTACGGGGTGTGTACGGGTTACGTACGGAGTGTGTACGTGATGTGTACGGAGTGTGTACGAGGCGTGTACGGGGCGTGTACGGGGTGTGTACGGGTTACGTACGGGGTGCGTACGGGGCGTGTACGGAGTGTGTACGGGTTACGTATGGGGTGTGTACGGGTTATGTACGGAGTGTGTACGGGGTGTGTACGGAGTGTGTATGAGGCATGTACGGGGCGTGTATGGGGTGTGTACGGGTTACGTACGGGGCGTGTACGGAGTGTGTACGGGATGTGTACGGAGTGTGTACGGGGTGTGTACGGGGTGTGTACGGAGTGTGTATGGGGCGTGTACGGAGCGTGTACGGGGCGTGTACGGGTTACGTACGGAATGTGTACGGGGTGTGTACGGGACGTGTACAGAGCGTGTACGGGGCGTGTACGGAGCGTGTAAGGGGCGTGTACGGAGTGTGTACGGGGCGTGTACGGAGCGTGTACGGAGCGTGTACGGGGCGTGTACGGGTTACGTGCGGGGTGTGTACGGGGCGTGTACGGGGCGTGTACGGAGTGTGTACGGGTTACATGCGGGGTGTGTACGGGTTACGTACAGAGTGTGTACGGGGTGTGTACGGAGTGTGTATGAGGCGTGTACGGGGCGTGTACGGGGTGTGTACGGGTTACGTACGGAGTGTGTACAGGGCGTGTACGGGGCGTGTACGGGGCGTGTACGGGGCGTGTACGGGGTGTGTACGGAATGTGTACGAGGCGTGTACGGGCGTGTACGGGGCGTTTACGGGTTACGTACGGAGTATGTACGGGGCGTGTACGGGGCGTGTACGGGGCGTGTACGGATTGTGTACGGGGCGTGTACGGGTTACGTACGGAGCGTGTTCGGGGCGTGTACGGGGTGTGTACGGGGCGTGTACGGAGCGTGTACGGGGTGTGTACGGGGTGTGTACGGGGTGTGTACGGGGCGTGTACGGGGTGTGTACGAGGCGTGTACGGGGCGTGTTCGGGGTGTGTACGGGTTACGTACGGGGTGTGTACGGGGCGTGTATGGGGCGTGTACGGAGCGTGTACGGGGTGTGTACGGAGTGTGTACGGGGCGTGTACGGGGTGTGTACGGGGTGTGTACGGAGTGTGTACGGGGTGTGTACGGGTTACGTACGGAGTGTATACGGGGCGTGTTCGGAGTGTGTACGGGGCGTGTACGGGTTACGTACGGAGTGTGTACGGGGTGTGTACGGGACGTGTACGGAGTGTGTACGGGGCGTGTACGGAGCGTGTACGGGCGTGTACGGAGTGTGTACGGGGCGTGTACGGAGCGTGTACGGAGCGTGTACGGAGTGTGTACGGGGCGTGTACGGGGCGTGTACGGAGCATGTACGGGGTGTGTACGGGGCATGTACGGAGTGTGTACGGAATGTGTACGAGGCGTGTACGGGGCGTGTACGGGGTGTGTACGGGTTACGTACGGGGCGTGTGCGGGGCGTGTACGGGGCGTGTACGGAGTGTGTACGGGGCGTGTATGGAGTGTGTACGGAGTGTGTACGGGGTGTGTACGGGTTACGTACGGAGTGTGTACGGGGTGTGTACGGAGTGTGTACGGGGCGTGCACGGGTTACGTACGGAGTGTGTACGGGGTGTGTACGGAACGTGTACGGAGTGTGTACGGGGCGTGTACGGAGCGTGTACGGGGTGTGTACGGGTTACGTACCGGGTGTGTACGGGGCGTGTACGGGGCGTGTATGGAGCGTGTACGGGGTGTGTACGGAGTGTGTACGGGGCGTGTACGGAGTGTGTACGGGGTGTGTACGGGGTGTGTACGGAGTGTGTACGAGGCGTGTACGGGGCGTGTATGGAGCGTGTACGGGGTGTGTACGGAGTGTATACGGGGCGTGTACGGAGTGTGTACCGGGTGTGTACGGGTTACGTACGGAGTGTGTACGGTGCATGTTCGGGTTACGTACGGAGTGTGTACGGGGTGTGTACGGGGCGTGTACGGAGCGTGTACGGAGTGTGTACGGGGCGTGTACGGAGTGTGTACGGGGCGTGTACGGACCGTGTACGGAGTGTGTATGGGGCATGTACGGAGCGTGTACGGGGCGTGTACGGGGTGTTTACGGGGTGTGTACGGGTTACGTACGGAGTGTGTACGGGGTGTGTACGGGTTACATACGGAGTGTGTACTTGGCGTGTACGGGGCGTGTACGGGGCATGTACGGGGTGTGTACGGGGCATGTACGGGGCGTGTACAGGTTACGTACGGGGTGTGTACGGGTTACGTACGGAGTGTGTACGGGGTGTGTACGGAGTGTGTATAAGGCGTGTACGGGGCGTGTACGGGGTGTGTACGGGTTACTTACGGAGTGTGTACGGGGCGTGTACGGAGTGTGTACGGGGTGTGTACGGGTTACGTACGGGGTGTGTACGGGGCGTGTACGGGGCGTGTATGGAGCGTGTACGGGGTGTGTACGGAGTGTGTACGGGGCGTGTACGGAGTGTGTACGGGGTGTGTACGGGGTGTGTACGGAGTGTGTACGGGGCGTGTACGGAGTGTGTACGGGGTGTGTACGGGTTACGTACGGAGTGTGTACGGTGCATGTTCGGAGTGTGTACGGGGCGTGTTCGGGTTGCGTACGGAGTGTGTACAGAGCGTGTACGGAGTGTGTACGGTGCGTGTACGGAGTGTGTACAGGGCATGTACGGAGCGTGTACGGAGCGTGTACGGGGCGTGTACGGGATGTGTACGGGGTGTGTACGGGTTACGTACGGGGCGTATACGGAGTGTGTACCGGTTACGTACGGAGTGTGTACGGGGCGTGTACGGGTTACCTACGGGGCGTGTACGGAGTGTGTACGGGTTACGTACGGGGTGTGTACGGGTTACGTACGGAGTGTGTACGGGGTGTGTACGGAGTGTGTATGGGGCGTGTACGGGGCGTGTACGGGGTGTGTACGGGTTACGTACGGAGTTTGTACGGGGCGTGTACAGAGTGTGTACGGGGCGTGTAAGGGTTACGTACCGGGTGTGTACGGGTTACGTACGGAGTGTGTGCGGGGTGTGTACGGGGCGTGTATCGAGCGTGTACGGGGTGTGTACGGGTTACGTACGGGGTGTGTACGGGTTACGTACGGGGTGTGTATGGGGCGTGTACGGAGTGTGTACGGAGTGTGTACGGGTTACGTACGGGGTGTGTACGGGTTACGTACGGAGTGTGTACGTGATGTGTACGGAGTGTGTACGAGGCGTGTACGGGGCGTGTACGGGGTGTGTACGGGTTACGTACGGGGTGCGTACGGGGCGTGTACGGAGTGTGTACGGGTTACGTATGGGGTGTGTACGGGTTATGTACGGAGTGTGTACGGGGTGTGTACGGAGTGTGTATGAGGCATGCACGGGGCGTGTATGGGGTGTGTACGGGTTACGTACGGGGCGTGTACGGAGTGTGTACGGGATGTGTACGGAGTGTGTACGGGGTGTGTACGGGGTGTGTACGGAGTGTGTATGGGGCGTGTACGGAGCGTGTACGGGGCGTGTACGGGTTACGTACGGAATGTGTACGGGGTGTGTACGGGACGTGTACAGAGCGTGTACGGGGCGTGTACGGAGCGTGTAAGGGGCGTGTACGGAGTGTGTACGGGGCGTGTACGGAGCGTGTACGGAGCGTGTACGGGGCGTGTACGGGTTACGTGCGGGGTGTGTACGGGGCGTGTACGGGGCGTGTACGGAGTGTGTACGGGTTACATGCGGGGTGTGTACGGGTTACGTACAGAGTGTGTACGGGGTGTGTACGGAGTGTGTATGAGGCGTGTACGGGGCGTGTACGGGGTGTGTACGGGTTACGTACGGAGTGTGTACAGGGCGTGTACGGGGCGTGTACGGGGCGTGTACGGGGCGTGTACGGGGTGTGTACGGAATGTGTACGAGGCGTGTACGGGCGTGTACGGGGCGTTTACGGGTTACGCACGGAGTATGTACGGGGCGTGTACGGGGCGTGTACGGGGCGTGTACGGATTGTGTACGGGGCGTGTACGGGTTACGTACGGAGCGTGTTCGGGGCGTGTACGGGGTGTGTACGGGGCGTGTACGGAGCGTGTACGGGGTGTGTACGGGGTGTGTACGGGGTGTGTACGGGGTGTGTACGGGGCGTGTACGGAGTGTGTACGAGGCGTGTACGGGGCGTGTTCGGGGTGTGTACGGGTTACGTACGGGGTGTGTACGGGGCGTGTATGGGGCGTGTACGGAGCGTGTACGGGGTGTGTACGGAGTGTGTACGGGGCGTGTACGGGGTGTGTACGGGGTGTGTACGGAGTGTGTACGGGGTGTGTACGGGTTACGTACGGAGTGTATACGGGGCGTGTTCGGAGTGTGTACGGGGCGTGTACGGGTTACGTACGGAGTGTGTACGGGGTGTGTACGGGACGTGTACGGAGTGTGTACGGGGCGTGTACGGAGCGTGTACGGGCGTGTACGGAGTGTGTACGGGGCGTGTACGGAGCGTGTACGGAGCGTGTACGGAGTGTGTACGGGGCGTGTACGGGGCGTGTACGGAGCATGTACGGGGTGTGTACGGGGCATGTACGGAGTGTGTACGGAATGTGTACGAGGCGTGTACGGGGCGTGTACGGGGTGTGTACGGGTTACGTACGGGGCGTGTGCGGGGCGTGTACGGGGCGTGTACGGAGTGTGTACGGGGCGTGTATGGAGTGTGTACGGAGTGTGTACGGGGTGTGTACGGGTTACGTACGGAGTGTGTACGGGGTGTGTACGGAGTGTGTACGGGGCGTGCACGGGTTACGTACGGAGTGTGTACGGGGCGTGTACGGAGTGTGTACGGGGCGTGTATGGGTTACGTACGGAGTGTGTACGGGGCGTGTACGGGGCGTGTACGGGGCATGTACGGGGCGTGTTCGGAGTGTGTACGGGGCGTGTACGGAGTGTGTACGGGGCATGTACGGGAAGTGTACGGGGTGTGTACGGAGTGTGTACGGGGTGTGTACGGGTTACGTACGGTTTGTGAACGGGGCGTGTACGGAGTGTGTACGGGGCGTGTACGGGTTACGTACCGGGTGTGTACGGATTACGTACGGAGTGTGTACGGGGTGTGTACGGAGTGTGTACGGGGTGTGTACGGAGTGTGTACGGGGCGTGTACGGAGTGTGTACGGAGTGTGTATGGGGTGTGTACGGGTTAAGTACGGTTTGTGTACGGGGCGTGTACGGGTTACTTACCGGGTGTGTACGGATTACGTACGGAGTGTGTACGGGGTGTGTATGGGGCGTGTACGGAGCGTGTACGGGGTGTGTACGGGTTACGTAAGGGGTGTGTACGGGTTACGTACGGGGTGTGTACGGGGCGTGTACGGAGTGTGTACGGAGTGTGTACGGGTTACGTACGGGGTGTGTACGGGTTACGTACGGAGTGTGTACGGGATGTGTACGGAGTGTGTACGAGGCGTGTACGAGGCGTGTAAGGGGTGTGTACGGGTTACGTACGGGGTGTGTACGGGGCATGTACGGGACGTGTACGGAGTGTGTACGGGTTACGTACGGGGTGTGTGCGGGTTACGTACGGAGTGTGTACGGGGTGTGTACGGAGTGTGTATGAGGCATGTACGGGGCGTGTACGGGGTGTGTACGGGTTACGTACAGAGTGTGTACGGGGCGTGTACGGGGCGTGTACGGAGTGTGTACGAGGTGTGTACGGGTTACGTACGGGATGTGTACGGGGCGTGTACGGAGCGTGTACGGGGTGTGTACGGGTTACGTACGGGATGTGTACGGGGCGTGTACGGAGCGTGTACGCGGTGTGTACGGAGTGTGTACGGGGCGTGTACGGAGTGTGTACGGGGCGTGTACGGGGTGTATACGGAGTGTGTACGGGGCGTGTACGGAGTGTGTACGGGGCGTGTACGGGTTACGTACGGAGTGTGTACGGGGTGTGTACGGGACGTGTACGGAGTGTGTACGGGGCGTGTACGGAGCGTGTACGGAGTGTGTACGGGGCGTGTACGGAGTGTTACGGGGCGTGTACGGAGCGTGTACGGGGCATGTACGGGGCGTGTACGGGGTGTTTACGGGTTACGTACGGGGCGTGTACGGAGTGTGTACGGGTTACGTACGGAGTGTGTACGGGGCGTGTACGGGTTACGTACGTGGTGTGTACGGGTTACGTACGGAGTGTGTACGGGGTGTGTACGGAGTGTGTTTGAGGCGTGTACGGGGCGTGTACGGGGTGTGTACGGGTTACGTACAGAGTGTGTACGGGGCGTGTACGGGGCGTATACGGGGTGTGTACGGAATGTGTACGAGGCGTGTACGGGGCGTGTACGGGGTGTGTACGGGTTACGTGCGGGGTGTGTACGGGGCGTGTACGGGGCGTGTACGGAGTGTGTACGGGTTACATGCGGGGTGTGTACGGGTTACGTACAGAGTGTGTACGGGGTGTGTACGGAGTGTGTATGAGGCGTGTACGGGGCGTGTACGGGGTGTGTACGGGTTACGTACGGAGTGTGTACAGGGCGTGTACGGGGCGTGTACGGGGCGTGTACGGGGCGTGTACGGGGTGTGTACGGAGTGTGTACGAGGCGTGTACGGGCGTGTACGGGGCGTTTACGGGTTACGTACGGAGTATGTACGGGGCGTGTACGGGGCGTGTACGGGGCGTGTACGGGGCGTGTACGGATTGTGTACGGGGCGTGTACGGGTTACGTACGGAGCGTGTACGGAGCGTGTTCGGGGCGTGTACGGGGTGTGTACGGGGCGTGTACGGAGCGTGTACGGGGTGTGTACGGGGTGTGTACGGGGCGTGTACGGGGTGTGTACGGGGCGTGTACGGAGTGTGTACGAGGCGTGTACGGGGCGTGTTCGGGGTGTGTACGGGTTACGTACGGGGTGTGTACGGGGCGTGTATGGGGCGTGTACGGAGCGTGTACGGGGTGTGTACGGAGTGTGTACGGGGCGTGTACGGGGTGTGTACGGGGTGTGTACGGAGTGTGTACGGGGTGTGTACGGGTTACGTACGGAGTGTATACGGGGCGTGTTCGGAGTGTGTACGGGGCGTGTATGCGTTACGTACGGAGTGTGTACGGGGTGTGTACGGGACGTGTACGGAGTGTGTACGGGGCGTGTACGGGGCGTGTACGGAGCGTGTACGGGCGTGTACGGAGTGTGTACGGGGCGTGTACGGAGCGTGTACGGAGCGTGTACGGAGTGTGTACGGGGCGTGTATGGGGCGTGTACGGAGCATGTACGGGGTGTGTACGGGGCATGTACGGAGTGTGTACGGAATGTGTACGAGGCGTGTACGGAGTGTGTACGGGGTGTGTACGGGTTACGTACGGAGTGTGTACGGGGTGTGTACGGAGTGTGTACGGGGCGTGCACGGGTTACGTACGGAGTGTGTACGGGGCGTGTACGGAGTGTGTACGGGGCGTGTACGGGTTACGTACGGAGTGTGTACGGGGCGTGTACGGGGCGTGTACGGGGCATGTACGGGGCGTGTTCGGAGTGTGTACGGGGCGTGTACGGAGTGTGTACGGGGCATGTACGGGAAGTGTACGGGGTGTGTACGGAGTGTGTACGGGGTGTGTACGGGTTACGTACGGTTTGTGAACGGGGCGTGTACGGAGTGTGTACGGGGCGTGTACGGGTTACGTACCGGGTGTGTACGGATTACGTACGGAGTGTGTACGGGGTGTGTACGGAGTGTGTACGGGGTGTGTACGGAGTGTGTACGGGGCGTGTACGGAGTGTGTACGGAGTGTGTACGGGGTGTGTACGGGTTAAGTACGGTTTGTGTACGGGGCATGTACGGGTTACTTACCGGGTGTGTACGGATTACGTACGGAGTGTGTACGGGGTGTGTATGGGGCGTGTACGGAGCGTGTACGGGGTGTGTACGGGTTACGTAAGGGGTGTGTACGGGTTACGTACGGGGTGTGTACGGGGCGTGTACGGAGTGTGTACGGAGTGTGTACGGGTTACGTACGGGGTGTGTACGGGTTACGTACGGAGTGTGTACGGGATGTGTACGGAGTGTGTACGAGGCGTGTACGAGGCGTGTAAGGGGTGTGTACGGGTTACGTACGGGGTGTGTACGGGGCATGTACGGGACGTGTACGGAGTGTGTACGGGTTACGTACGGGGTGTGTACGGGTTACGTACGGAGTGTGTACGGGGTGTGTACGGAGTGTGTATGAGGCATGTACGGGGCGTGTACGGGGTGTGTACGGGTTACGTACAGAGTGTGTACGGGGCGTGTACGGGGCGTGTACGGAGTGTGTACGAGGTGTGTACGGGTTACGTACGGGATGTGTACGGGGCGTGTACGGAGCGTGTACGGGGTGTGTACGGAGTGTGTACGGGGCGTGTACGGAGTGTGTACGGGGCGTGTACGGGGTGTATACGGAGTGTGTACGGGGCGTGTACGGAGTGTGTACGGGGCGTGTACGGGTTACGTACGGAGTGTGTACGGGGTGTGTACGGGACGTGTACGGAGTGTGTACGGGGCGTGTACGGAGCGTGTACGGAGTGTGTACGGGGCGTCTACGGAGTGTTACGGGGCGTGTACGGAGCGTGTACGGGGCGTGTACGGGGCGTGTACGGGGTGTTTACGGGTTACGTACGGGGCGTGTACGGAGTGTGTACGGGTTACGTACGGAGTGTGTACGGGGCGTGTACGGGTTACGTACGTGGTGTGTACGGGTTACGTACGGAGTGTGTACGGGGTGTGTACGGAGTGTGTTTGAGGCGTGTACGGGGCGTGTACGGGGTGTGTACGGGTTACGTACAGAGTGTGTACGGGGCGTGTACGGGGCGTATACGGGGCGTGTACGGAGTGTGTACGGGGTGTTTACGGGTTACTCCCGGGGTGTGTACGGGGCGTGTACGGGGCGTGTACGTAGCGTGTACGGGGTGTGTACGGAGTGTGTACAGGGCGTGTACGGAGTATGTACGGGGCGTGTATGGGGTGTGTACGGAGTGTGTACGGGGCGTGTACGGAGTGTGTACGGGGTGTGTACGTGTTACGTACGGAGTGTGTACGGGGCATGTTCGGAGTGTGTACGGGGCGTGTACGGGTTACGTACGGAGTGTGTACGGGACGTGTACGGAGTGTGTACGGGGCGTGTACGGAGCATGTACGGAGTGTGTACGGGGCGTGTACGGAGTGTTACAGGGCGTGTACGGAGCGTGTACGGAGTGTGTACGGGGCGTGTACGGAGTGTGTACGGGGCGTGTACGGGGTGTGTACGGAGTGTGTACGGGGTGTGTACGGGTTACGTACGGGGCGTGTACGGAGTGTGTACGGGTTACGTACGGAGTGTGTACAGGGCATGTACGGGTTATGTACGGGGCGTGTACGGAGTGTGTACGGGGTGTGTACGGGTTACGTACGGGGTGTGTACGGGTTACGTACGGAGTGTGTACGGGGTGTGTACGGGGTGTGTACGGAGTGTGTACGGGGTGTGTACGGGTTACGTACGGGGTGTGTACGGGTTACGTACGGAGTGTGTATGGGGCGTGTACGGAGTGTGTATGGGGCGTGTACGGGTTACGTACCGGGTGTGTACGGGTTACGTACGGAGTGTGTACGGGGTGTGTACAGGGCGTGTACGGAGCGTGTACGGGGTGTGTACGGGTTACGTACGGGGTGTGTACGGGGCGTGTACGGAGTGTGTACGGAGTGTGTACGGGTTACGTGCGGAGTGTGTACGGGTTACGTACGGGGTGTGTACGGGTTACGTACGGAGTGTGTACGGGGTGTGTACGGAGTGTGTACGAGGCGTGTACGGGGCCTGTACGGGGTTTGTACGGGTTACGTGCGGGGTGTGTACGGGGCGTGTACGGGGCGTGTACGGAGTGTGTACGGGTTACGTACGGAGTGTGTACGGGGCGTGTACGGGGCGTGTACGGGGCGTGTACGGAGTGTGTACGGAGTGTGTACGGAGTTTGTACGGGGCGTGTACGGGGTGTGTACGGGGTGTGTACGGAGTGTGTACGGGGCGTGTACGGAGTGTGTACGGGGTGTGTACGTGTTACGTACGGAGTGTGTACGGGGCATGTTCGGAGTGTGTACAGGGCGTGTACGGGTTACGTACGGAGTGTGTACGGGACGTGTACGGAGTGTGTACGAGGCGTGTACGGAGCGTGTACGGAGTGTGTACGGGGCGTGTACGGAGTGTTACGGGGTGTGTACGGAGTGTGTACGGGGTGTGTACGGGGTGTGTACGGGTTACGTACGGGGCGTGTACGGAGTGTGTACGGAATGTGTACGAGGCGTGTACGGGGCGTGTACGGGGTGTGTACGGGTTACGTACGGGGCGTGTGCGGGGCGTGTACGGGGCGTGTACGGAGTGTGTACGGGGCGTGTATGGAGTGAGTACGGAATGTGTACGAGGCGTGTACGGGGCGTGTACGGGGTGTGTACGGGTTACGTACGGGGCGTGTGCGGGGCGTGTACGGGGCGTGTACGGAGTGTGTACGGGGCGTGTACGGGGTGTGTACGGAGTGTGTACGGGGTGTGTACGGAGTGTGTACGGGGCGTGCACGGGTTACGTACGGAGTGTGTACGGGGCGTGTACGGAGTGTGTACGGGGCGTGTACGGGTTACGTACGGAGTGTGTACGGGGTGTGTATGGGGCGTGTACGGAGCGTGTACGGGGTGTGTACGGGTTACGTAAGGGGTGTGTACGGGTTACGTACGGGGTGTGTACGGGGCGTGTACGGAGTGTGTACGGAGTGTGTACGGGTTACGTACGGGGTGTGTACGGGTTACGTACGGAGTGTGTACGGGATGTGTACGGAGTGTGTACGAGGCGTGTACGAGGCGTGTAAGGGGTGTGTACGGGTTACGTACGGGGTGTGTACGGGGCATGTACGGGACGTGTACGGAGTGTGTACGGGTTACGTACGGGGTGTGTGCGGGTTACGTACGGAGTGTGTACGGGGTGTGTACGGAGTGTGTATGAGGCATGTACGGGGTGTGTACGGGGTGTGTACGGGTTACGTACAGAGTGTGTACGGGGCGTGTACGGGGCGTGTACGGAGTGTGTACGAGGTGTGTACGGGTTACGTACGGGATGTGTACGGGGCGTGTACGGAGCGTGTACGGGGTGTGTACGGGTTACGTACGGGATGTGTACGGGGCGTGTACGGAGCGTGTACGGGGTGTGTACGGAGTGTGTACGGGGCGTGTACGGAGTGTGTACGGGGCGTGTACGGGGTGTATACGGAGTGTGTACGGGGCGTGTACGGAGTGTGTACGGGGCGTGTACGGGTTACGTACGGAGTGTGTACGGGGTGTGTACGGGACGTGTACGGAGTGTGTACGGGGCGTGTACGGAGCGTGTACGGAGTGTGTACGGGGCGTGTACGGAGTGTTACGGGGCGTGTACGGAGCGTGTACGGGGCGTGTACGGGGCGTGTACGGGGTGTTTACGGGTTACGTACGGGGCGTGTACGGAGTGTGTACGGGTTACGTACGGAGTGTGTACGGGGCGTGTACGGGTTACGTACGTGGTGTGTACGGGTTACGTACGGAGTGTGTACGGGGTGTGTACGGAGTGTGTTTGAGGCGTGTACGGGGCGTGTACGGGGTGTGTACGGGTTACGTACAGAGTGTGTACGGGGCGTGTACGGGGCGTATACGGGGTGTGTACGGAATGTGTACGGGGCGTGTACGGGGTGTGTACGGGTTACGTGCGGGGTGTGTACGGGGCGTGTACGGGGCGTGTACGGAGTGTGTACGGGTTACATGCGGGGTGTGTACGGGTTACGTACAGAGTGTGTACGGGGTGTGTACGGAGTGTGTATGAGGCGTGTACGGGGCGTGTACGGGGTGTGTACGGGTTACGTACGGAGTGTGTACAGGGCGTGTACGGGGCGTGTACGGGGCGTGTACGGGGCGTGTACGGGGTGTGTACGGAGTGTGTACGAGGCGTGTACGGGCGTGTACGGGGCGTTTACGGGTTACGTACGGAGTATGTACGGGGCGTGTACGGGGCGTGTACGGGGCGTGTACGGGGCGTGTACGGATTGTGTACGGGGCGTGTACGGGTTATGTACGGAGCGTGTACGGAGCGTGTTCGGGGCGTGTACGGGGTGTGTACGGGGCGTGTACGGAGCGTGTACGGGGTGTGTACGGGGTGTGTACGGGGCGTGTACGGGGTGTGTACGGGGCGTGTACGGAGTGTGTACGAGGCGTGTACGGGGCGTGTTCGGGGTGTGTACGGGTTACGTACGGGGTGTGTACGGGGCGTGTATGGGGCGTGTACGGAGCGTGTACGGGGTGTGTACGGAGTGTGTACGGGGCGTGTACGGGGTGTGTACGGGGTGTGTACGGAGTGTGTACGGGGTGTGTACGGGTTACGTACGGAGTGTATACGGGGCGTGTTCGGAGTGTGTACGGGGCGTGTACGCGTTACGTACGGAGTGTGTACGGGGTGTGTACGGGACGTGTACGGAGTGTGTACGGGGCGTGTACGGGGCGTGTACGGAGCGTGTACGGGCGTGTACGGAGTGTGTACGGGGCGTGTACGGAGCGTGTACGGAGCGTGTACGGAGTGTGTACGGGGCGTGTATGGGGCGTGTACGGAGCATGTACGGGGTGTGTACGGGGCGTGTACGGAGTGTGTACGGGGTGTGTACGGGTTACGTACGGAGTGTGTACGGGGTGTGTACGGAGTGTGTACGGGGCGTGCACGGGTTACGTACGGAGTGTGTACGGGGCGTGTACGGAGTGTGTACGGGGCGTGTACGGGTTACGTACGGAGTGTGTACGGGGCGTGTACGGGGCGTGTACGGGGCATGTACGGGGCGTGTTCGGAGTGTGTACGGGGCGTGTACGGAGTGTGTACGGGGCATGTACGGGAAGTGTACGGGGTGTGTACGGAGTGTGTACGGGGTGTGTACGGGTTACGTACGGTTTGTGAACGGGGCGTGTACGGAGTGTGTACGGGGCGTGTACGGGTTACGTACCGGGTGTGTACGGATTACGTACGGAGTGTGTACGGGGTGTGTACGGAGTGTGTACGGGGTGTGTACGGAGTGTGTACGGGGCGTGTACGGAGTGTGTACGGAGTGTGTACGGGGTGTGTACGGGTTAAGTACGGTTTGTGTACGGGGCATGTACGGGTTACTTACCGGGTGTGTACGGATTACGTACGGAGTGTGTACGGGGTGTGTATGGGGCGTGTACGGAGCGTGTACGGGGTGTGTACGGGTTACGTAAGGGGTGTGTACGGGTTACGTACGGGGTGTGTACGGGGCGTGTACGGAGTGTGTACGGAGTGTGTACGGGTTACGTACGGGGTGTGTACGGGTTACGTACGGAGTGTGTACGGGATGTGTACGGAGTGTGTACGAGGCGTGTACGAGGCGTGTAAGGGGTGTGTACGGGTTACGTACGGGGTGTGTACGGGGCATGTACGGGACGTGTACGGAGTGTGTACGGGTTACGTACGGGGTGTGTACGGGTTACGTACGGAGTGTGTACGGGGTGTGTACGGAGTGTGTATGAGGCATGTACGGGGCGTGTACGGGGTGTGTACGGGTTACGTACAGAGTGTGTACGGGGCGTGTACGGGGCGTGTACGGAGTGTGTACGAGGTGTGTACGGGTTACGTACGGGATGTGTACGGGGCGTGTACGGAGCGTGTACGGGGTGTGTACGGAGTGTGTACGGGGCGTGTACGGAGTGTGTACGGGGCGTGTACGGGGTGTATACGGAGTGTGTACGGGGCGTGTACGGAGTGTGTACGGGGCGTGTACGGGTTACGTACGGAGTGTGTACGGGGTGTGTACGGGACGTGTACGGAGTGTGTACGGGGCGTGTACGGAGCGTGTACGGAGTGTGTACGGGGCGTCTACGGAGTGTTACGGGGCGTGTACGGAGCGTGTACGGGGCGTGTACGGGGCGTGTACGGGGTGTTTACGGGTTACGTACGGGGCGTGTACGGAGTGTGTACGGGTTACGTACGGAGTGTGTACGGGGCGTGTACGGGTTACGTACGTGGTGTGTACGGGTTACGTACGGAGTGTGTACGGGGTGTGTACGGAGTGTGTTTGAGGCGTGTACGGGGCGTGTACGGGGTGTGTACGGGTTACGTACAGAGTGTGTACGGGGCGTGTACGGGGCGTATACGGGGCGTGTACGGAGTGTGTACGGGGTGTTTACGGGTTACTCCCGGGGTGTGTACGGGGCGTGTACGGGGCGTGTACGTAGCGTGTACGGGGTGTGTACGGAGTGTGTACAGGGCGTGTACGGAGTATGTACGGGGCGTGTATGGGGTGTGTACGGAGTGTGTACGGGGCGTGTACGGAGTGTGTACGGGGTGTGTACGTGTTACGTACGGAGTGTGTACGGGGCATGTTCGGAGTGTGTACGGGGCGTGTACGGGTTACGTACGGAGTGTGTACGGGACGTGTACGGAGTGTGTACGGGGCGTGTACGGAGCATGTACGGAGTGTGTACGGGGCGTGTACGGAGTGTTACAGGGCGTGTACGGAGCGTGTACGGAGTGTGTACGGGGCGTGTACGGAGTGTGTACGGGGCGTGTACGGGGTGTGTACGGAGTGTGTACGGGGTGTGTACGGGTTACGTACGGGGCGTGTACGGAGTGTGTACGGGTTACGTACGGAGTGTGTACAGGGCATGTACGGGTTATGTACGGGGCGTGTACGGAGTGTGTACGGGGTGTGTACGGGTTACGTACGGGGTGTGTACGGGTTACGTACGGAGTGTGTACGGGGTGTGTACGGGGTGTGTACGGAGTGTGTACGGGGTGTGTACGGGTTACGTACGGGGTGTGTACGGGTTACGTACGGAGTGTGTATGGGGCGTGTACGGAGTGTGTATGGGGCGTGTACGGGTTACGTACCGGGTGTGTACGGGTTACGTACGGAGTGTGTACGGGGTGTGTACAGGGCGTGTACGGAGCGTGTACGGGGTGTGTACGGGTTACGTACGGGGTGTGTACGGGGCGTGTACGGAGTGTGTACGGAGTGTGTACGGGTTACGTGCGGAGTGTGTACGGGTTACGTACGGGGTGTGTACGGGTTACGTACGGAGTGTGTACGGGGTGTGTACGGAGTGTGTACGAGGCGTGTACGGGGCCTGTACGGGGTTTGTACGGGTTACGTGCGGGGTGTGTACGGGGCGTGTACGGGGCGTGTACGGAGTGTGTACGGGTTACGTACGGAGTGTGTACGGGGCGTGTACGGGGCGTGTACGGGGCGTGTACGGAGTGTGTACGGAGTGTGTACGGAGTTTGTACGGGGCGTGTACGGGGTGTGTACGGGGTGTGTACGGAGTGTGTACGGGGCGTGTACGGAGTGTGTACGGGGTGTGTACGTGTTACGTACGGAGTGTGTACGGGGCATGTTCGGAGTGTGTACAGGGCGTGTACGGGTTACGTACGGAGTGTGTACGGGACGTGTACGGAGTGTGTACGAGGCGTGTACGGAGCGTGTACGGAGTGTGTACGGGGCGTGTACGGAGTGTTACGGGGCGTGTACGGAGCGTGTACGGAGTGTGTACGGGGCGTGTACGGAGTGTGTACGGGGCGTGTACGGGGTGTGTACGGAGTGTGTACGGGGTGTGTACGGGGTGTGTACGGGTTACGTACGGGGCGTGTACGGAGTGTGTACGGAATGTGTACGAGGCGTGTACGGGGCGTGTACGGGGTGTGTACGGGTTACGTACGGGGCGTGTGCGGGGCGTGTACGGGGCGTGTACGGAGTGTGTACGGGGCGTGTATGGAGTGAGTACGGAATGTGTACGAGGCGTGTACGGGGCGTGTACGGGGTGTGTACGGGTTACGTACGGGGCGTGTGCGGGGCGTGTACGGGGCGTGTACGGAGTGTGTACGGGGCGTGTACGGGGTGTGTACGGAGTGTGTACGGGGTGTGTACGGAGTGTGTACGGGGCGTGCACGGGTTACGTACGGAGTGTGTACGGGGCGTGTACGGAGTGTGTACGGGGCGTGTACGGGTTACGTACGGAGTGTGTACGGGGCGTGTACGGGGCGTGTACGGGGCATGTACGGGGCGTGTTCGGAGTGTGTACGGGGCGTGTACGGAGTGTGTACGGGGCATGTACGGGAAGTGTACGGGGTGTGTACGGAGTGTGTACGGGGTGTGTACGGGTTACGTACGGTTTGTGAACGGGGCGTGTACGGAGTGTGTACGGGGCGTGTACGGGTTACGTACCGGGTGTGTACGGATTACGTACGGAGTGTGTACGGGGTGTGTACGGAGTGTGTACGGGGTGTGTACGGAGTGTGTACGGGGCGTGTACGGAGTGTGTACGGAGTGTGTACGGGGTGTGTACGGGTTAAGTACGGTTTGTGTACGGGGCGTGTACGGGTTACTTACCGGGTGTGTACGGATTACGTACGGAGTGTGTACGGGGTGTGTATGGGGCGTGTACGGAGCGTGTACGGGGTGTGTACGGGTTACGTAAGGGGTGTGTACGGGTTACGTACGGGGTGTGTACGGGGCGTGTACGGAGTGTGTACGGAGTGTGTACGGGTTACGTACGGGGTGTGTACGGGTTACGTACGGAGTGTGTACGGGATGTGTACGGAGTGTGTACGAGGCGTGTACGAGGCGTGTAAGGGGTGTGTACGGGTTACGTACGGGGTGTGTACGGGGCATGTACGGGACGTGTACGGAGTGTGTACGGGTTACGTACGGGGTGTGTGCGGGTTACGTACGGAGTGTGTACGGGGTGTGTACGGAGTGTGTATGAGGCATGTACGGGGCGTGTACGGGGTGTGTACGGGTTACGTACAGAGTGTGTACGGGGCGTGTACGGGGCGTGTACGGAGTGTGTACGAGGTGTGTACGGGTTACGTACGGGATGTGTACGGGGCGTGTACGGAGCGTGTACGGGGTGTGTACGGAGTGTGTACGGGGCGTGTACGGAGTGTGTACGGGGCGTGTACGGGGTGTATACGGAGTGTGTACGGGGCGTGTACGGAGTGTGTACGGGGCGTGTACGGGTTACGTACGGAGTGTGTACGGGGTGTGTACGGGACGTGTACGGAGTGTGTACGGGGCGTGTACGGAGCGTGTACGGAGTGTGTACGGGGCGTGTACGGAGTGTTACGGGGCGTGTACGGAGCGTGTACGGGGCGTGTACGGGGCGTGTACGGGGTGTTTACGGGTTACGTACAGGGCGTGTACGGAGTGTGTACGGGTTACGTACGGAGTGTGTACGGGGCGTGTACGGGTTACGTACGTGGTGTGTACGGGTTACGTACGGAGTGTGTACGGGGTGTGTACGGAGTGTGTTTGAGGCGTGTACGGGGCGTGTACGGGGTGTGTACGGGTTACGTATAGAGTGTGTACGGGGCGTGTACGGGGCGTATACGGGGCGTGTACGGAATGTGTACGAGGCGTGTACGGGGCGTGTACGGGGTGTGTACGGGTTACGTACAGAGTGTGTACGGGGTGTGTACGGAGTGTGTATGAGGCGTGTACGGGGCGTGTACGGAGTGTGTACGGGGCGTGTACGGAGTGTTACGGGGCGTGTACGGAGCGTGTACGGAGTGTGTACGGGGCGTGTACGGAGTGTGTACGGGGCGTGTACGGGGTGTGTACGGAGTGTGTACGGGGTGTGTACGGGGTGTGTACGGGTTACGTACGGGGCGTGTACGGAGTGTGTACGGAATGTGTACGAGGCGTGTACGGGGCGTGTACGGGGTGTGTACGGGTTACGTACGGGGCGTGTGCGGGGCGTGTACGGGGCGTGTACGGAGTGTGTACGGGGCGTGTATGGAGTGAGTACGGAATGTGTACGAGGCGTGTACGGGGCGTGTACGGGGTGTGTACGGGTTACGTACGGGGCGTGTGCGGGGCGTGTACGGGGCGTGTACGGAGTGTGTACGGGGCGTGTACGGGGTGTGTACGGAGTGTGTACGGGGTGTGTACGGAGTGTGTACGGGGCGTGCACGGGTTACGTACGGAGTGTGTACGGGGCGTGTACGGAGTGTGTACGGGGCGTGTACGGGTTACGTACGGAGTGTGTACGGGGTGTGTATGGGGCGTGTACGGAGCGTGTACGGGGTGTGTACGGGTTACGTAAGGGGTGTGTACGGGTTACGTACGGGGTGTGTACGGGGCGTGTACGGAGTGTGTACGGAGTGTGTACGGGTTACGTACGGGGTGTGTACGGGTTACGTACGGAGTGTGTACGGGATGTGTACGGAGTGTGTACGAGGCGTGTACGAGGCGTGTAAGGGGTGTGTACGGGTTACGTACGGGGTGTGTACGGGGCATGTACGGGACGTGTACGGAGTGTGTACGGGTTACGTACGGGGTGTGTGCGGGTTACGTACGGAGTGTGTACGGGGTGTGTACGGAGTGTGTATGAGGCATGTACGGGGCGTGTACGGGGTGTGTACGGGTTACGTACAGAGTGTGTACGGGGCGTGTACGGGGCGTGTACGGAGTGTGTACGAGGTGTGTACGGGTTACGTACGGGATGTGTACGGGGCGTGTACGGAGCGTGTACGGGGTGTGTACGGGTTACGTACGGGATGTGTACGGGGCGTGTACGGAGCGTGTACGGGGTGTGTACGGAGTGTGTACGGGGCGTGTACGGAGTGTGTACGGGGCGTGTACGGGGTGTATACGGAGTGTGTACGGGGCGTGTACGGAGTGTGTACGGGGCGTGTACGGGTTACGTACGGAGTGTGTACGGGGTGTGTACGGGACGTGTACGGAGTGTGTACGGGGCGTGTACGGAGCGTGTACGGAGTGTGTACGGGGCGTGTACGGAGTGTTACGGGGCGTGTACGGAGCGTGTACGGGGCGTGTACGGGGCGTGTACGGGGTGTTTACGGGTTACGTACGGGGCGTGTACGGAGTGTGTACGGGTTACGTACGGAGTGTGTACGGGGCGTGTACGGGTTACGTACGTGGTGTGTACGGGTTACGTACGGAGTGTGTACGGGGTGTGTACGGAGTGTGTTTGAGGCGTGTACGGGGCGTGTACGGGGTGTGTACGGGTTACGTACAGAGTGTGTACGGGGCGTGTACGGGGCGTATACGGGGTGTGTACGGAATGTGTACGAGGCGTGTACGGGGCGTGTACGGGGTGTGTACGGGTTACGTGCGGGGTGTGTACGGGGCGTGTACGGGGCGTGTACGGAGTGTGTACGGGTTACATGCGGGGTGTGTACGGGTTACGTACAGAGTGTGTACGGGGTGTGTACGGAGTGTGTATGAGGCGTGTACGGGGCGTGTACGGGGTGTGTACGGGTTACGTACGGAGTGTGTACAGGGCGTGTACGGGGCGTGTACGGGGCGTGTACGGGGCGTGTACGGGGTGTGTACGGAGTGTGTACGAGGCGTGTACGGGCGTGTACGGGGCGTTTACGGGTTACGTACGGAGTATGTACGGGGCGTGTACGGGGCGTGTACGGGGCGTGTACGGGGCGTGTACGGATTGTGTACGGGGCGTGTATGGGTTACGTACGGAGCGTGTACGGAGCGTGTTCGGGGCGTGTACGGGGTGTGTACGGGGCGTGTACGGAGCGTGTACGGGGTGTGTACGGGGTGTGTACGGGGCGTGTACGGGGTGTGTACGGGGCGTGTACGGAGTGTGTACGAGGCGTGTACGGGGCGTGTTCGGGGTGTGTACGGGTTACGTACGGGGTGTGTACGGGGCGTGTATGGGGCGTGTACGGAGCGTGTACGGGGTGTGTACGGAGTGTGTACGGGGCGTGTACGGGGTGTGTACGGGGTGTGTACGGAGTGTGTACGGGGTGTGTACGGGTTACGTACGGAGTGTATACGGGGCGTGTTCGGAGTGTGTACGGGGCGTGTACGCGTTACGTACGGAGTGTGTACGGGGTGTGTACGGGACGTGTACGGAGTGTGTACGGGGCGTGTACGGGGCGTGTACGGAGCGTGTACGGGCGTGTACGGAGTGTGTACGGGGCGTGTACGGAGCGTGTACGGAGCGTGTACGGAGTGTGTACGGGGCGTGTATGGGGCGTGTACGGAGCATGTACGGGGTGTGTACGGGGCATGTACGGAGTGTGTACGGAATGTGTACGAGGCGTGTACGGAGTGTGTACGGGGTGTGTACGGGTTACGTACGGAGTGTGTACGGGGTGTGTACGGAGTGTGTACGGGGCGTGCACGGGTTACGTACGGAGTGTGTACGGGGCGTGTACGGAGTGTGTACGGGGCGTGTACGGGTTACGTACGGAGTGTGTACGGGGCGTGTACGGGGCGTGTACGGGGCATGTACGGGGCGTGTTCGGAGTGTGTACGGGGCGTGTACGGAGTGTGTACGGGGCATGTACGGGAAGTGTACGGGGTGTGTACGGAGTGTGTACGGGGTGTGTACGGGTTACGTACGGTTTGTGAACGGGGCGTGTACGGAGTGTGTACGGGGCGTGTACGGGTTACGTACCGGGTGTGTACGGATTACGTACGGAGTGTGTACGGGGTGTGTACGGAGTGTGTACGGGGTGTGTACGGAGTGTGTACGGGGCGTGTACGGAGTGTGTACGGAGTGTGTACGGGGTGTGTACGGGTTAAGTACGGTTTGTGTACGGGGCATGTATGGGTTACTTACCGGGTGTGTACGGATTACGTACGGAGTGTGTACGGGGTGTGTATGGGGCGTGTACGGAGCGTGTACGGGGTGTGTACGGGTTACGTAAGGGGTGTGTACGGGTTACGTACGGGGTGTGTACGGGGCGTGTACGGAGTGTGTACGGAGTGTGTACGGGTTACGTACGGGGTGTGTACGGGTTACGTACGGAGTGTGTACGGGATGTGTACGGAGTGTGTACGAGGCGTGTACGAGGCGTGTAAGGGGTGTGTACGGGTTACGTACGGGGTGTGTACGGGGCATGTACGGGACGTGTACGGAGTGTGTACGGGTTACGTACGGGGTGTGTACGGGTTACGTACGGAGTGTGTACGGGGTGTGTACGGAGTGTGTATGAGGCATGTACGGGGCGTGTACGGGGTGTGTACGGGTTACGTACAGAGTGTGTACGGGGCGTGTACGGGGCGTGTACGGAGTGTGTACGAGGTGTGTACGGGTTACGTACGGGATGTGTACGGGGCGTGTACGGAGCGTGTACGGGGTGTGTACGGAGTGTGTACGGGGCGTGTACGGAGTGTGTACGGGGCGTGTACGGGGTGTATACGGAGTGTGTACGGGGCGTGTACGGAGTGTGTACGGGGCGTGTACGGGTTACGTACGGAGTGTGTACGGGGTGTGTACGGGACGTGTACGGAGTGTGTACGGGGCGTGTACGGAGCGTGTACGGAGTGTGTACGGGGCGTCTACGGAGTGTTACGGGGCGTGTACGGAGCGTGTACGGGGCGTGTACGGGGCGTGTACGGGGTGTTTACGGGTTACGTACGGGGCGTGTACGGAGTGTGTACGGGTTACGTACGGAGTGTGTACGGGGCGTGTACGGGTTACGTACGTGGTGTGTACGGGTTACGTACGGAGTGTGTACGGGGTGTGTACGGAGTGTGTTTGAGGCGTGTACGGGGCGTGTACGGGGTGTGTACGGGTTACGTACAGAGTGTGTACGGGGCGTGTACGGGGCGTATACGGGGCGTGTACGGAGTGTGTACGGGGTGTTTACGGGTTACTCCCGGGGTGTGTACGGGGCGTGTACGGGGCGTGTACGTAGCGTGTACGGGGTGTGTACGGAGTGTGTACAGGGCGTGTACGGAGTATGTACGGGGCGTGTATGGGGTGTGTACGGAGTGTGTACGGGGCGTGTACGGAGTGTGTACGGGGTGTGTACGTGTTACGTACGGAGTGTGTACGGGGCATGTTCGGAGTGTGTACGGGGCGTGTACGGGTTACGTACGGAGTGTGTACGGGACGTGTACGGAGTGTGTACGGGGCGTGTACGGAGCATGTACGGAGTGTGTACGGGGCGTGTACGGAGTGTTACAGGGCGTGTACGGAGCGTGTACGGAGTGTGTACGGGGCGTGTACGGAGTGTGTACGGGGCGTGTACGGGGTGTGTACGGAGTGTGTACGGGGTGTGTACGGGTTACGTACGGGGCGTGTACGGAGTGTGTACGGGTTACGTACGGAGTGTGTACAGGGCATGTACGGGTTATGTACGGGGCGTGTACGGAGTGTGTACGGGGTGTGTACGGGTTACGTACGGGGTGTGTACGGGTTACGTACGGAGTGTGTACGGGGTGTGTACGGGGTGTGTACGGAGTGTGTACGGGGTGTGTACGGGTTACGTACGGGGTGTGTACGGGTTACGTACGGAGTGTGTATGGGGCGTGTACGGAGTGTGTATGGGGCGTGTACGGGTTACGTACCGGGTGTGTACGGGTTACGTACGGAGTGTGTACGGGGTGTGTACAGGGCGTGTACGGAGCGTGTACGGGGTGTGTACGGGTTACGTACGGGGTGTGTACGGGGCGTGTACGGAGTGTGTACGGAGTGTGTACGGGTTACGTGCGGAGTGTGTACGGGTTACGTACGGGGTGTGTACGGGTTACGTACGGAGTGTGTACGGGGTGTGTACGGAGTGTGTACGAGGCGTGTACGGGGCCTGTACGGGGTTTGTACGGGTTACGTGCGGGGTGTGTACGGGGCGTGTACGGGGCGTGTACGGAGTGTGTACGGGTTACGTACGGAGTGTGTACGGGGCGTGTACGGGGCGTGTACGGGGCGTGTACGGAGTGTGTACGGAGTGTGTACGGAGTTTGTACGGGGCGTGTACGGGGTGTGTACGGGGTGTGTACGGAGTGTGTACGGGGCGTGTACGGAGTGTGTACGGGGTGTGTACGTGTTACGTACGGAGTGTGTACGGGGCATGTTCGGAGTGTGTACAGGGCGTGTACGGGTTACGTACGGAGTGTGTACGGGACGTGTACGGAGTGTGTACGAGGCGTGTACGGAGCGTGTACGGAGTGTGTACGGGGCGTGTACGGAGTGTTACGGGGCG